>NC_141877.1:638648780-638951810 GCF_056163025.1 Triticum urartu | reverse complement strand
GTCGGGCCCGCGTGGAGCGCCGGGCCGCCCTTGCTTCCCACGTCGCCCAGACGGCCCCTGTCGGCGGGCGCCCTCGCCGTTCCCCATCACCTGCCATCCACGCCGCCACCGGCCCGGCGGGGGACGAGCGGCAAGCATCGTCGCGGCATCTGTCCGTGCGGCAAGACGGCCGCGCCGCAACTCACTCGCTCACCCCAGCTGGTTCTTCGTCCCGCGCGCTCCGCGCACCCACGGAGCCCCGCGACCTCTTCCCCGCTTATCGTGCTGCACCAGCACACCCAGTCGTCGCGGCCCTCTTGGGCGGCTCGCAGGCGCCGCCTACAAGTTACCACGCCAAGCCGTTCATCCGCCGGGTCAGCGCCGCCTCCACACGGCAGGGGGCTCCCCTGGATCGGGCGGCGCCCGAGACCGGCCTGAGCTTCAGCCCGGAGGACCACCGCTCCAACTCGGCCGGCTCGGGTGCGCTCCGCATGCTATGCACCCCCACCATCTGCCAGGTGGCCGTCACCAAACTCTTATTGATGGCGGGGCGGGCCTCAGCGTGCTCTCAGTCGAGGCCTTCAACCTCCTCTGCATATCCCTGGAATTGTTGCAGCCCAGCCGGCCCTTCTCAGGCGTTGGGGGTAGGTCATCCAGCTCCTTGGGGCAGATCCGGCTCCCGGTGGCCTTCGGCACCTACGACAAGTTCCGCACGGAGCTGGTCGACTTCGACATCGCCCCCATTGGCCTCCTCTACATCGCCATCCTCGGCTACCCAGCGCTGGCCCAGTTCATGGCCGCGATGCACCCGGCGTACAACCTCATGAAGATGCCCGGGAGCAGCGGTGACCTCACCGTGCACGGGGATACTGGTGACGCTCTGCGGGTGCTCAAGCTCGTCTTCAGGACAGCAGCGTCAGCACAGCCTGCCGACTCGGGGGCCCCCGAGCCCAAGGGGGCTGCGCCCGCCAAGAAGAAGCAGTTGTTCACCCAGGACAAGGCAGAAACCAAGCAGGTGCCCGTCGATGAGGACGGGTCCACCAACGCCACTTTCACCATAGGCACCCACCTCAAACCCGAGCAGGAGGAGGCCCTGGTCGCGTTCCTGCGCGCAAACAAGAAGGTATTCGCTTGGGAGCCGGACCAGTTGGCAGGGATCCCCAGGAGCGTAATCGAGCATCACCTCAACGTGTGTCCCAATGTGCGCCCTGTGAAGCAGAAGGCCAGGCGGCAGTCCATAGAAAAGCAGGCCTTCATCGTCCAAGAGACCCGCAAATTAGAGGCCGCTGGGGTCATTCGCGAGGTCCGATACCCAGATTGGTTGGCCAACCCTGTCGTTGTGCCGAAGAAGGGAGGGAAGGAACGCATGTGTGTCGACTTCACCAACCTCAACAGAGCGTGCCCGCAAGATCCGTTCCCGCTCCCCCGCATCGACCAGATCGTTGATTCCACCGCGGAATGCGACCTATTGTGCTTCCTGGATGCCTTCTCCGGGTATCACCAGATCAAGATGGTGGTGGAAGACGTCGAGAAGACGGCCTTCCTAACCCCATACGGGGTGTACTGCTACACCTGCATGCCATTCGGGCTGCGTAACGCAGGGGCGGCCTTTCAGCGGCTGATGCATATCACCTTGGGCCCGCAGCTCGGGAACAATGTTGAAGCTTGCGTCGATGACATCGTGGTAAAATCTCGGGAGGCCAGGACCTTGATACAAGTCCTGGAGGAAACCTTCGCGAGCCTCAACGCAGTGAACCTACGGCTCAACCCAGAGAAGTGTGTGTTCGGAGTCCCCTCGGGCAAGCTCTTGGGTTTCCTCGTGTCCCACCGAGGCATCGAGGCTAACCCGGAGAAGGTCAAGGCGGTGGAAGAGATGAGCCCGCCAAAGACCCTCAGAGAAATGCAGAAGCTCACGGGGCGCGTGACCGTGCTAGGGCGCTTCATCTCCAATCTGGGGGAACGAGCCCTGCCCTTCTTCCAGCTAATGAAGAAAAAGGGGCCCTTCGAGTGGACTGAAGAGGCCGACAAGGCGTTCCCAGATCTCAAGAGATACCTGACCAGCCCACCAGTCATGGTGGCCCCGTGCCCTCAGGAGCCCCTGGTGCTCTACCTCGCCGCCACTCCCTACTCCGCCAGCGCAGCCTTGGTAGCAGTCAGAGAGGAGCGCCGGATCAAAACCGCGGCAGCAGCCCGGGATAAGGCAGAACAGGGACAAGTAAGGCCCACAGAAACCGCCATCATGCCTGAGGAGGATCAGCCGCCGCAGAGGGGCGCACCAGAGGCGGAAGAGGCCCCTCTTCCAGACGGCTAGTCTTAGGAGGCCCCATTGCCCCAAGAGGCGCCACGGTCTCCGAAGGGAGCCACCTGCACTGACGCACTCCACCTTGTTGAGCACCCGGTGTACTTCGTCAGCACAGTGCTACGGGATGCAAGGGCACGGTACCCCATGCCTCAAAAACTCCTCCTCGCGTTACTGGTGGCTTCGCGCAAACTGTGGCACTATTTTCAGGGTCACCCCATCAAGGTCGTCTCGTCATACCCCCTGGAGAGGGTGCTCAGGAGCCCCAATTCAGCTGGGAGGGTCGCTGAGTGGAACATAGAGCTGCAAGCATTTCAGCTCGAATTCAGCACGACCAGAGTCATCAAGGGAGCAGCGTTGGCAGATTTTGTGGCAGAATGGACGGAGGCGCCAAGCCTCAAGGCTGGTGAGGATCGGTCCCTGTCCCCGGGAAGCGAGGCGCCAGAAGGCTGGGTTATGTACTTTGATGGGGCGTTCTCCAGACACGGCGTAGGGGCTGGGGCGGTGCTTATATCGCCCACCCAGGACAAGCTCTATTACGCCGTGCAGCTTTGTTTCCAACAAGGCGAGAAGGTCACCAACAACATAGCGGAATATGAAGGCTTAATAGCGGGCATGAAGGCCGCAGCTGCCCTGGGGGTGAATCGCCTCACCATCAAGGGCGATTCGCAGCTCCTTGTCAATTTCTCCAACAAGGTGTACGAGCCGAACGATGAGCACATGGAGGCCTACCTTGCAGAGGTCCACAGGATGGAGAAGCAGTTCTGGGGGTTGGAGTTGCAGCATGTGCCCCATGGCACCAATCAGGAAGCTGATGACATCGCCAAACGCGCGTCCAGGCGGTTACCTCAGGAGCCTGGCGTTTTCGAGGAGCGGCTCTTCAAGCCTTCAGCCTTACCGTCATTATCAAACACAGCTCAGCACAGGGAGGAGCTCCCTCAGCCACCTGCCTCAGGAGCTCCGGCTTGTGGCCCGGCCTCGGGAGCACGCCTGCTCCTGACGATGGAACCTTAGGAGGGATGTTGGATCACGGAGCTCGGGAGCTACCTAACGCAAGGGACCCTGCCGGAGAAGGAGGAGGAAGCAGAGCGAGTGGCGCGCCAGGCCACGGCATACTGCATCAAAGATGGGGAGCTCTACCGAAAGCGACCAAACGATGTATCCCTGCGCTGCATCTCCAGGGAGCAAGGGAAGGAACTACTGGAAGATATACATGGCGGAGACTGCGGACATCATTCATCATCACGGACCCTCGTTGGCAAGGTGTTCCGCAGTGGGTTTTACTGGCCCACCGTGCTCAATGACGCCGTTGAACTAGTGAAGGCTTGTGAGGCCTGCCAGTTCCACGCCAAGCAGATCCATTAGCCGGCAGGGGGCTTGCAGACTATCCCCCTTTCGTGGCCATTTGCAGTGTGGGGGCTCGACATCTTGGGTCCGTTTCCTCGGGCGCCAGGGGGCTACCACTACCTTTACGTTGCCATGGAAAAATTCACCATGTGGGCTGAAGTGGAGGCTGTCCGCACCATTCCTGCGGGTTCTGCAGTCAAGTTCATCAAGGGCATCGTGAGCCGGTTCGGGGTGCCGAATCGCATCATCACGGACAATGGTTCGCAGTTCACCAGTAACCTCTTCAAAACATACTGTGCTAACCTTGGAACGCAGATATGCTACGCTTCAGTGGCGCACCCCCGGAGCAACGGCCAGGCCGAGTGAGCTAACGCGGAGGTCCTGAAGGGCCTCAAGACCAGGACGTTCAAGAAGAAGCTGGAGGCTTGCGGCAGAGGTTGGTATGACGAACTGCAGTCCGTGTTGTGGTCCATCTGCACCACCGCGACCAAGCCGACTGGAGAGACCCCGTTCTTCCTGGTATACGGAGCAGAAGCAGTCCTCCCTCACGAGGTCACACGTCGCTCCGCGCTGGTCCTGGCATTCGACGAGGCGCAGCAGGGCGCCATGCGGGGGACGGACCTCGTGCTAGGGGAGGAGCGTCGCCGGGAAGCCGTGCTGGAAGCATCAAGGTACCAACAAGCACTACGGCGATATCACTACCGCAACATCCGCCCCAGGACTCTTGAGGTAGGAGTCCTAGTGCTCAGGCGGGTTCTCATCAGGGAGGGATTGCACAAGCTCTCTCCCATGTGGGAGGGACCGTTCAAGGTTGTTCATGTTTCCAGGCCCGGCTCCGCGCGCTTGGAGACTCAAGAGAGAGTGCCGGTCCATAATGCATGGAACATCCAGCACCTCCAGAGGTTCTACCCCTGAAAAGGCCCGGAGCCTGTGAAGCAAGGCGAGTGCTTGTGAAGCTATCACGTTTCGGAAAAGGCCCGGAGCCTGTGAAGCAAGGCGAGTGCCTGTGAAGCTATCGCGTTTCGGAAAAGGCCCGGAGCCTGTGAAGCAAAGCGAGTGCCTGTGAAGCTATCACGTTTCGGAAAAGGCCCAGAGCCTGTGAAGCAAGGCGAGTGCCTGTGAAGTTATCGCGTTTTGGAAAAGGCCCGGAGCCTGTGAAGCAAGGCGAGTGCCTGTGAAGCTATCGCGTTTCGGAAAAGGCCCGGAGCCTGTGAAGTTATCGCGTTTTGGAAAAGGCCCAGAGCCTATGAAGCAAGGCGAGTGCCTGTGAAGCTATCGCGTTTTGGAAAAGGCCCGGAGCCTGTGAAGAAGGCCAACGCCTGTGAAGCTCGCCGCCCGTGACACTCTCACGTAATAATGAGTTGGTGCTGTACATGCCCCGGAGTCTCAGGAGCGCTGGCCTCAGGCCCTGGGGCTCCCTCCCACGCCTAGTGGCAGCACTTAGCTCCGCGCTGGTGAGAAGACGTCGAAGACTAGACTAGGTGCCGGATGCGGCTTTTCATTTGCTTTCCGTAGTTGGCTTGTTCCTCTTCGCTTGGAGTTTTGTTGAAGTTGTTGTCGTCTTTGGCTTGCGGTTCTTCGGCTTTTCGCTCTCCTGCCTCGGTTTCTCTTGTGCAAGGCCTCGCGAGGGGGAGAGCCGGGCGCCCTCGCGAGTGTTCCTATCCTAGTCACTCAAAGAGTTCGCGACCTAGGCCCCTTACAGGAGCACCCCTCCAGTCCGTGCCCCACGGGCACCGCGACACAAACAAAGGGCCTGTGTCGGTCGCCCCCCACGGCCGGGGCCGGGAACTATCCACGCTCGAGCACATAGCCGGAAGGTACGGTAATGAAAGCAAAACGATGATTAACAAGCAATAACCCAAACATGCCCCCGCGGGGCTCCGCACTATTGTCTTTGTTACGCAGGAAAAAGGGAAGAGGAAGAACAAATCCGGCGCGGCTCGCCTCACACCGGCCCGCAGGGAAGGCCCGAGCTGCCTCCGGAGCTCAGGCGGACTCCCTCTCGCGCTTCACCAGGGCGCGGCAGCGGGCGGACACGTTACCACCCCCCAAGAAGATACGACGGCGTGGAGGCTGATCGCGGCCACCGCTAGAGGAGTCGCCGCCTGAAGAAGAACCGGAGAAGCTTGGGGAACCCCAAACGCCGCCAGCCGTGCGAGCGCTGCTCTCTCCACCATCACCGGAGCTGGGTTCCCAGCCGCGGTTGTCATCCTCGGGGAAACACCCTGCGAGGCGACCATCTTCCCCAAAGACACTCACGTCGAGGGTGGTGTCTCCGTCGAACTTGAAGTGTAGGGTGCACCGACGGCTCAGGCCACGCGCGCGGGCAAACGTCTGCCAACCGCGGGCCAGGGACAGGCTCCCGGCTGCGGAGGCCTCCAGAGAGACCCATCAGGCCTGGCTGCAGCAGCCATTGGCCTGGAGCCAGAGGCCGCCTAGGGCGCCGGCCGGGAGCTCGCCGAGGAGGAAGCGAGGAAGCGGAAGCCCGGTGCTAGCGGGCTCCGCTGACCACACGATGAACTCCGGCAGCACTTCAGCAGCACGAACGCGCGGCTTGGGGGGACACGCAACCGGAGCGCGCCCCCCGGCTGCAGCAATCCGCCCGTCGCCGTGCTGAAGATCGCCTCCCCGGCCGCGGGGAGCCACCGCGGTGGCCACAGGATGCTTGCGAGGGCGCCCTCGGCCGCGCTTGGGTGTGGGAGAGGTGGGCTCAACCCGGCAAGCCTTCCCCTTCTCGGCGGCTGAGAACCTCCTCGACGGGGCCATGAAGAAAAAGGAGAAGCAAGGGGGGATGAACTGGAAGGGCAAGCGCTGGTCCATACTTATGGCTGGCGATGGCCAACCAACGGCCCCCACGATCGCAGGTAATTATAACCCACTTTGCATGCAAGGGCTTGTCCAATCCGTGCAGTTGCCGAGGCACCGTGGGGAAGTGGAGACGCCCATGTCCAATCAACCGCCACGCGGTGCCCAAGGCCGCAGGCTGTTAGGGCCCGCGGCGCTTCGCTCTTGCCCTTCCGCCTCCCTGCACGGCCAAGTCCGGGCACGCCTTGGGCCCGGGGGCTACTGTCGGCATTCTGGGAACGGGGGTCCCCAGACTTGCCTGCCTGCGGCCTGTGGCGTGGCTCAAAGGGGGGCCCAGCACGGCCCATCTTCACCAACACAAACTCAAGACCCTCGCGAGGGGCCAAGCCTCGCGGGGCAGACGACACGGAGCTTCCTCAGGCACGGCCTCGTCAGGCTGGCTCACGAGGAGGCGGAGAGATCAAGGAGGGGTACCTCGCGAGGTGCCCGTGACGCAAGCCATGACGACTCAGGGCGCCAGGCGGGTGCCAGCCCGCGCATCGTCCTTCTTTCCTCTTTGGCGCAAAGGGGGCAAGCGCAGGCGCGGGGTACCGAGGCATCAGGCAAAGGTTGCCGTTTCGGTGCAACGAGACCAAGACCAGGAGGACTACGAGATGGAGGTCACCGTGGAGCCCAAGACGGCGTCATCACCAGAGCTTTGCGCAGGCGAAGACTACTTTTGTCAGGATAGTTGATACTTGATGTCCCCCTTCAAATTAGCCCGCCATTGTTGGCTCCCTTCCCGCTCAATATTTGGGGAGAGGACCAGGGCCACTATAAATAGGACCGGCCACCCGCGTAGCAGGGGGTTCGGCTCAGTCTCCTCCAAGGGCTCGACAAGTAGAGAGGTGGTAAAGAGAGAGAGAGAGATAGAGAAAGGTGGCTGAACTCCTCCCAGCAGTTCATCGCCCCAGCCAAGAACAGACCCTCGCGAGGCTGTTCTTCCTTGTACTGTCCATTATCATCAGCTCAAGAGGCAATCCACCACACCACACACTGGAGTAGGGTATTACACCACAACGGTGGCCCGAACCAGTATAAACCCTGTGTCCCTCGTGTTGTTCTTTTCGTAGCTTTGATCCTAGCGTGGCGGAGGGGTGCAGGGAGGTAGGAGGCGAAATCTCCGCGCGCACCCTAGTGTTCGAACCTCAAGGGTCTGCCGGAACTCGAAATCCGACAGCAGCTAATCGGCCACCTCGTGGCCGCGACAGAGAGACATTCCAGCCAAAAGCTCAGCCCGCACCATGACGTCATTCAAATAAAAAGGCAGGGGGAAATATGCCAGACCTGCGAGACGTATTAGAGGACAAAGAAAAACATGCAAGATCGATCTATGGATCAAGAGGGCGCGCCACTATGCGGGACGATAATCGTCACGCCGGGCACAGTAAAAGTAAGTCCGGCCGGGCCGAACACAGCGGGCAAGACTCATTCGAGCCGCGTCGCGATATAGCCCAGTACAGAGGCGCCGCACACCCCTTATGCTTCACAGATGAAGTGATGGATCATCAAATCCCAGAGGGTTTCAAACCCGTGAATATAGAATCATACGACGACACAAAAGACCCTACGGTATGGATCGAGGATTTCCTCCTGCATATCCACATAGCCCGCGGTGATGACCTACACGCCATCAAATATCTCCCACTCAAACTCAAAGGACCAGCTCGGCATTGGCTCAACAGCTTGCCAGCAGAGTCCATTGGCTGTTGGGAAGATCTGGAAGCCGCATTCCTCGACAACTTTCAGGGAACTTATGTGCGACCACCAGATGCCGATGACTTGAGCCACATAATTCAGCAGCCAGAGGAATCGGCCAAGCAATTCTGGACACGGTTCCTAATAAAGAAAAATCAAATCATCGGTTGTCTGGATGCAGAGGCCCTAGCAGCTTTCAAGCACAACATCCACGACGAGTGGCTAGCCTGGCACCTTGGTCATGAAAAGCCGAAATCTGTGGCAGCCCTCACGACACTCATGACCCTCTTTTGCGCGGGAGAAGACAGCTGGCTGGCTCGCAATAATAACATATCAAAGAACCATGGTACTTCGGATACCAAGGACGGTAATGGCAGGTCACGTCGCAACAAGCATAAGCGCCGCAGTAACAGCGACAATACCGAGGATACGGTAGTCAATGCCGGATTCAAAGGCTCTAAACCCGGTCGGCGGAAAAAGCCATTCAAAAGAAGCAATCCGGGCCCGTCCAATTTGGATCGTATACTCGATCGCTTGTGTCAAATACACGACACCCCCAACAAGCCAGCCAACCACACCAACAGGGACTGTTTGGTGTTCAAGAAGGCCGACATGCTAAATCCCGAAAACAAAGATAAGGGGTCACATAGAGATGACGAGGAGGAGCCCCGGCAGCAGAACACCGGAGGACAGAAGAGGTTCCCCCCACAAGTGCGGACGGTGAACATGATATACGCAACCCACATCCCCAAGAGGGAGCGGAAGCGTGCGCTCAGGGACGTATATGCGTTGGAGCCAGTCGCCCCCAAGTTCAACCCATGGTCCCCCTGTCCGATCACCTTCGATCGCAGGGACCACCCCACTAGCATCCGTCATGGCGGATTCACCGCACTGGTCCTAGACCCAATCATTGACGGATTTCACCTCACTCGAGTCCTAATGGACGGCTGCAGTAGCTTGAACCTGCTTTATCAGGACACAGTGCGCAAAATGGGTATAGACCCCTCTGAAGGAAATATGCCCTAGAGGCAATAATAAAGTTATTATTTGTTTCCTTATATCATGATAAATGTTTATTATTCATGCTAGAATTGTATTAACCGGAAACATAATACATGTGTGAATACATAGACAAACAGAGTGTCACTAGTATGCCTCTACTTGACTAGCTCGTTAATCAAAGATGGTTATGTTTCCTAACCATGGACAAAGAGTTGTTATTTGATTAACGGGATCACATCATTAGGTGAATGATCTGATTGACATGACTCATTCCATTAGCTTAGCACCCGATCGTTTAGTATGTTGCTATTGCTTTCTTCATGACTTATACATGTTCCTATGACTATGAGAATATGCAACTCCCGATTACCGGAGGAACACTTTGTGTGCTACCAAACGTCACAACGTAACTGGGTGATTATAAAGGAGCCCTACAGGTGTCTCCAAAGGTACATGTTGGGTTGGCGTATTTCGAGATTAGGATTTGTCACTCCGATTGTCGAAGAGGTATCTCTGGGCCCTCTCGGTAATGCACATCACATAAGCCTTGCAAGCATTGCAACTAATGAGTTAGTTGAGATATGATGTATTACGGAACGAGTAAAGAGACTTGCCGGTAATGAGATTGAACTAGGTATTGAGATACCGACGATCGAATCTCGGGCAAGTAACATACCGATGACAAAGGGAACAACGTATGTTGTTATGCGGTCTGACCGATAAAAGATCTTCGTAGAATATGTAGGGCCAATATGAGCGTCTAGGTTCCGCTATTGGTTATTGACCGGAGACGTGTCTCGGTCATGTCTACATTGTTCTCGAACCCGTAGGGTCCGCACGCTTAAGGTTTTGATGACAGTTATTTTATGAGTTTATGCATTTTGATGTACCGAAGTTTGTTCGGAGTCCCGGATGTGATCATGGACATGACTAGGAGTCTCGAAATGGTCGAGACATAAAAATTGATATATTGGAAGCCTATATTTGGATATCGGAAGTGTTCCGGGTGAAATTGGGATTTTACCGGAGTACCGGGAGGTTACCGGAACCCCCCGGGAGGTATATGGGCCTTAGTGGGCTTTAGTGGAAGAGAGGAGAGGTGGCCAGGGCTGGGCCGCGCGCCCCTCCCCCCCTAGTCCGAATAGGACAAGGAGAGGGGGCCGGCGCCCCCCTTCCTTCTTTCTCTCCTCTTTCCCCCCTCCCGAATCCTATTCCAACTAGGAAAGGGGGGGAATCCTTCTCCCGGAGGGAGTAGGACTCCTCCTGGAGCGCCCTCTCCTGGCCGTCCGCACCCCCCCCCTTGATCCTTTATATACGGAGGCAGGGGCACCCCATAGAGACACAAGTTGATCCACGTGATCATATTCTTAGCCGTGTGCGGTGCCCCCTTCCACCACAGTCCTCGATAATATTATAGCGATGCTTAGGTGAAGCCCTGCGACGGTAGTACATCAAAGAGCGTCACCACGCCGTCGTGCTGACAGAACTCTTCCCCGACACTTTGCTGGATCGGAGTCCGGTGATCGTCATCGAGCTGAACGTGTGCTAGAACTCGGAGGTGCCGTAGTTTCGGTGCTTGATTGGTCGGGCCGTGAAGACGTACTACTACATCAACCACGTTGTGCTAATGCTTCCATTGTCAATCTACAAGGGTACGTAGATCACACTCTCCCCTCTCATTGCTATGCATCACCATGATCTTGCGTGTGCGTAGGAATTTTTTTGAAATTACTACGTTCCCCAACAGTGGTATCAGAGCCAGGTTTTATATGTTGATGTTACATGCACGAGTAGAACACAAGTGAGTTGTGGGCGATATAAGTCATACTGCTTACCAGCATGTCATACTTTGGTTCGGCGGTATTGATTGGACGAAGCGGCCCGGACCGACATTACGCGTACGCTTACGCGAGACCGGTTCTCCCGACGTGCTTTGCACAAAGGTGGCTAGCGGGTGACAGTTTCTCCAACTTTAGTTGAACCGAGTGTGGGTACGCCTGGTCCTTGCGAAGGTTAAAACAACACCAACTTGATAAACTATCGTTGTGGTTTTGATGCGTAGGTAAGATTGGTTCTTGCTTAAGCCCGTAGCAGCCACGTAAAACTTGCAATAACAAAGTAGAGGACGTCTAACTTGTTTTTGCAGGGCATGTTGTGATGTGATATGGTCAAGACATGATGCTAAATTTTATTATATGAGATGATCATGTTTTGTAACCGAGTTATCGGCAACTGGCAGGAGCCATATGGTTGTCGCTTTATTGCATGAAATGCAATCACGCTGTAATGCTTTACTTTATCACTAAGCGGTAGAGATAGTCATGGAAGCATAAGATTGACGAGACGACAACGATGCTACGATGGAGATCAAGGTGTCGCGCCGGTGACGATGGTGATCACGATGGTGCTTCGAAGATGGAGATCACAAGCACGAGATGATGATGGCCATATCATATCACTTATATTGATTGCATGTGATGTTTATCTTTTATGCATCTTATCTTGCTTTGATTGACGGTAGCATTATAAGATGATCTCTCACTAATTATCAAGAAGTGTTCTCCCTGAGTATGCACCATTGCGAAAGTTCTTCGTGCTGAGACACCACGTGATGATCGGGTGTGATAGGCTCTACGTTCAAATACAACGGGTGCAAAACAGTTGCACACGCGGAATACTCAGGTTATACTTGACGAGCCAAGCATATACAGATATGGCCTCGGAACACGGAGACCGAAAGGTCGACCATGAATCATATAGTAGATATGATCAACATAGTGATGTTCACCAATGAAACTACTCCATCTCACGTGATGATCGGACATGGTTTAGTTGATTTGGATCACGTAATCTCTTAGAGGATTAGAGGGATGTCTATCTAAGTGGGAGTTCTTTAAGTAATATGATTAATTGAACCTAAATTTATCATCAACTTAGTACCTGATAGTATCTTGCTTATTTATGTTTGATTGTAGATAAATGGCCCGTGCTTTTGTTCCGTTGAATTTTAATGCGTTCCTTGAGAAAGCTAAGTTGAAAGATGATGGTAGCAATTACACGGACTGGGTCCGTAACTTGAGGATTATCCTCATTGCTGCACAGAAGAATTACGTCCTGGAAGCACCGCTGGGTGCCAGGCCTGCTGCTGGAGCAACACCAGATGTTATGAACGTCTGGCAGAGCAAAGCTGATGACTACTCGATAGTTCGGTGTGCCATGCTTTACGGCTTAGAATCGGGACTTGAACGACGTTTTGAACGTCATGGAGCATATGTGATGTTCCAGGAGTTGAAGTTAATATTTCAAGCAAATGCCCGGATTGAGAGATATGAAGTCTCCAATAAGTTCTATAGCTGCAAGATGGAGGAGAACAGTTCTGTCAGTGAGCATATACTCAAAATGTCTGGTTATAATAATCACTTGATTCAATTGGGAGTTAATCTTCAAGATGATTGCGTCATTGACAGAATTCTCCAATCACTGCCACGAAGCTACAAAAGCTTCGTCATGAACTATAATATGTAAGGGATGAATAAGACTATTCCCGAGCTCTTCGCAATGCTGAAAGCTGCGGAGGTAGAAATCAAGAAGGAGCATCAAGTGTTGATGGTCAACAAGACCACTAGTTTCAAGAAAAAGGGCAAAGGAAAGAAGAAGGGGAACTTCAAAAGGAACAGCAAGCAAGTTGCTGCTCAAGAGAAGAAACCCAAACCTGGACCTAAGCCTCAAACTGAGTGCTTCTACTGCAAGCAGACTGGTCACTGGAAGCGGAACTGCCTCAAGTATTTGGCGGATAAGAAGGATGGCAAGGTGAACAAAGGTATATGTGATATACATGTTATTGATGTGTACCTTACTAATGCTCGCAGTAGCACCTGGGTATTTGATACTGGTTCTATTGCTAATATTTGCAACTCGAAACAGGGACTATGGATTAAGCGAAGATTGGCTAAGGACGAGGTGACGATGCGCGTGGAAAATGGTTCCAAAGTCGATGTGATCGCAGTCGGCACGCTACCTCTACATCTACCTTTGGGATTAATATTAGACCTAAATAATTGTTATTTGGTGCCAGCGTTAAGCATGAACATTATATCTGGATCTTGTTTGATGCGAGACGGTTATTCATTTAAATCAGAGAATAATGGTTGTTCTATTTACATGAGTAATATCTTTTATGGTCATGCACCCTTAAAGAGTGGTCTATTCTTATTAAATCTCGATAGTAGTGACACACATATTCATAGTGTTGAAACCAAAAGATGCAGAGTTGATAATGATTGTGCAATTTATTTGTGGCACTGCCGTTTAGGTCATATCGGTATAAAGCGCATGAAGAAACTCCATACTGATGGGCTTTCGGAACCACTTGACTATGAAATACTTGGTACTTGCGAACCGTGCCTTATGGGTAAGATGACAAAAACACCGTTCTCCGGTACTATGGAGAGAGCAACAGATTTGTTGGAAATCATACACACAGATGTATGTGGTCCGATGAATATTGAGGCTCGTGGCGGATATCGTTATTTTCTCACCTTCACAGATGACTTAAGCAGATATGGGTATATCTACTTAATGAAACACAAGTCTGAGACGTTTGAAAAGTTCAAAGAATTTCAAAGTGAAGTTGAAAATCATCGTAACAAGAAAATAAGATTCCTACGATCTGATCGTGGAGGAGAATATTTGAGTTACGAGTTTGGTGTACATTTGAAACAATGTGGAATAGTTTCGCAACTCACGCCACCCGGAACACCACAGCGTAATGGTGTGTCCGAACGTCGTAATCGTACTTTACTAGATATGGTGCGATCTATGATGTCTCTTACCAATTTACCGCTATCGTTTTGGGGACATGCTCTAGAGACGGCCGCATTCACGTTAAATAGGGCACCATCATAATCCGTTGAGACGACGCCTTATGAACTATGGTTTGGCAAGAAACCAAAGTTGTCGTTTCTGAAAGTTTGGGGCTGCGATGCTTATGTGAAAAAGCTTCAACCTAATAAGCTTGAACCCAAATCGGAAAAATGTGTCTTCATAGGATATCCAAAGGAAACTATTGGATACACCTTCTATCACAGATCCGAAGGCAAGACTTTTGTTGCTAAATTCGGAAACTTTCTAGAGAAGGAGTTTCTCTCGAAAGAAGTGAGTGGGAGGAAAGTAGAACTTGACGAGGTAACTGTACCTGCTCCCTTATTGGAAAGTAGTACATCACAGAAACCAGTTTCTGTGACACCTACACCAATTAGCGAGGAAGCTAATGATAATGATCATGACACTTCAGAACAAGATACTACTGAACCTCGTAGATCGACCAGAGTAAGATCCGTGCCAGAGTGGTACGGTAATCCTGTTCTGGATGTCATGCTACTAGATCATGATGAACCTATGAACTATGAAGAAGTGATGGTGAGCCCAGATTCCGCAAAATGGCTTGAAGCCATGAAATCTGATATGGGATCCATGTATGAGAACAAAGTATGGACTTTGGTTGACTTGCCCAATGATCAGCAAGCAATTGAGAATAAATGGATCTTCAAGAAGAAGACTGACGCTGACGGTAATATTACTGTCTACAAAGCTCGACTTGTCGCAAAAGGTTTTCGGCAAGTTCAAGGGATTGCCTACGATGAGACCTTCTCACCCGTAGCGATGCTTAAGTCTGTACGAATCATGTTAGCAATTGCCGCATTTTATGATTATGAAATTTGGCAGATGGATGTTAAAACTGCATTCCTGAATGGATTTCTGGAAGAAGAGTTGTATATGATGCAACCAGAAGGTTTTGTCGATCCAAAGGGAGCTAACAAAGTGTGCAAGCTCCAGCGATCCATTTATGGATTGGTGCAAGCATCTCGGAGTTGGAATAAACGCTTTGATAGTGTGATCAAAGCATTTAGTTTTATACAGACTTTTGGAGAAGCCTGTATTTACAAGAAAGTGAGTGGGAGCCCTATAGCATTTCTGATATTATATGTGGATGACATATTACTAATTGGAAATAATATAGAATTTCTGGATAGCATAAAGGGATACTTGAATAAGAGTTTTTCAATGAAAGACCTCGCTGAAGCTGCTTACATATTAGGCATTAAGATCTATAGAGATAGATCAAGACGCTTAATTGGACTTTCACAAAGCACATACCTTGACAAAGTTTTGAAGAAGTTCAAAATGGATCAAGCAAAGAAAGGGTTCTTGCCTGTGTTACAAGGTGTGAAGTTGAGTCAAACTCAATGCCCGCCACTGCAGAAGATAGAGAGAAAATGAAAGATGTTCCCTATGCTTCAGCCATAGGCTCTATCATGTATGCAATGCTGTGTACCAGACCTGATGTGTGCCTTGCTATAAGTCTAGCAGGGAGGTACCAAAGTAATCCAGGAGTGGATCACTGGACAGCGGTCAAGAACATCCTGAAATACCTGAAAAGGAGTAAGGATATGTTTCTCATTTATGGAGGTGAAAAAGAGCTAATCGTAAATGGTTACGTTGATGCGAGCTTTGACACTGATTCGGACGATTCTAAATCGCAAACCGGATACATGTTTACATTAAACGATGGAGCTGTCAGTTGGTGCAGCTCTAAACAAAGCGTCGTGGCGGGATCTACGTGTGAAGCGAAATACATAGCTACTTCAGAAGCAGCAAATGAAGGAGTCTGGATGAAGGAGTTCTGTGACACCCCAAAATTTTGACCTTGTTTTAGTAAATTAAAATTTTGCCAAGAAATTAAAACTTTTATTTTCTAGGCTCCCTTTTTGATTTTTTTGAACCATTTTCTCCCTTGTTATTATGGAGTTTTTCCCCAAAGAGAAAAATTTTCAAGTATGTTATTGGACTTGTTTAACCTCTCAAGAAAAACTCTTCTTTTATTAGTAGAACTAATTACATAATCAATTTGCTTGATCTTTATTTTCTTGAAAAATGGTTTTTCAAGGTTATACGGCCATATTTGAACTACAACCATTTGATAAATTCACTTAAAATTCCAACAAAAATTTGGAGATGTCATGTGATGTTTTCAAATCACTTTTATGCAAAAATATCTTTTATTCATGAAATATTTTGAGCTCTACACCCAATTTTCTTCTCTGGTCTAGAGTGCAATTTTGCACTACAACCCATTTAAATATTTTCTTCTAGACTCCACCAAAATTATGGGATGTTGGTAGTAGCACATGATTCAACTTTATGCAAAAACCCAGTGATGTCCTTTGAAAAAATTGAGTGAATCAACCTCATTTTCATTCTGGTCCAGCCTTGTGATTTCTACTACAACCCTATCTATTTTTGCTCCAGTGACCTTGTGCTTTCTCCTACTTGTATTCAACCCTACCAAACCCCTAAGTCCAGGAGCATGCACCCATTGGATCATTTTTGGTTCATGAAGTGATGTCATTTGTCTCCTGTCCAGAATTGAAGTTTTACAAAACTTGCACTAACAAGTTTCTGTCTTTGGCAAACTAACCTCACCACCCTCTTATTCATCTAAAGAGACCCCACTCTGGATGTTTTGACCACTCCAAGAACTTCCTAAATGCCTCTGGCATTTTGTCAAACACCCTGTGTGCATAGACAGATTTGGCATGGTTCAAAGTTTTGTGTTGTGAACTTGTCCCTTGTCTAAACCAAGTTGTCTAGTAGCCTTCAATATGTCTCTAACCCAGGCCTGTGGATTTGCATTAGCTCCCTAGAAATTTTGGTCGCCCTGGCATTTCGTCGAACGAGTGCCGTGCACGCCCGGAGCGCGAGCAGAGCGCGCGTTTTGCACGTGCCGCACCCGAGCCACCATGTCGCGCCCCTGGTTTTGCCCTCACTGCAGAGCCTCGCCACACACTCCCCTTATCATCGCATCACGCCAAGTAGCCCCTCGCCACGTCCCCGGCGGGCCAGGAGCTAGCCGCCACGGCCGCCCGACAGCCCCTGCTCATGTCGGCGCCGCCCGAGCCTCTCCCGCTCGCCACCTGCCCCCTGGAGCAGCGCGAGCTCATCCACAAGCGTGTCCGCTAGCTCTCGTCGCCGCCACGATGCTCTGCCGCAACAGAGAGGCGGTTCGTCGGTGAACTTATCCCCGGCCGCCGCGGAACCGCCTTGACTCGCCTATTTAAGGAGCCCCGAGCTCCTCCGAGCACTCGGGCAGCCTCACACCGTCCTCCTAGTGCCCCCGTTGCCGTCAATTGAAGAGGAAGGGGCCACCTTCCCCGACTCCGGCCAGTTCGGCCACCGCCGCCTCCCGGCTCCGTTCGGCACAACCATAGCCTCCCCGGCCCTCCCAACGCCACCAAACGACTCCACTCCATCCTGCGGAGCCACCCTGACCCCCAGCCGCGACGGAGAGCCACCGAAGCCACAAATCCACTTTGCTCCCGAAGCCACCGGCCGCCGCGAAGCTCGTCTACGGCGATTCCCTCCACCCCCGGCGACCCTACAACCACCGGGAGGACCGCAAGGAGTGGCAGATCCATCCCTACATTCAGATGCCCGCGAAGAACCGCCGTTCGCCGGCGACGATCGCTGGATGTCCCGCCTCTGCTCGGGCAGAGAAGAGGAGGGAGTGGGGACTAGTCAAACCTGACTAGTGGCCCCCCTGGACCCACTGTCAGTGACTTCCCGCGTGGTCCATGCTGGATAAGTGGAGGCGTAAAACCCGTAGTACGTTTTCTCTGCCCGAAAGCGTAATCTCGTTTGAACCGTTTTCTTTTATTCAAAACAGATTTTGACCAAATCTTTGACTGGCTATAACTTTTTAAATACAACTCCAAATGAGTTGATTCTTTTTCCTACCTTCCTCAAATTTTGTCTAGTTTATTTTAAGATTTATTTCAAAAAAAATTCACACAACTTTTTGGTACTGTTTTTGAAACTACATATTGATTCAAAAATATTTTGAATAGGATTTTTGGAGAGAGGAGAAAACTTTCAAAAGTTTTGGAGAGCACCTCACCCCTCCACAACTTGAAGGAAATCATCCTGAACCCCGGCATAATATTTTGGTGTGTTAGTTGACACGGTTATAACACCACCTTACTTCGGAAAAACTCGTTATTTTATGTGGTGATACGATCATTTGCATGAATGCATATTACTGATTTCCTTGCTGTTGGAAATGAATATACCTGTGATGGTAATCATCCTCATGTGCCTTGCATGCATGCCAGAAAGGAATCCGAGAAAGCCTCGGCCTTGGGTAGGCGTGAGCTTGTCGCCGGTCTCCGTCAGGACGGTTATGTCCGGTATGGCATAGTAAGGTATAATGAGTGTTTATTTTATTGGTTGAAATATATTTGTTATACATGTCATGCAGGGAATTTGTAAACCTCCTGAGTTGACCGTAGATCGAGTCTTGTTCCAGTAACCCCCATACTTGTTTTGTACTACCACTTGTCCCTGCCGCAGGTAGGGTACGGTTCAGTAAGTCGTCAACCCCTTTCAAGCACACACCGTACAGAGAGGCCATGGTGGAAGATACCGGTTGTAGCCAGTAGGCAGGCCACCTGGTCCGGGGGCATGGGTGTTTCCGGTTGGGACCGAGAGGGGAGGCCACCCCTTAGAGCGCACGATTTAATTTGATCCCATGCTATGCGAGGTTGTAGCCTCCCCACTTAGAGTTTTGCTTAACAAGTGTCGTGGGTGATTCCAGACACCGGTGAGTTAAGCTGGCGTGTGCAAGTCAGGTGTGTTTTCAATTAAAAGACCGTAGACGGAATTAGTCCCGATGGACTAAAGGAATCCGTTACTCGTGGGTAAAGAGTACACCCTCTGCAGAGATTAAACCTATTCGAATAGCCGTGTCCATGGTTAAGCATTTCAGTCTGGGATGGGTCAAGGGTTTGTCTTAGTGTCGGTCTTCGGAGGAGAAATTGTTAAACCAGAACTTGGATTGTGACTTCTGACTTGTGAAGATTTTGATTATTATTATTATTATGGACTAACCCATTATATCATTGAGTATCCCTGGGACAGTTCTACCTCCTGGATATTCATTGTGATTATTTATTTTATAAGCCCTTTATGTGATGTCGCTGAGACGCCCGACTGTGGCATTGCTTGTTATTTATTTATTTTATAAGACCTTTATGTGGTGTCGCTGAGACGCCCGACTGTGGCATTGCTTGTTATTTATTTATTTTATAAGCCCTTTATGTGGTGTTGCTGAGACACCCGACTGTGGTATTGCATGTTATTTATTTACTTTATAAGCCCTTTACGTGGTGTCGCTGAGACCCCGACTGTGGCATTGCTTGTTATTTATTTACTTTATAAGCCCTTTATGTGGTGTCGCACAGACGCCCGACTGTGGCATTTTATTCCCACTCCATTATTGCTTATTCATGTTGCATATAAACAACTGCTTGCATGCTTAAAAGATGTTTTATCTATGACTGACGATGTGATCATAGAATATTTCAGTGCGTGATTATCAATTATATTATCCCAGTGTTCATAATGTTTTCGAGTACATTCAAAGTACTCACTGGCTTGTCCCTGGCTATTATCTTGGCCATATTTCTGCATGAAGAGGAGCGTTGCGATGACAGCCCCGGAAACTAAGCAACGGTGATAGCAGCCTCGCGAAGATAGGAGTTGACCTGGTCAGCTGTTCCTGTGGGAAATGGAGTCCCATAGACTCCGATGATCCACAAACCGCTTCCGCCATCGACCACTAGAAACTAATTGTTGTACTCACAGGCCCAAATGGTCTTGTATTGCATATTTTGTATTTTTGCTTGGGATTTCTGTATCAAGTTGGTGCCTCATCAGCTAACAGTAATCCTGGGGCTGGTTAGCACAACATCCATTTTCTGGGAAGTCAATACCCCGAAAAATCCGGTCGTGACAAACTTGGTATCAGAGCCAGGCTCACCATTGGCTAATCCTATCTAGCCGGGTCGAAAAACCTAGGTAAACTAACCGACCAGGCCATAACCAAACCCCAGCCAAGCTTCTCATGCAAGATAGCCACATAGTGACCCCGACACTTTTTGCAGTCGGTGCCCAACCTATCAACCTAGCCTGTCGATCACGCACCAGTGACCAGCACCCAAGGTGTCTCATTCGCAAGCGTGCGAAGGAAGACTCTGTCCCCTTTTCCTATAAAAAAGGGCATGCTAGCCCCAACTCAGCACAGCACAGCCGCTACCCAAAACCGAGCCTTAATGCATGGCCCCGTCATGCACAATGAGACCACAGCAACCAACCTTGGAGGCTTTGTGACCATACTCGCAAACCTCACCCGTCGTGCCTATGCGTTAGAAGAGCCCCCGGAATATGTTGTGTACCAAGGGCCCATGAGCGGTGAGAGCCGTCAATTCTGGGCCACTGTACACATCTACGGTAGGGGTCTAGAGCCCGAGCGCCCCTACAGGTTCACCGGAAGGACAACTTCCTTTGAGCCACAAGCCATGAAACTAGCTGCTCGAGAAGCTATAGTTCATCTCCGGCACTTGTCGCCCAGAGTTAACTGTCGCTCGTTCCACTACTACCCCAGACGTGAAGGGTATGGTAGATCACCCCAAGTTGCCAACGGAGATCACGAGACAGATCCTGCATTGTTGCACCTAGTGCGCTATGTAAGTGCACTAGAGGAACTGTTCGATCAAATCACCATTGATCTAATCGCAGCTCGTGGAGAGCTGGTTCGTGAAGCCCCGGTGAGAGAAGAGAACGAGCCCAACGCCGACAACCCAGTCGTGCTGTTTGGACACCCGATCGAGTCCCTGAGATCTGCCCCAGCCATTGGCTAAGGTACTCTGATGACCCCAGAAGTGCTTCTTTGCCTCTTGGGAGCACACTCCAACGGGGTGGTGGCCAACAATCCCCGAGATGGTCATCATCGCTACCCCGAGCCTGCAGCCCCTCAACCCACTCCAACTAATTCCGACGGTGAGACCCGTGGAGAAGCCTCGACATCCACAAGGCACGCCCGCTTGGATGTAAACGAGGTAGACTAAGTCACTCGAGTAGTGTCAAGTATCAGTGTAGTCCCCGCTTTGTAATCGTGTGGCGTTGTATATAAACGCTGCATGTTGTCGTGCCTCTAGTAGCTTTGCATGGATATGCCAGACACAGTTACCAAAAACCTCCCCGACAACCCCCACAGTAACACGTCACTTTAGTGAAATGTGTGTATCTGTGGCTTGACCTCGACCCTTGGAGCAGAGCTGAAAATTTCATTACCATTCACCACGGTAAAAATGACCCAGCTCCGGTGCTATAAAAAGGCCACCGCGTGACCTTCCCAAGCACCCCTCATGTTGTGCACCATCCTCACAACCATTTCTTGCCATGCTGAGCCCTAGTATTTATCTAAGAACTCCAGATGCAACCCCGGGTAGTTTTGTCAAAATATTGTGGGATTTTTTACCTGCAGTACCATGGGCGCTACCCAGCCACCCCAGTACGAGCTGTTCAAATCGAGAATCACCCCGTCCACCTCGAGATATTGGGCAGCAGTACACATCCCTCCCGTAAACTCAAACCAAGATCCAACGGAGGTCTCCTTCGTGGGGAAATCTATGCCAACCCCACATATGGCCATAGAAGCTGTTGCATATGAAGCGCTTGCTCGCCTTCGATTCGCGGTACCCTATGCCAGCGAACGAGGGTATTATTACTTTTCGAGCCGTGCAGCACCCGGAGAAGTAACATCTTTTCTCGGAGGACGATTTGAGAGAGACCCAGTACTGGCCAACCTTGTCCAGTACGTCATCGCTCAAGAGCGTTTAACCCAACGTGTGATGGGTTACCTCCAGAGCCTCGCGGATTTAAATCCTCAGATCGCCATCGGCAGAACTCTGAGGCCCGACCAAGAGAGACGCATACATCGACTGTTCAATCCACTTTCCCCGATAGAAGAGGAGTGTGTCCCAGTACCAGAGACGTTTTCTCGGGACCCCGTCCAGTTACCGTTTCCATTTTAGACGTCACTGCTGTGTTCATTATTGCAACATTAATTTATGTGTGTGACTTATGCGTGATACCCTAAGTTTGTACGACGAGTCAATTATTTGGCTTCTACTAATGTGTGTAGTTTTTGTTGTGGTTTATGCTCCTTTAAATTAACCGATTTCCCTCGCGAAAAATTCCAGAGTAAGATTTCTTTTCCTGGAGCTGCTGCGTCGTATGTCTTCTCATGGCATGGGATTTTTTTTCACGCAGCACCACGGCAGCAGACTCACAACCACAATCACTCGAACACACACACACTAAAACTGTGTTGCATCTAACTGAGCACTTCCCGACAACAGTTAGCACCCGACACACCCCACCTACTCCTCGTGATCACCGCCACCGCGGAGAGCCAACACACGAGCGGCAGCATCACGATGATCATCGAGGATCATCGCGCACAGGAGCACGGAGAGCCCCAACAGTGTCGCCAGCCCTCCGCATACCAGGATCGCGAACCAATCCGGCATCACCTCCACCATTAGAGCCTCGTCTCGAGCTTCTGGAAACAGAAATGCGGGAAGAAGGAGGAGGAGAAACCAGGCCAAGTGTGAGGAAGAAGAGAGGAACACCTCGGCCGTTTTATAGCTCGAGCTCGGTGTACGGTGGGCGAGGTCCACCAGCACCGCTCGTCGCCCGACCGCCGGTGTTCGGAGGCGAATCCGCGAGCAGTGCCGACAGCACGCTGGCCCGCGAGGTGAGTGCACGCTGCCCCGACAGCTAGCACGCCGCGCACTACCGCGGTACGGCCTAGATGCCCTACGCGCTAGACGTCGCCAGTGGAGAAAGCACGGGAAAGCGCACGGGAGAGAGGAAGAAGAAGAGCCAGAGGAAGAAGAAGAGGCTGACAGTGGGCCCCGGATCCACCTGTCAGCCAGAGGGAGCACTGTGCTCTCAGGTACGACCAGCGTATTACAAGATTTAGAATTTATTCTAAATTTACTGCGTCCGACGTAGAAATCGCTCGTTTTTCCCCAAAGCCGTGGAGTTTTCCACGCAGCGCCAGTGTCTCACACTGTATTTTTGCACCACTTATTGCCCTCTCACTATAGCCACTATTGTTGTAATGCATATTTTTTTTAAAATATCTCTTAGCAAATCTCGAGGACGAGATTTTTCTTAAGAGGGGTAGTGCTGTGACACCCCAAAATTTTGACCTTGTTTTAATAAATTAAAATTTTGCCAAGAAATTAAAACTTTTATTTTCTGGGCTCCCTTTTTGATTTTTTTGAACCATTTTCTCCCTTGTTATTATGGAGTTTTTCCCCAAAGAGAAAACTTTTCAAGTATGTTATTGGACTTGTTTAACCTCTCAAGAAAAACTCTTCTTTTATTAGTAGAACTAATTACATAATTAATTTGCTTGATCTTTATTTTCTTGAAAAATGTTTTTTCAAGGTTATATGGCCATATTTGAACTACAACCATTTGATAAATTCACTTACAATTCCAACCAAAATTTGGAGATGTCATGTGATGTTTTTAAATCACTTTTATGCAAAAGTATCTTTTATTCATGAAATATTTTGAGATCTACACCCAATTTTGTTCTCTGGTCCAGAGTGCAATTTTGCACTACAACCCATATAAATATTTTCTTCTAGACTCCACCAAAATTATGGGATGTTGGTAGTTGCACATGATTCAACATTATGCAAAAACCCAGTGATGTCCTTTGAAAAAATTGAGTGAATCAACCTCATTTTCATTCTGGTCCAGCCTTGTGATTTCTACTACAACCCTATCTATTTTTGCTCTAGTGACCTTGTGCTTTCTCCTACTTGTATTCAGCCCTACCAAACCCCTAAGTCCAGGAGCATGCACCCATTGGATCATTTTTGGTTCATGAAGTGATGTCATTTGTCTCCTGTCCAGAATTGATGTTTTGCAAAACTTGCACTAACAAGTTTCTGTCTTTGGCAAACTAACCTCACAACCCTCTTATTCATCTAAAGAGACCCCACTCTGGAAGTTTTGACCACTCCAAGAACTTCCTAAATGCCTCTGGCATTTTGTCAAACACCCTGTGTGCATAGATAGATTTGGCATGGTTGAAAGTTTTGTGTTGTGAACTTGTCCCTTATCCAAACCAAGTTGTCTAGTAGCCTTCAATATGTCTCTAACCCAGGCCTGTGGATTTGCATTAGCTCCGTAGCAATTTTGGTCGCCCTGGCATTTCGTCGAACAAGTGCCGTGCACGCCCAGAGCACGAGCAGAGCGCGTGTTTTGCACGTGCCGCGCCCGAGCCGCCACGTCGCGCCCCTGGTTTTGCCCTCACTGCAGAGCCTCGCCACACACTCCCCTTCTCACCGCATCACGCCAAGCAGCCCCTCGCCACGTCCCCGGCAGGCCAGGAGCTAGCCGCCACGGCCGCCCGACAGCCCCTGCTCATGTCGGCGCCGCCCGAGCCTCTCCCGCTCGCCACCTGCCCCCTGGAGCAGGGCGAGCTCATCCACAAGCGTGTCCGCTAGCTCTCGTCGCCGCCACGATGCTTTGCCGCAACAGAGAGGCGGTTCGCCGGTGAACTTATGCCCGGCCGCCGCGGAACTGCCTTGACTCGCCTATTTAAGGAGCCCCGAGCTCCTCAGAGCACTCGGGCAGCCTCACACCGTCCTCCTAGTGCCCCCATTGCCGTCAATTGAAAAGGATGGGGCCGTCTTCCCCGACTCCGGCCAGTTCGGCCACCGCCGCCTCCCGGCTCCGTTCGGCACAATCAGAGCCTCCCCGGCCCTCCCAACGCCACCAAACGACTCCACTCCATCTTGCGGAGCCACCCAGACCCCCAGCCGCGACGGAGAGCCACCGAAGCCACAAATCCACTTTGCTCCCGAAGCCACTGGCCGCCGCGAAGCTCGTCGACGGCGATTACCTCCACCCCCGACGACCCTACAACCACCGGGAGGACTGCCTAGGAGTGGCGGATCCATCCCTGCATTAAGATGCCCGCGAAGAACCGCCGTTCGCCGGCGACAATCGCCGGATGTCCCGCCTCTGCTCGGGCAGAGAAGAGGAGGGAGTGGGGACTAGTCAAACCTAACTAGTGGGCCCCCTGGACCCACTGTCAGTGACTCCCCGCGCGGTCCATGCTGGATAAGTGGAGGTGTAAAACCCGTAGTATGTTTTCTCTGCCCGAAAGCGTAATCTCGTGTGAACCATTTTCTTTTTCTGATTTTATTCAAAACATATTTTGACCAAATCTTTGACTGGCTATAACTTTTTAAATACAACTCCAAATGAGTTGATTCTTTTTCCTACCTTCCTCAAATTTTGTCTAGTTTATTTTAAGATTTATTTCAAAAAAAATTCAGACAACTTTTTGGTACTATTTTTGAAACGACATATTGATTCAAAAATATTTTGAATAGGATTTTTGGAGAGAGGAGAAAACTTTCAAAAGTTTTGGAGAGCACCTCACCCCTCCACAACTTGAAGGCAAGCATCCTGAACCCCGACATAATATTTTGGTGTGTTAGTTGACACGGTTATAACACCACCTTACTTCGGAAAAACTCGTTATTTTATGTGGTGATACGATCATTTGCATGAATGCATATTAGTGATTTCCTTGCTATTGGAAATGAATATACCTGTGATGGTAATCATCCTCATGTGCCTTGCATGCATGCCGAAAAGGAATCCGGGAAAACCTCAGCCTTGGGTAGGCGTGAGCTTGTCGCCGGTCTCCGTCGGGACGGTTATGTCCGGTATGGCATAGTAAGGTATAATGAGTGTTTATTTTATTGGTTGAAATATATTTGTTATACATGTCATGCAGGGAATTTATAAACCTCCTGAGTCGACTGTAGATCGAGTCTTGTTCCAGTAACCCCCATACTTGTTTTGTACTACCACTTGTCCCTGCCGCAGGTAGGGTACGGTTCAGTAAGTCGTCAACCCCTTTCAAGCACACATCGTACAGAGAGGCCATGGTGGAAGATACCGGTTGTAGTCGGTAGGCAGGCCACCTGGTCCGGGGGCATGGGTGTTTCTGGTTGGGACCGAGAGGGGAGCCCACCCCTTAGAGCGCGCGATATAAATTTGATCCCATGCTACGCGAGCTTGTAGCCTCCCCACTTAGAGTTTAGCTTAACAAGTGTCGTGGGTGATTCCAGACACCGGTGAGTTAAGCTGGCGTGTGCAAGTCAGGTGTGTTTTCAATTAAAAGACCGTAGACGGAATTAGTCCCGATGGACTAAAGGAATCCGTTACTCGTGGGTAAAGAGTACACCCTCTGTAGAGATTAAACCTATTCGAATAGCCGTGTCCATGTTTAAGGATTTCAGTCTGGGATGGGTCAAGGGTTGGTCTTAGTGTCGGTCTTCGGAGGAGAAATTGTTAAACCAGAACTTGGATTGTGACTTCTGACTTGTGAAGATTTTGATTATTATTATTATGGACTAACCCATTATATCATTGAGTATCCCTGGGACAGTTCTACCTCTTGGATATTCATTGTGATTATTTATTTTATAAGCCCTTTATGTGATGTCGCTGAGACGCCCGACTGTGGCATTGCTTGTTATTTATTTATTTTATAAGACCTTTATGTGGTGTCGCTGAGACGCCCGACCGTGGCATTGCTTATTATTTATTTATTTTATAAGCCCTTTATGTGGTGTTGCTGAGACGCCCGACTATGGTATTGCATGTTATTTATTTACTTTATAAGCCCTTTACGTGGTGTCGCTGAGACGCCCGACTGTGGCATTGCTTGTTATTTATTTACATTATAAGCCCTTTATGTGGTGTCGCACAGACGCCCGACTGCGGCATTTTATTCCCACTCCATTATTCCTTATTCATGTTGCATATAAACAACTGCTTGCGTGCTTAAAAGATGTTTTATTTATGACTGACGATGTGATCATAGAATATTTCAGTGCATGATTATCAATTATATTATCCCAGTGTTCATAATGTTTGTGAGTACATTCAAAGTACTCACTGGCTTGTCCCTGGCTATTATCTTGGCCAGATTTCTGCATGAAGAGGAGCGTTGCGATGACAGCCCCGGAAACTAAGCAACGGTGATAGCAGCCTCGCGAAGATAGGAGTTGACCTGGTCAGCTGTTCCTGTGGGAAATGGAGTCCCATAGACTCTGATGATCCACAATCCGCTTCCGCCATCGACCACTAGAAACTAATTATTGTACTCACAGGCCCGAATGGTCTTGTATTGCATATTTTGTATTTTTGCTTGGGATTTCTGTATCAAGTTGGTGCCTCATCAGCTAACAGTAATCCTGGGGCTGGTGAGCACAACGGCCATTTTCTGGGAAGTCAATACCCCGAGAATCCGGTCGTGACAAGTTCATATCCGATCTAGGTGTAATACCTAGTGCATCGGGTCCAATGAAAATCTTTTGTGACAATACTGGTGCAATTGCCTTGGCAAAGGAATCCAGATTTCACAAGAGAACCAAGCACATCAAGAGACGCTTCAATCCATCCGGGATCTAGTCCAGGTGGGAGACATAGAGATTTGCAAGATACATACGGATCTGAATGTAGCAGACCCATTGACTAAGCCTCTTCCACGAGCAAAACATGATCAGCACCAAAGCTCCATGGGTGTTAGAATCATTACTGTGTAATCTAGATTATTGACTCTAGTGCAAGTGGGAGACTGAAGGAAATATGCCCTAGAGGCAATAATAAAGTTATTATTTATTTCCTTATATCATGACAAATGTTTATTATTCATGCTAGAATTGTATTAACCGGAAACATAATACATGTGTGAATACATAGACAAACAGAGTGTCACTAGTATGCCTCTACTTGACTAGCTCGTTAATCAAAGATGGTTATGTTTCCTAACCATGGACAAAGAGTTGTTATTTGATAAACGGGATCACATCATTAGGTGAATGATCTGATTGACATGACCCATTCCATTAGCTTAGCACCCGATCGTTTAGTATGTTGCTATTGCTTTCTTCATGACTTATACATGTTCCTATGACTATGAGATTATGCAACTCCCGTTTACCGGAGGAACACTTTGTGTGCTACCAAACGTCGCAACGTAACTGGGTGATTATAAAGGAGCTCTACAGGTGTCTCCAAATGTACATGTTGGGTTGGCGTATTTCGAGATTAGGATTTGTCACTCCGATTGTCGGAGAGGTATCTTTGGGCCCTCTCGGTAATGCACATCACATAAGCCTTGCAAGCATTGCAACTAATGAGTTAGTTGTGATATGATGTATTACGGAACGAGTAAAGAGACTTGCCGGTAACGAGATTGAACTAGGTATTGAGATACCGACGATCGAATCTCGGGCAAGTAACATACCGATGACAAAGGGAACAACGTATGTTGTTATGCCGTCTGACCGATAAAAGATCTTCATAGAATATGTAGGAGCCAATATGAGCATCCAGGTTCCGCTATTGGTTATTGACCGGAGACGTGTCTCGGTCATGTCTACATTGTTCTCGAACCCGTAGGGTCCGCACGCTTAAGGTTTTGATGACAGTTATTTTATGAGTTTATGCATTTTGATGTACCGAAGTTTGTTCGGAGTCCCGGATGTGATCATGGACATGATGAGGAGTCTCAAAATGGTCGAGACATAAAGATTGATATATTGGAAGCCTATATTTGGATAGCGGAAGTGTTCCGAGCGAAATCGGGATTTTACCGGAGTACCGGGAGGTTACCGGAACCCCCCGGGAGGTATATGGGCCTTAGTGGGCTTTAGTGGAAGAGAGGAGAGGTGGCCAGGGCTGGGCCGCGCGCCCCTCCCCCCTAGTCCGAATAGGACAAGGAGAGGGGGCCGGCGCCCCCCTTCCTTCTCTCTCTCCTCTTTCCCCCCTCCCGAATCCTATTCCAACTAGGAAAAGGGGGGAATTCTACTCCCGGAGGGAGTAGGACTCCTCCTGGCGCGCCCTCTCCTGGCCGGCCGCACCCCCCCTTGATCCTTTATATACGGAGGCAGGGGCACCCCATAGAGACACAAGTTGATCCACGTGATCATATTCTTAGCCGTGTGCGGTGCCCCCTTCCCCAATAGTCCTCGATAATATTATAGCGGTGCTTAGGCGAAGCCCTGCGACGGTAGTACATCAAAGATCGTCACCACGCCGTCGTGCTGACGGAACTCTTCCCCGACACTTTGCTGGATCGGAGTCTGGGATCGTCATCGAGCTGAATGTGTGCTAGAACTCGGAGGTGCCGTAGTTTCGGTGCTTGATCGGTCGGGCCATGAAGACGTATGACTACATCAACCACGTTGTGCTAACGCTTCCGTTGTCGATCTACAAGGGTACGTAGATCACACTCTCCCCTCTCGTTGCTATGCATCACCATGATCTTGCGTGTGCGTAGGAATTTTTTTGAAATTACTACGTTCCCCAACACCCTCAAGGATCAAACCCACTAGAACGACCTTTAAAGGCGTCATACCAGGCGTAGAGGCCCATTGCATAGGCTCAGTCACACTGGAAGTGGTCTTCGGATCTCCGGATAACTTCCGAAGTGAAGAATTAATCTTTGACATAGTCCCTTTCCACAGTGGCTACCATGCCCTGCTTGGGCGAACCACATTTGCAAGATTCAATGCGGTACCGCATTATGCATATCTCAAGCTCAAGCTGCTAGGGCCTCGAGGGTCATCACAGTCAATGGAAACACAGAGCACTCTCTCCGCACGGAGGAGCACACTGCGGCCCTCGCAGCAGAGGCGCAAAGCATCCTCTTAAGGCAATCCACTAGTTCGGCGATCAAGGACCCGGACAACTTCAAGCGCCCGGAGTAATCGACAACTGGACCGCCTGGCACGTCCCGATCTCGCATAGCAATCTGGCCCCCACCCCGGCCCCAGCCAAACGGCGAAATCTGTGCCACACATACATAATTATGCATTAAAAATACCATGGGCACAGGCGGGGAGGGGGGCACGACGGGGGCACGCACTAGGGGCTTCCCGCTTTGTTATTTTTCTCTTTCAGGACTTTAATCTCCGGAAAGCCTGTCCGGCAGCGTGATTGCCGAACACATGATGCAGCAACCAAGGAGGCAGAAAGCTACGTCACGCCACGGAACTCCCAGGTGGATTACCATAACGAGTGAAATATTTGTTTTAATACTATTCCTCAGCTTGCCATTGGAAGGGACACGTTAAACAGTCCTACTTTTTGCTTATCGCACTACTTGTATCATTATGCTTTAACGCACCCTTTTGAATAAAAAATGCTTAGCATTAAGACTATTATCGCATTCTTCTTTTATATACATATATGTTCATTCATGACATCCAGCACCCGTACACTCTGGTACGGCCAATACGCTAGGGGCTTAAGCATACCCCATAATACGGCATGAGAAGTTCGAACACTTTCGACAGTGCGGCACCCCGAACTTATAGCATTATATGCATCAGCTCCGAATCATGTCTTGGGTCAATAGTTGGGTTTGCCCGGCTCCCATGTTTTGGTAGCTTACGTTCCGCTATATCGGCTAAGGTAGCATTGGGAGAACTACTGTGATTGTGCCCCGGTTCTGCTGGGCTAAGCACCTCAGTAGAGAAAGCTAAAACTGACTGTCATGATAAGGCGAGAGACTGGTCGCTGTTCGAGAGGTTTTCAAGTCCCTAAAGACTTATGCCTCTTAGAGCGAGGAATCGGCCCTGTCCGGCTTAAGGCGTGTATCACGCCCCGAGTTCGGCCTTCCGAATACGAGGGGCTTCGCCGAAATTTAAAATTATAGAATTCTATGGCTCAGTGAGAGTGATAACGCATTATAGTTCGATTGCCTTGTTCGTTGTACTGAGCACCTCCCTCGAAGGACCCAACAATGGGAACAAGAGTGCTCAGGTTTATCCCGAACACCCTAGCACTTGTGGCATGGGGGCAGAAGCCGACGACTAGCCATCTCTCAGATTTGATAAACAGCCGAACAGAAGGTAATATTTTAAATTCAAACAAGCGTTGCATAGCGCATATGAACAAGTTTTCATAAATACATGATTACACGAGCAAGTTTACTCGAATATTATATCTTTCGTACACTCGTCCACTACGAGACGAGCACCCTTCAGGACACCCTCATAGTACATCTCGGGGTGGCGATGCTCCTTGCCTTGTGGCGGCCCTTCCTTCACCAGCTTCACGGCGTCCATCTTGGCCCATTGCACCTTCACACGGGCGAAAGCCCGGCATGCAACCTCGATGCAGACAGACCGCTTGATGACTTCAAGCGGCGGGCAGGCATCCACAAGCCGCCTCACCAGGCCGAAGTAGCTGCTGGGAAGAGCGTCACCAGGCCACATCCGGACTATAAAGCTCTTCATGGCCTGTTCGGCCGCCTTGTGCAGCTCGACCAGTTGCTTCAGCTGGTCGCTCAAAGGCATCGGGTGTTCGGTCCCAGTATACTGAGACCAGAACAGCTTCTCCGTTGAGCTTCCCTCCTCGGCCTGGTAAAACGGTGCGGCATCCGACACGCTGCGGGGCAAATCTACGAATGCTCCTGGAGAGCTCCGGATTCGGGTAAGTAACAAGTAATTCACTTTCACATGCTTGCTTTGCATATAGAATGCCTTACCCGCCGCTATCTTCTTCATCGCATCAATCTCCTAGAGGGCCTTTTAGGCTTCGGCCTTGGCACTCTTTGCGCTCTCGAGGACCGCGGCAAGCTCGGACTCTCGCGTCTTCAAGTCAAGCTCCAACGCCTCGTGCTTCGTCACGAGAGCGTGGAGCTCTTGCTGCACCTCGCCACCCGAGCCTCATGCCTCTCCCACTCGGTGCGCTCCTTGGCCGCTTTGTTTTCGTCCTCGGATAGCGCTTGCTTCAGGGTCGCCACATCGGTCGTGGCCCCTGGCAAATTTACGATGATCCTGTCATTTTGCAACCGCATTCTTTTTATACATATCCATGGACTAGGTACTACTTACCTTTGTTCTCCTCGAGTTGCCTCTTGGTAAGGTCGAGCTCGTCCTTGGACCCTTTAAGGTCCTCCTTCAGTGCGGCGACCTCCACAGTCAGTGCGGCAGAGGCCAACAGCGAAGCCTGCATCCGCATATAGACATACTTATATTAGACTCCTGCGATATTGTTTGATCCTCCGTTCAGCTTTTCTTTTTGAACACCGAACAGAGCATCAGGGGCTACTATCTATGCGGTAATATTTTTCCTACATTTCAAAAACTTACCTCAAAGCCTTTTAGAAGGCTGGCACAGTCTTCAGTCAGTCCGCTCTTGGCGGACTGAACCTTCTGGACCACCGCACTCATAATAGTGCGGTGCTCTTCGTCGATGGAAGCGCTGCGAAGCACTCCCAGCAGATTGTCCGGTGCCTCTGGATGGACAGAGGTCACCAGCACAGGCGTTTTGCCCCTTTTGGAAGGAGGCCGCCTGCCCGAGTCCGGAACCACTGGGGGTTCTGGCGTGGTGTTCGGCTGAGGGCCGAACTCGGACACCTCGGGAGCCTTGCTCCTTCTGCTCCCGGAGTCCGGAAGGTCGCCTTGAGGCGCCTCCGGGACTGTCTCCCCTCGGCCCGGTGCCTCTTGAGACAATACCTAGGCGTCGTCCGTAGGGCAAGGGGAGGTGGCGGTCAGAAGTGGATCTCTATCCATATCCGACGAGCCCAGGGAGCCGTCCGACGATACGTCGATACGGGCTCGCGGTGGTCTGCATAGTCATAATTCGACGTTAGGAGAGGCCGTGCGACAAAGGTATGCTATGAGTTATTCTGGCATCCGAATACTTACGACTTCGCCAGGGGCTTGGACCTGAGCAGCCACTCGTCTTCGCCTTCGGCGGCGGCAGTGGAATAGTCCGGAAGAAGAGTCCTTCCCTTCTTGGACCCTTCGTTCCCCCCCCCCCCCGGTTGGGGCGGCCTTCCTTTTCTTGTCTCCCCCAACTGAAGGGGGAGCATCTTCTTCTTCCTCCTCGTCTTCGGGGGAGGAGTGTGTCGGAGAGTTATCAGACTATGAGTCCGACAACACCTGGCGTCGAGAACTCTTTCGGGTTCCCTTGACCTTCTTGGTCTTTTCTGGCACCTTATAAGGGGGCGGAGTTAGCATCTCCGTAAGGAGAGCGTCCGCAGTGTCTTCGGGCAGAGGGGCCGGACAGTTAATCTGCCCCGACATCTCCACCCAGTCCTATCAAAGGCATGGAGATCAGACCCCGCACATGATTAAGCTAGGGGAAAAAAATATCCTACCGGATGTATGGAACTCACCGAATGCGCTCGGCGCTTCGTGCTTAGCCCGCGGTACTCGGTGAGGGAGGGAGGGACCTCGGCGCCCTTGAACAACACGTTCCAGACGTCCTTGCGCGTCGTGTCGAAGAGCTCGCTTAGAGTCTGGTGCTGGGCCGGGTCGAACTCCCACAAGTTGAAATCCCGTTGTTGACACGGGAGGATCCGGCGGATGAGCATGACCTGGACTATATTGACAAGCTTGAGCTTCTTGCTCTCCATATTCTGGATACATTTCTGGAGTCCGTATAGCTCCACCGATGAACCCCAGGATAGGCCCTTCTCTTTCCAGGAGGTGATCCGTGTGGGGATTCCGGATCGAAACTCAGGGGTAGCCACCCAGTTGGTGTCGTGCGGCTCGGTGATGTAGAACCACGCCGATTGCCACCCCTCTATGGTCTCCACGAAGGAGCCTTCAAGCCATATGAAGTTGGGCATCTTTCCCACCATGGCTTCGCCGCATTCTGCTTGTTGGCCGCCCACCACCTTCGGCTTGATATTGAAGGTCTTTAACCATAGGCCGAAGTGGGGGCGGATGCGGAGGAAAGCCTCACACACGACGATGAACACCAAGATGTTGAGGATGAAGTTCGGGGCCAGATCATGGAAGTCTAGCCCGTAATAGAACATAAGACCGCGGACGAATGGATGGAGGGGAAACCCCAGTCCGCGGAGGAAGTGGTGGAGGAAGACTACCCTCTCGTGAGGTTCAGGGGCAAGAACGATCTGCCCCGCAGCGGGCAGCCGACGCGCGATGTTCGCAGCTATGTATCTGGCTCCACGCAACTTCTTGATCTGTCCCTCCGTAACGGAGGAAGCCATCCATTTGCCTCCCGCTCCGGACATGATTGGAGAAGGTTGAGGGGAAGGATGTGGACTTGGGCGTTGGAGCTCGAGTGCACAAGAATGGATGGGCAAGGAGGAAGAAGGCGTGGGTAGAAAAAGGTTAAACCTTGTCCCTTTATAAGGGCGGCCGAAACTACGCACCCCACTAGCTTGGTGAAACTCGCTTGTCCCCCAAGCATTGTGATCGATGGCGCAGTTGTGTTACCCATGCCCGTATTGATGAGAATCCCATAATAGGGGGGACACGATCTCTGCTTTGACAAGACGTGTCAAAAAACTGCCACGCGTTATGTGCGGGGCTAGTTAAAGGAAACGGTTCGAATAATCACCAGGCCATGGCATAATGTCATGTTGCCAAAACAAGTCATCAAATTAGATTGGTGGAAATATTATTCTCTCCACGGTGGTATGTGGAACTTATTTTGCAGGGTCGGACACTATCCTTGTATTCAAATTTTTCCATGGTGTATTCGGAGGAGGAACCCGCCTTGCAATGCCGAAGACAATACTGCGCGCCGGACTCATCGTCATTGAAGCCTGGTTCAAGGGCTACTGAGGGAGTCCTGGATTGGGGGGTCTCCGGACAGCCAGACAATATCCTTTGGCCGGACTGTTAGACTATGAAGATACAAGATTGAAGACTTCGTCTCTTGTTCAAATGGGACTCTACTTGGCATGGAAGGCAAGCTAGGCAATACGGATATGTATATCTCCTCCTTTGTAACCGACCTTGTGTAACCCTAGCCCTTTCCGGTGTCTATATAAATCGGAGGGTTTTAGTTCGTAGGACAACATACAATCATACCATAGGCTAGCTTCTAGGGTTTAGCCTCTCCGATCTCGTGGTAGATCAACTCTTGTAATATCCATATCATCAAGAATAAATCAAGTAGGATGTAGGGTTTTACCTCCATCAAGAGGGCCCGAACCTGGGTAAAACATCGTGTCCCCTGCCTCCTGTTACCATCCGCCTTAGACACACAGTTCGGGACCCCCTACTCGAGATCCGTCGGTTTTGACACCGACACCTCCTGCAGATGCTGCTGACAACGTTAAGAATATCTAGCAGAGCAAAGCTGATGACTACTCGATAGTTCAGTTTGCCATGCTTTACGGCTTAGAACCGGGACTTCAACGACGTTTTGAATGTCATGGAGCACATGAGATGTTCCAGGAGTTGAAGTTAATATCTCAAGCAAATGCTCAGATTGAGAGATATGAAGTCTCTAATAAGTTCTACAGCTTTAAAATGGAGGAGAATAGTTCTGTCAGTGAACATATACTCAGAATGTCTGGGTACCACAACCACTTGACTTAGCTAGGAGTTAATCTTCCTGATGATAGTGTCATTGACAGAGTTCTTCAATCACTGCCACCAAGCTACAAGAGCTTCGTGATGAACTATAATATGCAAGGGATGGATAAGACAATTCCCGAGCTCTTTGCAATGCTAAAGGCTGCAGATGTAGAAATAAAGAAGGAGCATCAAGTGTTGATGATCAACAAGACCACCAGTTTCAAGAAGGGCAAAGGGAAGAAGGGGAACTTCAAGAAGAACAGCAAGCAAGTTGCTGCTCAAGTGAAGAAGCCCAAGTCTGGACCTAAGCCTGAGACTGAATGCTTCTACTTCAAAGTGACTGGTCACTGGAAGCGGAACTACCCCAAGTATTTGGTGATGAAGCCATGTACCTAGGGTAGGCGCACAGACCTATCCAAGAAGCCCTACCCTAGGACATCCCCAGGAGAAGTCACCTTTCAATCGACTTGAAGGTATCCCACTCGACGGATTCAAGACACTCGACCAGAAAGCTATCACTCGACCACTCGACCGCCAGGAGACCTGTAGTCACTCCGCAGGCAAACGGTCAGCTGTTAAGTAGTCTTTATGGTCATTATAGCACTTTATTAGGGGTGTTACCAGTAACGCCCCACCTTAAATGTACCTTAAACCCTGCATTACTGAGGGCAGGAGGGGGCCGGCGAACTCTATATAAGCCACCCCCCTCCTCAGTATGAAGGGTTCGCACCCCTGTTATTCACACGCCAGTAATCCAGTCGACCGCCTCCGGGCACCGAGACATAGGGCTGTTACTTCCTCCGCGAAGGGCCTGAACTCGTACATCTTGGTGTGTTCAAAACTTCCCAATAGCTGAGATCTAGCCTCTCCATACATACCCCCCTACATCACTGTCAGAGTTAGAACCACGACAGTTGGCGCCCACCGTGGGGCAGGAATCTTAGCGCCTGATTGGAGAAGTTGCGTTTTTTCCGATTCCTTTGATCATGGTTTCGTGCGGAGTTTTGGTGGAGGGCCGCGTGATCCGCCTCGGCGCGCTCACGTTCATCGCCGACGACTCCGCCTGGCTTCAGGAGGCGCCACTCGACGTCGACGCGCTCCCCGTCCCCGGTGCGACGCATTTCCGCGCATGCGTTCGTGGCGTCCTCCTACGGCAGCCGTCGACCCAGTATCGGTCGGCCCCGTATCGTCTCCCCGCTCTGTCTCCCAGCGGCGCAAGCGCTCCGGTCGGTCGAGACTTCAAAGGTGGGTGAGGCACGCCGTGGCTCGCCAGTCGGCCGCCCCGCAAGTCGCGGCAATCGAGCCCGATGAATCCCTCTGCGGCCTGTTCGACCTGTCGACTGGCTCCGCGGAGACCGCATCCGAGTGCGACAGCAGCGACCCCGCGGCTGAGATCCTGGCGGTCGATGGAACGCACGGTCCTCCCGGTTTCCCTCGCGCTGATGGAGGCGCGGGTGGGGGCGACCCGTCGCATCCCCACGATGAGTATCTCCCCGAACCTCTCACGTCATCACAGCGAGAGGAGCTTCGCCGCCGGAACACGGACGCCCTCCGCACCCCTATCGTCAGAGAGTCCCCCGAGGCCCGGGCCTTGGAGGACGTGCGCTTGGCTAATTTGGCCGAGCGCACTCGACTGGAGAATCTCCAGCGAGCACTCGATGAGCAAACGCGTCAGCGGGCTCCCGAGTCTATTCGACGTCAGCTCTTCCCGCCGACGCAGGTATACCGAACCCTAGTTCAGAATTTGGCCGCCGCGGCCCGTATAGCAGAATCGATTCAGCCCTCCCAGTCAGAGGCTGGCAGGGGCTTGTTACAGATCAGAGCGTTGCTCCGGGTGGCGGGAAACCAGAATTCCGTTGTTTCCCAGTTGCGGAATAGGATCCACAGTCGATCCGTTGCAATAGATACAGTCCAGTCGGCTCACAGCCCGCGGTCGCCCTCGAGGCGTGAGGGACGTGGCGACCGGCATGATCAATATAGAAGGAATGAGTAGTATGATCACCGATCCGATCGTGATGATCGATGTCGAGTGCCAACCCCTCCCCTGAGGAGTGGGTCATATGCGCCTCGACATCGAGATGACAGGCGCCCTCATAGCGTTGGGCAGAGGATTCCCGTCGATCCCAGGGACCCAGGCTTTGACGCGAGATCTGTCCTCGTTCAAGGCTTGGTTGACAGGAACATGGCTCATCGGGAAGGCCAGAACAGAAATGCGCCCTCCAGCAGCAGAATACGTGTTTCAGGGCCAGAGTGTTTCAGTCGAGCCATCAGAGCCGGAGTGATTCCTCCCAATTTCAGGCTGGCGACTGGGATCAGCAAGTTCACCGGTGAATCTAAGCCTGACACTTGGCTCGAAGATTACCGAGTGGCTATACAGATTGGCGGTGGCAATGATGAGGTGGCCATGAAGAATTTGCCTCTCATGTTAGAGGGCTCAGCCAGAGCGTGGCTAAATCAGTTGGCACCCAGCAGCATTTACACTTGGGAGGACCTCTCCCGAGTGTTTATCACAACCTTTGAAGGAACATGCAAGCGACCTGCAGGCCTTACAGAGTTGCGGTCTTCCGTGCAGAAGCCGAATGAAACTCTGAGGGAATACATCCAGAGGTGGATCACACTTCATCACTCGGTTGAGAATGTGCCAGACCATCAAGCAGTTTGTGCCTTCAAGGAAGGCGTTAGATACAGAGAGTTGAATCTGAAGTTCGGTCGAACTGGAGAGATGTCTCTGAATCAGATGATGGAGATTGCCACCAAGTACGCTAATGGTGAAGACGAGGACCGACTCCGGAGTGGCAAGCACAAGGCAGTCGCCCAAGAAACCGGAGGAAACTCCAGTCGGAAACAGAAGCGGAAGGCCGAGCCAGCCGCTCCTGGGGAGGCCCTGGCCGTAGCCCAGGGAAACTTCAAGGGAAAACCCAAGGGCACCTGGAAGCCCAAGAAAGTCAAGGATCAGGATGGAAACGATGTTTTGGATCTGCCATGTCACATCCACACCAAGAAAGATGAAGAGGGTAATTTCATTTACCCAAAGCATACCACTCGACAGTGCCGGCTCCTGATCTAGCAGTTTCAGGGCAAACAGTCCAAGGATAAGGAAAAGGAGTCGGACAGGGTCAAGGACAAGGAAGACAGTGACAATGGATACTCCCAAATCGATTCCACCCTGATGATTTTTGCTGATGTCGAAAGCAAAAGTTGACTGAAAGTCATTAACCGTGAGGTGAATATGGTTGCTCCGGCAACACCCAGTTATCTGAAGTGGTCTCAGACTGCCATCACATTCGACTAGTCCGATCACCCTACGCACATTGCCACCCCTAGGAGGCAGGCTTTGGTGGTCGACCCAGTTGTCGAAGGCACTCGACTGACCAAATTCCTGATGGATGGTGGCAGTGGCCTGAACATATTGTATGCTGAAACATTGAAAGGGATGGGCATTCCGATGTCCAGGCTCAGTGCCAGCAACATGAGCTTCCATGGAGTCATTCCTGGAAAGAAAGCCGAGTCACTCGGCCAGATTGCTCTCGACGTGGTTTTCGGTGATTCAAAGAATTACCGCAGGGAAAAGTTGACATTTGAGGTTGTGGACTTCCAAAGTGTTTATCATGCTATTTTGGGCCGGCCAGCTTATGCACGCTTCATGGCTCGACCATGCTACGTATATCTCAAGTTGAAGATGCCCGGCCCCAGAGGTGTGATCACCGTTACCGGCAATCGGAAGAAAGCATAAGAGTGTTTTCAGAAAGGATCGAAGATTGCTGACGCTCAGATGGCAGTTGTTGAGCTACAAGAGTACCAGAGGACTGCTGATCCGAGTGAACTGCTACGAGCCAAGAAGCCTGCTTCAGAATCTGCTTTTCAGTCGTCCGGTGAAACTAAGACAGCTCACATTCACCCGACCGACCCCGATGCTGCTCCGACTCACATCTCGACGACGCTCGACTCCAAATAGGAAGAAGCGCTCATCCAGTTCCTCCGTGAGAACTAGGACGTCTTCGCATGGAAGCCATCTGACATGCCTGGAGTTCCCAGGGGGCTGGCTGAGCACCGTCTACGAGTCGACCCGAAGTTCAAGCCCGTGAAAGAACATCTTCGAGGGTCCGCCGTCCAGAAGAGGAAAGCTATTGGCGAGGAGGTGGCTCGGCTCTTAGCAGCAGAGTTCATCGGAGAGATCTACCACTCCGAGTGGCTCGCCAATGTTGTCATGGTCCCCAAGAAGGACAAGTCACTTCGCATGTGCATTGATTTCAAACATATCAATCGGGCCTGCCCAAAAGATCATTTTCCTCTCCCTCGCATCGACCAAATAGTCGACTCGACTGCGGGGTGCGAGAGATTGTCTTTTCTAGATGCCTATTCCGGGTACCATCAGATCCGTCTGTATGGACCCGACGAGATCAAAACAACTTTCATCACTCCATTCAGATGCTTCTGTTACGTCACCATGCTGTTCGGCCTCAAGAACGCCGGAGCCACGTTCATGAGAATGATTCAGAAGTGTCTACTCACTCAAATCAGTCGGAATGTGGAGGCATACATGGATGATATTGTGGTCAAGTCACGGAAAGGTTCCGACCTGCGGGCTGACCTTGCTGAAACCTTTGCCAACCTCAGGAGGTATGATATCAAGCTCAATCCGTCAAAGTGCACGTTCGGAGTTCTAGGTGGAAAGTTACTCGGTTTTCTCGTTTCCAAACGGGGGATCGGTGCCAATCCTGAAAAAGTTGGCACCATAGTCCGGATGAAGCGTCCTGTACGCATGCACGATGTCCAAAAGCTTACAGGCTGCTTGGCCGCTCTAAGTCGATTCATTTCTCATCTCGGTAAAAAGGCGTTGCCTCTTTACCGACTGATGAAGAAGTCTGACAAGTTCGAGTGGACTCCAGAAGCTGACGCAGCATTTGCAGAGCTCAAAGCTCTGCTCTCCACCCAGCCGGTGCTTGCTGCCCCAATCAGCAAAGAGCCTCTGCTGCTTTACATTGCAGCCACAGGACAAGTTGTCAATACAGTACTTACGGTCGAGCGGGAAGAAGAAGGAAAGGCCTTCAGAGTTCAGCGCCCAGTCTATTATCTGTCTGAAGTTTTGACCCCTTCAAAACAAAGATACCCTCACTACCAGAAGCTTGTATATGGGATCTACATGACCACGAAGAAGGTTGCACACTACTTCTCTGACCATTCCATTACAGTCGTCAGCGACGCTCCACTGTCAGAGATCTTGCACAATAGAGATGCAACTGGTCGAGTGGCTAAGTGGGCGATTGAACTCCTCCCCCTAGATATCAAGTTTGAAGCAAAGAAGGCTATCAAGTCCCAAGCAATCGCAGATTTCATCGCCGAGTGGATTGAACAGCAACTTCCGACTCAAGTTCACTCGGAGCACTGGATCATGGTCTTCGATGGATCTAAGATGCTGAATGGTTCCGGTGCTGGGGTAGTTCTAGTCTCCCCCCGAGGAGATAAGCTCAGATATGTTCTCCAGATTCACTTCGATTCCTCCAATAATGAAGCAGAATATGAAGCACTTTTATACGGGTTGCGCATGGCCATTTCACTCGGCGTCCGTCGCCTCATGGTCTATGGCGACTCAGATTTGGTAGTTAATCAGGTGATGAAGGAGTGGGACGTCAGAAGTCCGGCTATGACTAGCTATTGCAACACAGTGAGAAAGCTAGAAAAGAAATTCGAGGGGTTAGAGCTTCATCACATACCCTGACTGAAAAATCAAGCAGCTGATGATCTGGCAAAGATAGGCTCCAAGAGAGAAGCCGTTCCCAGCAATGTGTTTCTGGAGCACATCCGCTCGCCGTCAGTCCAAGAGGATCCTTTCATAGAAGAAGCCCCGCAGCCGAAAAGTGCCACAGATCCGACTGAAGTCGAAGTTCCTGCTGTGGTCGACCTAATCATGGAAGTCTTGGCAATCACTCCCGACTGGACGATACCGTACATCGCGTATATCCTAAGGAAAGAACTCCTAGAAGACGAGGAAGAGGCTCGACAGATCGTCCGCCGATCCAAGGCCTTCACAATCATAAAGGGGCAGTTGTATAGAGAAAGCGCAACGGGAATTGGTCAGAAGTGCATAACACCAGAAGAGGGTCGGATAATCCTTGATGATATCCACTTGGGGATCTGTGGTCACCATGCGTCCTCTCGGACCATTGTGGCTAAAGCATACCGAGCGGGATTTTACTGGCCTAGAGCAAATGAGATGGCAAAAGAGATAGTCGACAAGTGTGGAGGGTGCCAGTTCTACTCCAGCATGTCGCATAAGCCTGCATCAGCCCTGAAAACCATTCCACTCGTCTGGCCCTTTGCGGTCTGGGGACTAGACATGGTTGGTCCACTGAGAACAGGCAGAAGTGGTTTCACTCGTGTGCTTGTGGCAGTCGACAAGTTTACCAAATGGATTGAAGCTAAGCCTATCAAGAATCTTCATGCTTGCACTGCTATCAGTTTCGTCAGAGGGCTAACATTCATATATGGAGTCCCGCATAGCATCATCACTGACAATGGGTCAAACTTCGATTCGGACAAGTTCAGAGCTTTTTGCGCCTCTCAAGGCACTCGAGTCGACTACGCATCGGTCGCCCATCCCCAGTCGAATGGACAAGCTGAAAGAGCAAATGGTCTGATTCTCAAAGGACTAAAGCCTCGACTGATGCGTGATCTCAAGCACGCGGCAGGTGCTTGGGTCGACGAGCTTCCGTCAGTTCTATGGGGATTGAGGACCACCCCTAACCGGTCGACTGGAAGAACTCCATTCTTTCTGGTTTATGGAGCCGAAGCAGTCCTGCCGAGTGATCTTCTTCACAACGCGCCCCGAGTCGAGCTTTACACCGAGGATGAAGCAGAACAGGCCCGGCAAGACGCAGTCGACCTTCTAGAAGAAGAGAGGGAGATGGCCATGATCAGATCGACCATTTATCAGCAAGACTTGCGTCGATTCCATGCCCGGAATGTGAAGAGCCGAGCCTTCCAGGAAGGAGATTTGGTCCTCCGAGTGGATCAACAGAAACCGCACAAACTTGCTCCTACTTGGGAAGGCCCCTTCATCGTCACCAGAGTCCTCCACAATGGAGCATATCACCTCTACAATGTTGATCACCAGATCGACGAGCCACGAGCTTGGAATGCGGAACTACTCCGCCCATTTTACACTTGAGTTCTCCCTTGGACGGGATGTAATAAGAAAAAAAAATTCCCGCAGTTCATTTTTATCAAAGACAAGAGTGTTCCAATAATTGCTGTCACTTTTGTTTGCGTGCAAAATCCCTCAGTGGGTGGCTTAGCCGCGAATCCGTTTCGCCTAAGTTTGAAAAATCCTACCGAGTGGACAGCCAGACTCCCACTCGGGGGCTTAGCTGCAGCCCAGCGCTTGCCTAAGTGTTTAAAATCCTACCGAGTGGAGAGCAAACCTCCCACTCGGGGGCTTAGCTGCAGTCCAGCACTCGCCTAAGTTCTCTCACTTAGAGACTTAGCTGCAGTCCGGCACTCGCCTAAGTTTGAAAAAATCCTACCAAGTGGAGAGCAATCCTCCCACTCGGGGGCTTAGCTGCAGTCCAGCACTCGCCTAAGTTCTCTCACTTAGAGACTTAGCTGCAGTCCGGCACTCGCCTAAGTTTGAAAAAATCCTACCGAGTGGAGAGCGATCCTCCCACTCGGGGGCTTAGCTGCAGTCCAGCACTCGCCTAAGTTCTCTAACTTAGAGGCTTAGCTGCAGTCAGGCACTCGCCTAAGTTTGAAAAAATCCTACCGAGTGGAGAGCAAACCTCCCACTCCGGGGCTTAGCTGCAGCCCAGTGCTCGCCTAAGTGTTTAAAAATCCTACCGAGTGAAGAGCAAACCTCCCACTCGGGGGCTTAGCTGCAGTCCAGCACTCGCCTAAGTTCTCTCACTTAGAGGCTTAGCTGCAGTCAGGCACTCGCCTAAGTTTGAAAAAATCCTACCGAGTGGAGAGCAAACCTCCCACTCGGGGGCTTAGCTGCAGCCCAGTGCTCGCCTAAGTGTTTAAAAATCCTACCGAGTGAAGAGCAAACCTCCCACTCGGGGGCTTAGCCGCAGTCCAGTACTCGCCTAAGTTCTCTCACTTAGAGGCTTAGCTGCAGTCAGACACTCGCCTAAGTTTGAAAAAATCCTACCGAGTGGAGAGCAAACCTCCCACTTGGGGGCTTAGCTGCAGCCCAGCGCTCGCCTAAGCATTTAAAAATCCTACCGAGTGGAGAGCAAACCTCCCACTTGGAGGCTTAGCTACAGCCCAGTGCTCGCCTAAGTGTTTAAAAATCCTACCGAGTGGAGAACAAACCTCTCACTCGGAGGCTTAGCTACAGCCCAGTGCTCGCCTAAGTACAAGACACAACCCAATCCGCGAGTCGACTGCTACCTTCCCCTTCGGAGCTGCGCCGCAAATACAAGGTTATTCCGAGTGAAGATCAAGATCCGCTCGACGAATCAAACCATGAAGATATTCAACGACAAATCAAGATCAGATAAAGCCTAAAAGGTCCCAGACCTCAGATCAAAGTACTCAAGCCCTCGGCTCGGCGGAGTTTAACGGTTACCAATCCACTCGGCATTCCGAGGCAAATTTAAAGTGAAGCGTAGAAGTTTTTCATTCCTCAGGAGGAGGACTGGAAGGGGCGACGAACTTGTCCAAGTCGATCCCATCTGCAATACGAGTGGCAGCAGCAATAAAAGTCTCCATGAAGTCCTGAAAGTTGTGCTTCCTGGTATTGGCAACTTGGATGGCGGCCAGCTTTTCTTCTCGCGCCTCCTTGCAATGGACGCAGACCAGAGACAGAGCGACATCAGCACCACATCTAGCAGAAGATTTCTTCCATTCCGCCACTCGACCCGGGACTTCGTTCAATCGGACCATCAGGGACTCGAGGTTGTTCTGAAGTGTCGTTCCGGGCCAGAGTGATGTGTCGATCCGCGACATCACAGCCTTCAGCCGAGCAAGATAATCAACGACGCTGGTAACACGAGACTCCAGTCGGAGCACGTTCATAGAAGCCTCATCCTTCACGAGAGAATTGGCGGGATCCAAGCCTGGCTCCACTCGACTGGTTTCCTCTTCGAAGCTCCGGCAGAATTCTGCAAACACGATTCAAGAATAAGACAGTGGCCGTACGCGGGCTCGGCAACTACAAGACAGCCGGGTTGGAATAATTACCTTCGAGCATGACGAACAGCTTCTTGGCGAGTCCTCCGAGATAAGCCTCCAGATCTTTTGCCTTCCCCGCCAGCTCGCCCGCCTTGTCGTGCAGAGCCATCTTCTCCTTCTTCTATCGACTGGCATCTCGATTAGCTGTCTCGAGGGCAGTTTTCAGTCTGGAGTTCTCCTGTTCAAGAGCTCCGACCGAAGCCAATTTCTCTTCTGCGAGCTTCGTTTTGCTCGAGGCCTCCTTCTGTGCCTCTGCAAGGTCTTGATCCTTCTTCTTCAGAGCTTCCTCCAGTTTATCTGCGCCGCGTCGAGTGGAACCAACATCAATAATGGATAGGAAATAAAAGCCACCCGTTAAGAATGGAGAACCTCACCAGCCATACCTTTTGCTTCTTCTTGCGCCTTCTTCAAATTCTCCTGAGCAAGCTTCAAGTTAAGGTTGAGCTGGATCTGCTGATTCTCCAACTCAGTATAGCGAGCTACAAGTTCGCAAGATTTCTGTAAAAAGAAAAATCAGTCGACAGACGTCCAAGATAAGTTGCTTCCGAGTAACTAAGAGACAATGATGACGTTTCTAAGACCACAGCCGAATCAAAAACATTCGACAGTAGTCTCGGGGACTACACCCAGTGGGTGCACTCAGCGTGCCCCCACTGGTTCGACCAAAAAAAAGAGAAAGAGAGAAAAAGTCGACTGCCCGCAGTCGACCGGATACAGTTCCACTCGACCTGGCCCGACCAAACCGAGTGAAGAAATACAGCTACAGCAACACAATGTAAAGACTACAGTCGACTGCCAGCAGTCCACCGTAGTCTTGGGGACTACACCCAGTGGGTGCACTTAGCGTGCCCCCACTCGTCCAAGGATTGACAGACACACCCAGTGGGTGTACAGATACAGATACAAAAGATCTTCGGAAAAGAGACTCTTCAAACAGCATATCATAACAGACCAAGTGTTGAGTCGACTGACCTGGACGTTGCTCTGAAGAGCCGAACTCGCGTCATAGGCTGCTTGGCTGGCCTCCCGAGCCATCTTCACTTGCTCCATCATGATCCCCGCCTGGCGTATAGCCTCTTTTGCAGCAGCCGCTTGGTCCTCAGGGACGGGGTATCCGGCAAAAAGCAAAGATGGATCCGCAGTCGACGACGAGGGCCGCGCACTCGCCAGAGGAACGGCGAAGGTCACAGAAGCCCAAGTGGTGTCACCACCATCCCGAGCCACGGCCTCGGACGCCGGAGCGGATTGGGGGGTCTTGTCAGCCGACGCCCTCTTGTGCCTCCTCACCCGCAACGGACCGTTGTCGTCGTCATCCGGGAGGTCGATAACATGAGGAGGTGCTACAAAGGAAAAGTTCAATCGACCAGGGTTGCAATAAATGTTTAGTCGACTCAAAGCAGAACGTCAGTAATCGTACCGGGGTTGGAGGTAACAGCATCCTCCATCTCTTGGTCGTCGTCCTTGGCGGAGACCTCAGAAGTAGCAGCGTTGCAAATCTCGAAAGTCAGTCAGTTGGCTCAATGAATCGACCAAGGATCTGTCCATGGTCGACGAAGGAAAGCAAGTTTTATTATTACCCCGAAATGGTAGGGACAACTATCTTCATCTTAGGTAGAGCCTTGGGCGGCTTGGACAGCGTCGTGCGTGGGTGCTTGGGAACCTTCACAGTCGGCGTAGGAGAAGAGGTCCGAGGGCGTTTCGACGACTGCCCAACAGAAGCAGTCGCCTTGCCACGTTCCCGCGCTGGGTCGTGTGTGTGCTTGGACCGCCCCTCTGGACGAGGGGGTTCGACCTCCTCCTCCTCCTCTTCGCTGGAGTCGACGTTGTCGTCTCCCTCTCCTTCACCGTCGGACTCCCACTCGCCTTGGTCGTCCCCACTCTCTCCTCCGCTCGCCTCCCCTTCCTCAATTGGCTCCTGAGCCCCGTTGGGCGTCAAGTACATCTCGGTGGTCGCCTGGAAAACAATAGACAAGACGAAAGTCAATCGACCAACTCAAAGAAGACCAATGCAGAAAACAAGATTTCAGTCGGGAGCATAAAGACATACCTCGTCCACTTCATACGAGTTGTCGAGTGGAGTTACCCTCCTGGCTCCTCGGGGGTTGTCTTTGTTCCCCGTGATGCTCGACAGCCACCCCTCCAGCATCTCGTCGGTGACCTCCTCCGGGTGGATCCGAGTGGTGTCATCGAGACCCGAGTACAACCACATCGGGTGGTCACGGGCCTGGAGCGGTTGGATGCGCCTCTGGAGGAAGACCTCCAGCAGGTCCATCCCAGTCACACCCTCAGGGACAAGCTCAACCACTCGACCGGCCAACACTTTGACTTGGGCCCTTTCCTCTGGCGTCACTTTCAGAGAAGTGGGTTTTTCAGCTCGGTCGAGGGAGAAAGGAGGAAGACCAGTCGACTGTCCTGGGGTCGCCTGGTCCTGACAGTAGAACCAGGTCGCCTGCCAACCACGGACCGACTCCGGGAAAGTAATGGATGGAAAACAGCTCTTCCCCCTCGTCTGGATCGCCAAGCCCCCGCACAACTAGATCACCTGCGTCCTCTCGTCACTCGACTTGGCCTTCTTGACCGATTGAGAACGACAGGTAAAGATGTGCTTGAAAAGTCCCCAATGGGGGCGGCAACCCAAGAAAGCCTCACACATGGAAATGAAAGCGGCAAGGTATACAATGGAGTTGGGAGTAAAGTGGTGGAGCTGCGCTCCGAAGAAGTTCAAGAAGCTTCGGAAAAAGGGATGGGGCGGCAGAGAAAACCCTCGGTCGATGTGGGTGGCTAGGATCACGCACTCACCGTCGCGGGGTTGAGGCTCGATCTCTCCCCCCGGAAGACGCGCGGCTTCATGGGGAATGACCCCCCCCCCCTCGACCATGTCGTCGAGATCCTCTTGCCGGAGCACCGACGGCATCCAGTCGCCCTGGATCCAACCTTTGGGCAGAGCGGTCCTAGAGGAAGATCCACCCCGAGCAGACCTCTTCCCTTTCCCCGCCGCCGCCTTCTTCGCGCGCTCTAGAGCAGAGGTCTTGCCCTTCGTCATCGTCGCCGGCGAGGTCTCGCACAGGCCTGCTGCGCTGGGGCGAGAACGGAGGTGGCGGAAGGACTTGCGAAGGGAGAGAGGAAGAAGAAAGGAGGAGAAGAGAGTGCACTGCTTGGAAACCCCGAGCCGGCGATTTATAAGGGGCCGCTCCCGAGTGGCTGACTGGTAGGCCCAAACTATCCAGTCAAATCCCGCAGCGGACGCGCGCGCAGTACGTGGCAAAAAAGGCGACGCGGGGATCGAGGAGCTTCCGCTTTATCGCTTTCGATTACTGCGGCCGCTCCCGTCCCGCGCGCTTCCGAAAATCCGAAATCCCACGACATCCGCGGGTTGCAGAACAACTTGTCAAAACAGAAGACCCCGCCCGCGCCGACGCTCGGTATGTCACAAATAAAAAATTCACTCGACGAAAGGCCTGGAATGGATCAAGGCGACTGAAAAAGGTTGGCAACGTCATCCGTGACGATTGACCCGAAACGAGGCGCTCACGTAGCCCAAAGAACCAGTCGGAAAGATCTCCAACTCTTTCCCCACTCTAACCTCGATCCATTCGGGGGCTAATGATGAAGCCATGTACCTAGGGTAGGGGCACAGACCTGTCCAAGAAGCCCTACCCTAGGACATCCCCAGGAGAAGTCACCTTTCAATCGACTTGAAGGTATCCCACTCGACGGATTCAAGACACTCGACCAGAAAGCTATCACTCGAGATCCGTCGGTTTTGACACCGACACCTCCTGCAGATGCTGCTGACAACGTTAAGAATATCTAGCAGAGCAAAGCTGATGACTACTCGATAGTTCAGTTTGCCATGCTTTACGGCTTAGAACCGGGACTTCAACGACGTTTTGAATGTCATGGAGCACATGAGATGTTCCAGGAGTTGAAGTTAATATCTCAAGCAAATGCTCAGATTGAGAGATATGAAGTCTCTAATAAGTTCTACAGCTTTAAAATGGAGGAGAATAGTTCTGTCAGTGAACATATACTCAGAATGTCTGGGTACCACAACCACTTGACTTAGCTAGGAGTTAATCTTCCTGATGATAGTGTCATTGACAGAGTTCTTCAATCACTGCCACCAAGCTACAAGAGCTTCGTGATGAACTATAATATGCAAGGGATGGATAAGACAATTCCCGAGCTCTTTGCAATGCTAAAGGCTGCAGATGTAGAAATAAAGAAGGAGCATCAAGTGTTGATGATCAACAAGACCACCAGTTTCAAGAAGGGCAAAGGGAAGAAGGGGAACTTCAAGAAGAACAGCAAGCAAGTTGCTGCTCAAGTGAAGAAGCCCAAGTCTGGACCTAAGCCTGAGACTGAATGCTTCTACTGCAAAGTGACTGGTCACTGGAAGCGGAACTACCCCAAGTATTTGGTGATGAAGCCATGTACCTAGGGTAGGCGCACAGACCTGTCCAAGAAGCCCTACCCTAGGACATCCCCAGGAGAAGTCACCTTTCAATCGACTTGAAGGTATCCCACTCGACGGATTCAAGACACTCGACCAGAAAGCTATCACTCGACCACTCGACCGCCAGGAGACCTGTAGTCACTCCGCAGGCAAACAGTGAGCTGTTAAGTAGTCTTTATGGTCATTATAGCACTTTATTAGGGGTGTTACAAGTAACGCCCCACCTTAAATGTACCTTAAACCCTGCATTACTAAGGGCAAGAGGGGGCCGGCGAACTCTATATAAGCCACCCCCCTCCTCAGTATGAAGGGTTCGCACCCCTGTTATTCACACGCCAGTAATCCAGTCGACCGCCTCCGGGCACCGAGACGTAGGGCTGTTACTTCCTCCGCGAAGGGCCTGAACTCGTACATCTTGGTGTGTTTACAACTTCCCAATAGCTGAGATCTAGCCTCTCCATACATACCCCCCTACATCACTATCAGAGTTAGAACCATGACATTTGGCGTATAAGAAGGATGGCAAGGTGAAAGGTATATTTTATATATATGTTATTGATGTGTACCTTACTAATGCCCGCAGTAGCGCCTGGGTATTTGATACTGGTCCTGTTGCTAATATTTGCAACTTGAAACATGGGCTACGGATTAAGCGAAGATTGGCTAAGGACGAGGTGACGATGCGCTTGGGAAATGGTTCCAAAGTCGATGTGATCACCGTCGGCACGCTACCTCTACATCTACCTTCGGGATTAGTTTTAGACCTGAATAATTGTTATTTGGTGCCAGCGTTAAGCATGAACATTATATCTGGATCTTGTTTGATGCTAGACGGTTATTCTTTTAAATCATAGAATAATGGTTGTTCTATTTATATGAGTAATATATTTTATGGTCATGCACCCTTGATGAGTGGTCTATTTTTGCTAAATCTTGATAGTAGTGATACACATATTCATAGTATTGAAGCCAAAGATATAAGTTTAATAATGATAGTGCAACTTATTTGTGGCGCTGCCGTTTGGTTCATATTGGTGTAAAGCGCATGAAGAAACTCCATGCTGATGGACTTTTGGAATCACTTGATGCTTGTGAACCATGCCTCATTGGCAAGATGACTAAGAATCCGTTCTCCGGAACAATGGAACAAGCAACAAACATATTGGAAATAATACAAACTGATGTATGCGGTCCGATGAGTGTTGATGCTCGTGGCAGGTATCGTTATTTTTTGACCTTCACAAATGGTTTGAGCAGATATGGGTATATCTACTTGATGAAACATAAGTCTGAAACATTTGAAAAGTTCAAAGAATTTCAGAGTGAAGTGGAAAATCATCGTAACAAGAAAATAAAGTTTCTATGATCTGATCGTGGAGGAGAATATTTGAGTTATGAGTTTGGTCTTCATTTGAAACAATGCGGAATAGTTTCTCAACTCACGCCACCTAGAACACCACAGCGTAATGGTGTGTCCGAACGTCGTAACCACACTTTATTAGATATGGTGCAATCTATGATGTCTCTTACTGATTTACCACTATCGTTTTGGGGTTATGCGTTAGACACGACAACATTCACGTTAAATAGGGCACCATCAAAATCCGTTGAGACGACACCTTATGAACTGTGGGTTGTCAAGAAATGTGTCTTCATAGGATACCCAAAAGAGACTGTTGGGTGCACCTTCTATCATAGATCCGAAGGCAAGATATTCGTTGCTAAGAATGGATCCTTTCTAGAGAAGGAGTTTCTCTCGAAAGAAGTGAGTAAGAGGAAAGTGGAACTTGATGAGGTAATTGTACCTGCTCCCTTATTGGAATGTAGTTCATCATAGAAATCAGTTCCAATGATTCCTACACCAATTAGTGAGGAAGATAATGATGATGATCATGAAACTTCTAATCAAGTTACTACCAAACCTCGTAGGTCAACCAGAGTAAGATCTACACCAGAGTGGTATGGTAATCCTGTTCTGGAAGTCATGTTACTGGACCATGATGAACCTACGAACTATGAGGAAGCGATGATGAGCCCAGATTCCGCAAAATGGCTTGAAGCCATGAAATCTGGGATGGGATCCATGTATGAGAACAAAGTATGGACTTTGGTTGACTTGCCTGATGATCGGCAAGCCATAGAGAATAAATGGATCTTCAAGAAGAAGACTGGCGCTGGCGGTAATGTTACTATCTACAAAGCTCGACTTGTTGCGAAATGTTTTCGATAAGTTCAAGGAGTTGACTACAATGAGACCTTCTCACCCGTAGCGATGCTTAAGTCCGTCCGAATCATGTTAGCAATTGCCGCATTTTATGATTATCAAATTTGGCAAATGGATATCAAAACTGCATTCCTTAATGGATATCGTAAAGAACAGTTCACTGGTAGAAAAAGGGCCTTTAGTCCCAGTTCATAAGGGCCTTTAGTCCCGGTTCTGGAACCGGGACTAAAGTGTCGGTACTAATGCCCTGACCTTTTAGTCCCGGTTCAATCCAGAACCGGGACTAAAGGCCCTCCACGTGGCCGGTCCACCTTTAGTCCCGGTTGGTAACACCAACCGGTACTAAAGGAAATTTCCTGATTTTTTTTGAATTTTTTTTATTTTCAAATTTTTGAATTATTTTAACCTCTAATCTCTAATCACCCCTCATCACTGCTCAATTTAATCTCTAATCACCCCTCATCATTCCAAATCATATCACTTCCCGAACGGTCACCCATCCTCTCACTACTCCAGCCTAAGCACGCTTAACTTCCGGGTTCTATTCTCCCTCGTTTCCAAGTCTGCACTTGTTGTTTTCCTGACAATAGTAAGATGTCAATCCTATTAACCCTCAGGAATTTAGCTTGAGCATGAAGTCACATATTTCACTGTTTGAGTTTAAAACTATTGTTTTAAAAAATAATAATTTTTTAGTAACACTAATATTTTTGAATAAGTAGTTTGACCATTGTTTGACCACAGTTTGACCATAGTTTGACCAGATTTGACCAAAATTCAAAAAAGGTGAAATAATTATTTAATAACACTAATATTCTTGAATAATTATTTAGTAACACTAATACTTCTTGAATAAGTAGTTTGACCATAGTTTGACCAGATTTACTGAAAATTTAAAAAAAACTGAAATTTTAGCATAACCTTTTTTCCTTTTGGAATTTGAGGATTCTAGAAATTTGCAAACAGGCCGTAAGCGGTCTCCATCGGATGTAACTTTTCGAGTAGATGATTTTTCATATAAAAAACTTTTTCATCCGAGTTCGTATGCAAAAGTTATGCCCATTTTACAAATTCCAGAGAGATTTTGTAAATAAAGTCAAAATTCATATTTGTAAATTTTCCCAACAACTAGACCACATATCACATGTGAAACTTATTTTCTTTTATTTTTTTGACATTTCCATCATTTTCTTTTTTTTAAACTGAAAAGGAGATCCACGGGGGGGGGGGGGGGGGGTATAGTTTGAAAATGGGACCTTTAGTACCGGTTCGTGGCACGAACCGGGACTAAAGGTCTCATCCCCATTAGTCCCGGTTCGTGCCTCAAACCGGGACTAAAGGTCTAATCTTTAGTCCTGGTTTGTGGCACGAACCGGGACCAATGGTTGTGGGCCAGGAGCGGGGCCCATTGGTCCTGGTTCATCCCACCAACCGGGACCAAAAGGTCTAGATGAACCGGGACTAATGCCTTAGCCGCACGAACCGGGACCAATGCTCACATTAGTCCCGGTTCTAGACTGAACCGGGACTAATGGGCTGAGCCGGCCTGGACCATAGCCCTGTTTTCTACAAGTGGTTATATATGATGCAACCAGAAGGCTTTGTCGATCCAAAAGGTGCTAACAAAGTGTGCAAGCTCCAGCGATCAATTTATGGACTGGTGCAAGCCTCTCGGAGTTGGAATATACGCTTTGATAGTGTGATCAAAGCATATGGTTTTATATAGACTTTTTGAGAAGCCTGTATTTACAAGAAAGTGAGTGGGAGCTCTGTAGCATTTCTGATATTATATGTAGATGATATATTGTTGATCAGAAATGATACTGAATTTCTGAATAGCATAAAAGGATACTTGAATAAGAATTTTTCAATTAAAGACCTCGGTGAAGCTGCTTGTATATTGGGCATCAAGATCTATAGAGATAGATCAAGACGCTTAATTGGACTTTCACAAAGCACATACCTTGATAAAGTTTTGAAGAAGTTCAAAATGGATCAAGCAAAGAAAGGGTTCTTGCCTGTGTTACAAGGTGTGAAGTTGAGTCAGACTCAATGCCCGACCACTGCAGAAGATAGAGAGAAAATGGAAGTCATTCCCTATGCTTCAGCCGTAGGTTCTATAATGTATGCAATGCTGTGTACCAGACCTGATGTGTGCCTTGCTATCAGTTTAGTAGGGAGGTACCAAAGTAATCAAGGAGTGGATCACTGGACATCGGTCAAGAATATCCTAAAATACCTGAAAAGGACTAAGGATATGTTTCTCATTTATGGAGGTGACAAAGAGCTCGTCGTAAATGGTTACGTCGATGCAAGCTTTGACACTGATCCGGATGACTCTAAGTCACAAATTGGATACGTATTTTTATTAAATGGTGGAGCTGTCAGTTGGTGCAGCTCCAAGCAGAGCATCGTGGCAGGATCTACGTGTGAAGCAGAGTACATAGCTGCTTCGGAAGCAGCAAATGAAGGAGTCTCGATGAAGGAGTTCATATCCGATCTAGGTGTCATACCTAGCGCATCGGGTCCAATGAAAATCTTTTGTGACAATACTAGTGCAATTGCCTTGGCAAAGTAATCCAAATTTAACAAGAGAACCAAGCGCATCAAGAGACGCTTCAATTCCATCCGTGATCAAGTCAAGGAGCGAGACAAAAATTTTCAAGATACATACATATCTGAATGTTGTAGACCCGTTGACTAAGCCTCTCTCACGAGCAAAACATGATCAGCACCAAGACTCCATGGGTTCAGAATCATTACTGTGTAATATAGATTATTGACTCTAGTGCAAGTGGGAGACAGAAGGAAATATGCCCTAGAGGCAATAATAAAGTTGTTATTTATATTTCCTTATATCATGATAAATGTTTATTATTCATGCTAGAATTGTATTAACCGAAAACTTAGTACATGTGTGAATACATAGACAAACAGAGTGTCACTAGTATGCCTCTACTTGACTAGCTTGTTAATCAAAGATGGTTAAGTTTCCTAACCATAGACATGAGTTGTCATTTGATGAACGGGATCACATCATTAGAGAATGACGTGATTGACTTGACCCATCCGTTAGCTTAGCACTATTATCATTTAGTTTATTGTTATTGCTTTCTCCATAACTTATACATGTTCCTATGACTATGAGATTATGCAACTCCCGAATACCAGAGGAACACTTAGTGTGCTATCAAACGTCACAACGTAATTGGGTGACTATACACTACTAGGGAAAACCTTATACGCAGAGGTATAGCAGTAGCGCTGGTCAAAACACAGCGCTATTACTACTTATTAGTAGCGCTTGTTACAAAAGCACGCTACAACCATTGCTGTAGCAGTAGCGCGTCTACGCGGAAAAGCGCTACTACTATAATTCCCTCGCTGGTGCCGGTTGTGTAGGAATAGTAGTAGCGATTCTTCCAGAAGCACGCTACTGCTAAAAACTTTGTAGCAACGCGTTTATGCTGTAGAGCGCTACTCCTATGAAAAAGAAAATAAATAGAAAAGTAAATGAAAATGAAAGAAGTAGAAAGAGGAGAAATGAAAAAAAGAAAATGTGAAGAAAACAAAAGAAAAAGAAAAATAAAACAGGAAGGAATAGTTCTAGCGCGTTTCGCCGGAAAACGCTATAGCTAACTTAGCTATAGCGCGTTTGGCAAAATGAGCTACTGCTAGTTTGACTTAACCCCCAGTCGCGCGAGCTCAAAATTTTGCTAAGTCCTTCCCCCTCCACTCCCCCTCTCCCCCAACTGCTCCATCGCTGTCGTCGCCCTGCCGCCTTCGACCACACCGCCGCCGCCCGAGGCCACCTTCGACCACACCGCCGCCGCCCGAGGCCGCCCTCGACCTCACAGCCGCCGCCCGAGGCCGCCCTCGACCTCACAGCCGCCGCCCGTGGCCGTCGTCGACCTCACAGTCTCCTCCCTCGAGCTCACTGCCGCCGCCCTCGACCTCACCGCCGCCACCGAGCCAGAGCCTGCCATCGCCGCCGACCGTAAGGCTTTGCCTCTCCTCTCCCCTATCCTCCTCTCTCTCTCTCTGCTAGGGCAATTCATATATATGTTGATGTTGTGTTGATGTTCATATGAACCCTAGGTGTTCATATCAACCCTAGATTTGTATAGGGTAGTAGGCATTTTTTAGCATTTAGGAAAAATGATTAGCAATTTTTTTAGGAAATTAGCTAGGGCATTTTTTATGAAAATGCGTAAATAGTAATTCCATTGAACTTTAAATTAATAGAGGGTATGTAAATAATAATAGCATTTAGATTTAAATTAACAGAGGCTATAAACAAAAAAACACTTAGCTATAAAAAATTATTTGGACCATGGACCTGAATATGTTCCAAATTTCATTCAAATGAAATTTGAATTATTTGGACTATGCACCTGAATATTTTTTAAGAAATTGGGTGTAGGTACTAAGGTCTTTCTGTGGAAATTTCGGTGAGGTCAGAAGGGTTAGCGAAAATGGAGTTCCTAGACTTTTAGCTTTAGACAAAAAACAAAATTATTTAGCTATAAATAAAAAACAGTAGCTATGGCATTTAGCTATAAACAAAAAACAGAATTATTTTTCTTTTCAAAAACTTGGTTAAACTAATTGTTGCTATGTAAACAAAAAACAAGATTGTTGTTATATGATATATGTCATTGATGTTCATTTGCATATTCCATTATTGTTGATTATATCTTTTCATTAAAGTGGCCATGTTATATGCAAATTCCTCAATAGTTTTTGCTCATGTTATATCTTTTATTGAAGTGGTTCGATTGTGCCCAAGTGGCTTTGTTGTTTCCAGGAAATGAAGCTGAGTGGCCTATGTTTTGCCGGAATGTTGATTCATTTCCGTTCCGGCAAATTTCAGGTTCTCGATTTGTCCACTTTTTAGCAAAAGTCATGCTAAAATTTTCCGTGAATTTCGGCATGACTTGTGCTACAAACTAGGACATATCGAGTGCCCGGGATTTGCCGTACCGGGAAGGAGTCGACGTTCCTGCAAAACATAGGCCTTTTATATGTCATTATTCATTTTATTAGGTCTAGAATTAATTTACTAGATTTAATCGTAGGAAACATGGCTAGCAATGATGAAAGCCAGGGTTCTGGTGATTGCGACGATGTCTACATGGCGGCAGACAAATTTTTGAGGCTTGCCGATGATCAACTGATGTTGTTGCTGGGCCCACCGGTCGCATCGGGGACTGAGACCAACACACAGACCGACATGCAGACCGGCATCTAGACCGATGTTGAGACTAAGACCGGCGCTGCCTCGGGGAGCGGAGCCAGTATAGAACCGAAAGCAAAGAGGCGACGACTTCCTAACAAGCTCCGAACTACTAGACTGGTGGTCACGGAGGTGGACGACGGCAATTTTGAGCCAAACGCGCCCGAGGAAGCGTGCGCGTGCTACGGCAATCAAATTGGATGCATCATACGGACAACCGCCACCATCAAAGATGAGAAACTAAACAAGATAGATAATATGAGGCCCTCCCTCCTAAAGAAGTTGCACTAGATATTCTTGTTCCCGGGCTGGAATGAAAAGGATTATAAAGATCCAGATAAGGACCCGGCAATGAAGAAGATAAACAAACATGCCATGAGCAAGTTTAGCGACGTATTGGCCGCCTGGAAAGCAAGGGTGAAATATCGGATCGTCAACGAAAAGGAACCCCACTCCGAGATTGTAATGGATAATCCGACAATCACGGCAGAGCACTTTGAAATATTCAAGGCGGCTTGCGAGGCCGAAGATGCCAAAAAAAGTCAGAGTACATGAAGGGGCTTCAACAGAAGAACATTGGGTGCCACCACCTCGGAAGCCGTGGTTACGGCAGGAAGAGGTCCATATGGGCCAAGGAGGACGTGGAAGCCGCGAGTCTGGGCATCCCAGACCCCTTGGCAGAGTTCACCGCCCCGCAGGAGCATGACGTCCTCAGGGCCCGGCACCGTTGGGACCCAGTGAAGAAGGTTTTCGAGAAGAACGCGGTCACGACGGAGTTCATTAGACTGTTGGTAATTTTAGTTTCTGATCAATTCAACTGAACGTTTGTCATACTTGTAAACGATCCTTGTGCCTTTTGCAGAGAGAGCAGCACAGGATTGCGGCCGAAAGCGACTCGCCGTCTGAGGCGTTGGTGAGGCCCAAGTGGGACACTCCATTCAACCGGGTGTTGAACATATTGAAAGGACTCCCGGTGGAGACTCGGCCGTCGTATGGATGCGTGCATGGTGTCGGAGATGGCGCCACGTGGAATAAGTACTACCATGAGACCACGGAGGAGAGAAAGGAAAGACGGAGGTTAACTGAAGAAAACATCGACAAGAAGGTTGAGATTGCAGTTGAAAAGAAATCATCTGAGACAGTCGCAACAGCGGTAGATGCCGCAAAACAAGTGCTTGTAGATATGTCGACTACCTTGGTTTCGGCCGTTTTTAATTGGAGCAGGAAAAATCCAGAAAAAAATGCAGCGGACTTTCCCCTTGCTGACTTCCTCAGGAGCAGATCGACTAGCGTTGCACCAGGACCTGCTCCCGCACCGGCTCCTACACCTGCTCCCACACCTGCTCCAGCACTGGCTCCTGCACCTGCTCCCGCAATGGCTTCTGCACCTGCTCCCGCACCGGCTCCTGCACCTTCCCCCGGACCGGCTTCCGCACCTGCTCCGGCACCGGACGTGCTCGGCGGTGCTTCGTCTTTGGCTGAGCTCGACGCCCTCATGGTATCTGTCACACCGGCCCCCTTCAATAAATGTATAATCTCCCGTTTTCGTTGCCTTCCAGATGTCTCACGTCACAGACTTTTCTTTGCAGGCCGACGAAACCCCATGCACCATATTGTACACCATCGGCGACCAGAAGGTGGACGTGGGGAAGGCGATGATAATGGAGCCAAAGGAACCATTGTTCCATAGCCGGTCGACCCCCCCCCCCAGAAGTCTTCAAGGTTTCCCGTGGCCAGTGTCAAACCGGGCCACGAGAATTTGGCTCCTCCGGTACTAGTGGGGGATGACGATGAGACCCCACGGCGGCTTGGTGATTGTTGCAATGGGTGGGTCCTGTTGTGGCCAAAGAGTTTGCTTCGTCTGGATGCGGCCGGGAGCACACCCACGAGCACGCAGTTAGGTATGAACATCAACACCTCGCCTACTCCATTAGTCGCCGGTGACGTCGCCATAGATGAGGATGAGGATGACGATGACACTCAAGAGTATGTCTATAATGGCACCTACTTAGGGGTTGAGTGTCATGAGTCGGTGCCTAAATTGCCGCCTCTGGAGTCTGAACATATTATGGATAACCTTCCAGTAGTAAAGAAGTCTAGGAAGAGACCGAGGAAAGGCAAAAAAGTTGCTTCTGTGATCCAGCCGCCTCATCAGCCTCGAGTTCAAGACCGTATAGATATCCCCGGTGCAGCAAAATGGCATATCCCCGGTCAACCAATCCTACCTGAAGCAGCGCTAGGGGCCAGATTCGGCGATTTAAGGAGACTTCATGACAATGTGCTGCGAATAGAGAAAGGCCTCATCGCCTCAAAAAATCCAGGATACCCACTCTACATGGTTAACGTGCCGCGGGGTTTGTCGTACGTCGACACATTCCCCGCGGAGAAGTTCTTCCTTCGATACGATTACATCTTCGACATGTTTCACTTGAAGAAGCTGGATTTTGCGTTTGTCCGCCTTTATGCTTTGCACATGAACTACCTCATCGGGGTTGAGCAGATACCTCATATCTGTGTCGCTGACCCGTACTTCATGCACGAGGCCTTGTTGGGAGTCTGCGCAAAGCACTGTGAATACGCGAGGGAATACATCGTCAATTTCATGCTCACCAATAAGGACAAGGAGGCGATTCTCGTGCCTTATCATCCCATGTAAGTCATTCGCGTGGATATCCTTCCTTTGATTTCAATCATTCATTTTCATGGTGGAGGCTAATTAATTGGAGGTGTACTTATTTTGCGCAGCGGCGGGCGCGCCGTCCTCATCATCCTCTACCCCCGATACTCCCACGCTCTTTACTTAGACTCGTCGAAGAACATTAACAAAAAGGATTACACTGATCACCCACAAGTATAGGGGATCTATCGTAGTCCTTTCGACAAGTAAGAGTGTCGAACCCAACGAGGAGCAGAAGAAAATGGTAAGCGCTTTCCAGCAAGGTATTCTCTGCAACTACTGAAATAAGTGGTAACAGATAGTTTTGTGATAGGATAAATTGTGACGAGCAACAACTAACAAAAGTAAATAAAGTGCAGCAAGGTGGCCCAATCCTTTTGTAGCAAAGGACAAGCCTGGACAAACTCTTATATGATGTAAAGTGCTCCCGAGGACACATGGGAATATCGTCAAGCTAGTTTTCATCACGCTCATATGATTCGCGTTTGGTACTTTGATAATTTGGTATGTGGGTGGACCGATGCTTGGGTGCTGCCCTTACTTGGACAAACATCCCACTAATGATTAACCTCTATTGCAAGCATCCGCAAATACAAAAAAAGTATTAAGGTAAACCTAACCATAGCATGAAACATATGGATCCAATTTAGCCCCTTACAAAGCAACGCATAAACTAGGGTTTAAGCTTCTGTCACTCTAGCAACCCATCATCTACTTATTACTTCCCAATGCCTTCCTCTAGGCCCAAACAATGGTGAAGTATCATGTAGTCGACGTTCACATAACACCACTTGAGGAGAGACAACATACATCTCATCAAACTATCGAACGAATACCAAATTCACATGACTACTAATAGCAAGACTTCTCCCATGTCCTCAGGAATAAAAGTAACTACTCACAAAGCATAAAAATGTTCATAATCAGAGGGGTATTAATGTGCATATAGGATCTGAACATATGATCTTCCACCAATTAAACCAACTAGCATCAACTACAAGGAGCAATTAACACTACTAGCAACCTACTAGCACCAATCCCGTACTTGGAGACAAGAATTGGATACAAGAGATGAACTAGGGTTTTGAGATGAGATGGTGCTGATGAAGATGTTGATGGAGATTGCCCTCTCCTGATGAGAGGAGCGTTGGTGATGACGATGGCGATGATTTCCCCCTCCGGGAGGGAAGTTTCCCCGGCAGAACAGTCCCGCCAAAACCCAAGATTGGCTCCGCCAAGGTTCCTCCTCGTGGCGGTGGAGTTTCGTCCGAGAAGATGGCTTATGATTTTTTCCCATCAAAAGAGTCCATATAGTAGAAGATGGTCACCGGAGTTCCACCAAGGGGCCCACGAGGTAGGGGGGCGCGCCCAGGGGGGTAGGGCACGCACCCCACCCTCGTGGGTAGGGTGTGGCCCCCCTAGTGAACTTCTTGCGCTCAATGTTTTTTATATATTTGGAAAACATCATCCGTGAAGTTTCAGGACTTTTGGAGCTGTGCAGAATAGGTCTCTAATATTTGCTCCTTTTCCAGCCAGAATCCCAGCTGTCGGCATTCTACCTCTTTATGTGAACCTTGTAAAATAAGAGAAAATGGGCATAAGTATTGTGACATAATGTGTAATAACAGCCCATAATACAATAAATATTGATATAAAAGCATGATGCAAGATGGACGTATCAACTCCCCCAAGCTTAGACCTCGCTTGTCCTCAAGCGAAAAGCCGAAATCGAAAAATATGTCCACATGTTTAGAGATGAAGGTGTCGATAAAAATAAAATACGGACATGAGGGCATCATGATCATTCTTAGAGCAGCAACTTATATAATTCTTGTCATATGATATCTTATGCTAGAGTAATAATTCAATCACAATATTAAGTATGAATCGTAAACTTCATTGAAAACTAACAAACTATAATCTCAGTCATCGAGGCAATTGCAATTTATCATAACATAGGAAAGAGTCAATGTATAAGAGCTTTTCAGCAAGTCCACATACTCAACTATCATATAGTCTTTCACAATTGCTGACACTCATGCAATACTTCTGGGTATGGAGTTTTAATCGGACATAGAGAAAGATAGGGGCTTATAGTTTTGCCTCCCAACGTTTTACCTCAAGGGTAATGTCAACAGTAATAGTTCATGAAAACCCACATCCAATTAGCCATATATATCGGGATCTTTCCAACATATTGTGCTTGCCAAAGGGTAAAATGTAAAAAGGAAGGGTGCAGATCACCATGACTCTTTTGCAGTAAAGGAGATAAAAGTAAAAGATAGGCCCTTCGCAGAGGGAAGCAGAGGTTGTCATGCGCTTTTATGGTTGGATGCACAAAATCCTAATGTGAAAGAACATCACTTTATATTGCCACTTGTGATATGGACCTTTATTATGCAGTCTGTCGCTTTTATTACTTCCATATCACACGATCATATAAAGCTTATTCCTTCCACACCAATAAATCATACATATTTAGAGAGAAATATTTATTGCTTGCTCCGATGACAACTTACTTGATGGATCTGACTCAATCCATAGGTAGGTATGGTGGACTCTCATGGCAAAACTGGTTTAAGGGTGTTTGGAAGCACAAGTAGTATCTCTACTTGGTGCAATGAATTTGGCTAGCATGAGGGAGAAAGGCAAGCTCAACATGTTGGAGGATCCAAGACGATATAATTTATCTCAGATGTAAGAAAACATAACCCATTATGGTGTCTTCCTTGTCCAATGTCAACTCTTTAGCATGTCATATTTTAATGAGTGCTCACAATCATAAAAGATGTCCAAGATAGTATATTTATATGTGAAAACCCCTCTTTCTTTATTACTTCCTATTAATTGCAACGATGACCAGAACTATGTTTGTCAACCCTCAATAACTTTTATTCATCATACTCTTTCTATGTGAGCTCATTACTCTCCATAAGACTCACATGATCTCTGTGTTTCTTTTTATTTCTTTCTCTTTTCTTTTCTTTTATTTGGGATCATGGCAAAAATAGGCAAGCCCTTGACTCAACACTAATCTTTATTATATAGCTCATAGACTCGATTACATAGAAGGATAATAAAGCAAAACTCACAACTAGATCATACTAAGTACTTTTGTTCTACTAGATCAAGATATTACCAAAAGGATCGAACTAAGAAAAACGGTAAAGATAAAGGTGATGGTGATACGATACCGGGGCACTCCCCCAAGCTTGGCAGTTGCCAAGTGGAGTGCCCATACCAGATACTCAATTCTTCTTCGTTGGAGGAGACGGTGGTGATGTTGCTGATGGCGTAGGCTTGTCGCCCTTCTTCCAAGGCATAGGCTCACCATCATAGAAGGATGACTGAGTCTCCGAGATCCTCATATCTGCAGCCAAACTCATCCTTTTGAATCTATATTCATACTCACAGTTTTGGTTTTGTGGGTCATAGATTTGAGCTTGGAAGTGCTCAATTTTCTCATGAAGCTTGAAGATGGTCTCCCCGATGTTGTCGGCATCCAGCTTGTGTTTGTTGGTGAACTCTGCGATCATCATGTAGTTGGAGTTGAGTCCACGCTCCACCATCCCCTGACACTTGAAAACTTGTTGCTCCGTTGCTTCGAGCCTCGTCTCCATGCTTCCGGTCCCCTTCTGTCCCTCAGCATCACGGATGTGCAGCAACCCATCACACATCTCAATGGTTTGAGGGTGTCGCTGCACCTTCGCTAGGTAAGGGTTGATGACCTTCTCGAAGAACTTGTCCTTGGGTGCACTTGGAGACGTCATGATAATCTAGATCTGTCAAAAAAACAACTTGACACAAAGACAAGAGATTTTTGCGTGATACGGGAGTCAAAACCCCCGGGAGGTTATATAATGAATTTTTACCGACCAAAATACGTGTTCTGTAACAAAACGGAGTCCGGAGAGCACACGAGGTGCCCACGAGGTAGGGTGCGTGCCCAGGGGGGTAGGGCGCGCCCTCCACCCTCGTGGGGCCCTCGTGTCCTTTCCAGACTGCTGCTTATTTTTCTATTTTACTAAATATTCCAAAACGGAGAAATATTGCCTTAAAAACTGTTTTGGAGTCGGTTTACTTACCGTACCACATACCTATTCCTTTTCGGAGTCTGAAACATTCCGGAAAGTGTCCCTTATGTATTCCTCCGGGGTTATAGTTTCAATAACATTGGTTTCAACATTTATATGATTACCTGAGATATAATGTTTGATTCTTTGACCATTTACCACCTTCGCATTTGTGCCTTTGAAGTTGTTGATTTTTATGGCACCGGAACGGTAGACCTCTTCGATAACGTAGGGACCTTCCCATTTAGAGAGAAGTTTTCCTGCAAAAAATCTTAAAGGAGAGTTGTATAGCAATACATAATCACCTACATTAAACTCACGCTTTTGTATTCTTTTATCATGCCACCTTTTAACTTTTTCTTTAAACAACTTGGCATTTTCGTAAGCTTGGGTTCTCCATTCATCAAGTGAATTGATATCAAATAACCTCTTCTCACGAGCAAGTTTAAAATAATAATTTAATTCTTTAATAGCCCAATAAGCCTTGTGTTCTAGTTCGAGAGGTAAGTGACATGCTTTTCCATAGACCATTTTATACAGAGACATACCCATAGGATTTTTATATGCAGTTCTATAGGCCCATAATGCATCATCAAGTTTCTTGGACCAATTCTTTCTGGACCTATTAACAGTCTTTTGCAAAATTAATTTGAGTTCTCTATTACTCAATTCTACTTGACCACTAGACTGAGGGTGATAAGGGGTTGCAATTCTATGATTAACATCACATTTAGCAAGCATTTTACGGAAAGCACCATGAATAAAATGTGAACCACCATCAGTCATTAAATATCTAGGGACTCCAAACCTTGGAAAGATAACATCTTTAAGCATTTTAATAGAAGTGTTATGATCAGCACTACTAGTTGGAATAGCTTCTACCCACTTAGTAACGTAATCAACAACAACTAAAATATGTGTATAACCATTATAGGAAGGAAAAGGTCCCATATAGTCAAAGCCCCAAACATCAAATGGTTCAATAACAAGTGAATAATTCATAGGCATTTCTTGACGTCTAGTAATATTACCAACTCTTTGACATTCATCACAAGATAAGACAAACTTACGGGCATCCTTGAAGAGAGTAGGCCAATAAAACCAGATTGTGGTACCTTATGTGCGGTTATATCTCCAGCATGGTGCCCTCCATAAGCTTCGGAGTGACACTTGCGTAGGATCTGTTCCTTTTCATGCTCTGGTGCACAACGTCTAATAACACCATCTACTCCTTCTTTGTAAAGATGTGGGTCATCCCAAAAGTAATGCCTCAAATCATAAAAGGACCTTTTCTTTTGCTGGTATGTGAAACTAGGTGGTATAAACTTAGCAACAATGTAATTAGCATAATCAGCATACCATGGAGCAGTATGAGAAGCATTTATGACATTTAGTTGCTCATCAGGAAAGCTATCATCACTAGGTAGTGGGTCATCAAGCACATTTTCTAACCTAGACAAGTTGTCTGCAACGGGGTTCTCGGCTCCTTTTCTATCAACAATATGTAAATCAAATTCTTGTAGCAAGAGAACCCATCTAATAAGTCTAGGTTTAACATCTTTCTTTTCCATAAGATATTTAATAGCAGCATGATCAGTGTGAATAGTTACTTTAGAATCAACAATATAGGGTCTAAATTTATCACAAGCAAATACAACTGCTAAGAATTCTTTTTCAGTAGTAGCATAATTTCTTTGAGCATTGTCTAGAGTTTTACTAGCATATTGAATAACATTTAGTTTCTTATCAACTCTTTGTCCTAGAACAGCACCTACAGCATAATCACTAGCATCACACATAATTTCAAAGGGTAAATTCCAATCAGGTGGCTGAACGATAGGCGCAGAGATCAATGCTTCACAATCATCATAAAAAACAAATGGTATATATTTTTGTAATAAATTAGTCAGAGGCCGAGAGATTTTTGAGATGTCCTTCACGAACCTCCTATAAAAACCGGCATGACCAAGGAAACTTCTTATACCTTTGATGTCTTTGGGACATGGCATCTTTTCAATAGCATCAACCTTGGCTTTATCAACTTCAATACCTCTTTTAGAAACTTTATGCCCCAAGACAATACCTTCATTAACCATAAAGTGGCACTTTTCCCAATTCAAGACAAGATTAGTTTCTTCACATCTCTGCAAAACTCGATCAAGGTTTCTCAAGCAATCATCAAAAGAAGATCCATAGAAGGAAAAGTCATCCATGAAAACCTCACAAATCTTTTCACAAAAGTCAGAGAATATAGCCATCATGCATCTTTGAAAGGTAGCAGGTGCATTACATAAACCAAAAGGCATACGTCTATAAGCAAAAGTACCAAAAGGGCATGTAAAAGTAGTCTTTGATTGATCTTTGGCTGACACAAGTATTTGATTGAAACCAGAATAACCATCTAGAAAGCAAAAATGTGTATGTTTGGATAATCTTTCGAGCATTTGATCGATAAAAGGTAAGGGGTAATGATCCTTTTTAGTAGCCTTATTTAATTTGAGGAAATCAATTACCATCCTATAACCAGTAATAATTATTTGAGGAATCAATTCATCTTTATCATTAGGAACAACAGTAATACCTCCCTTCTTAGGGACACAATGGACAGGACTTACCCACTGACTATCAACAACAGGGTAAATTATACCTTCCTCAAGGAGCTTTAGTATCTCCTTTCTTACCACTTCTTTCATTTTAGGATTCAGACGGTGTTGATGATCACGAACTGGTTTAGCATCTTCTTCCAAATTAATTTTATGTTGGCATAGAGTGGGACTAATGCCCTTAAGATCATCAAGAGTATACCCAATTGCCTCACAGTCCTTCTTCAGAATTTTCAATAATCTCTCTTCTTCATGTTCTGAAAGGTTAGCACTAATAATAACAGGATATATCTTTTTCTCATCAAGATAAGCATATTTAAGAGTATCCGGTAACGGTTTAAGCTCAAACACGGGATTACCCTTGGGTGGAGGAGGATCTCCTAGGATTTTAATAGGTAAATTATGTTTTAGAATAGGTTCATGTTTAGAGAATAAGTCATCTAATTCCCTTCTTTCATTCATAAACATATCATTTTCATGTCTGGTAAATATTGTTCTAAAGGATCACTAGGAGGTACGGCAATAGAAGCAAGACCAATAATTTCATCTTTACTAGGTAATTCTTCTTCACGGTGTTGTCTACTAAATTTAGAAAAATTAAATTCATGAGTCATATCATCTAAACCGACAGTAACAACATCCCTTTTGCAATCTATGGTAGCATTAACAGTATTTAAGAAGGGTCTACCAAATATAATGGGACAAAAACTATCTTGTGGGGAACCAAGAACAAGAAAATCAGCAGGATATTTAGTTTTCCCACACAAGACTTCAACATCTCTAACAATTCCCATTGGTGAAATAGTATCTCTATTAGCAAGTTTAATTTTGACATCAATATCTTCTAACTCAACAGGTGCAATGTCATGCATAATTTCATTGTATAAGTCAATAGGTATTGCACTAGCACTAGCACCCATATCACATAAGCCATGATAACAATGATCCCCTATTTTAACAAAAATAACAGGCATACCTACCACAGGTCTAGGTTTATCTGCATCACGGGATTTAGCAATTCTAGTAGTTTCATCACAGAAATAAATAACATGCCCATCTATATTATCAGACAAGAGATCTTTAACAATAGCAATATTAGGTTCAACTTTAACTTGCTCAGGAGGTGTATATGTTTTAGTATTGCATTTACGAACCACAGTTGAAGCTTTAGCATGATCCTTGATCCTAACAGGGAAAGGTGGTTTCTCAACATAAGTAGGAACAATAGGATCATTATGAGTAATAGTCTTTTCTTCAACTTTAATATGTGCAGCTACTTTTACTTCTATGGGGGGATGATATTTAAACCACTTCTCCTTGGGGAGATCAACATAAGCAGCAAAAGATTCACAGAAAGAAGCTACTATGTCAGAGTCAAGTCCATATTTAGTGCTAAATTTACGAAAAATATTGGTATCCATAAAAGATTTAACACAATCAAAACTAGGTATCATACCTGACTCCTTACCATTGTCGAGGTCCCAATCTTCGGAGTTGCATTTAATTCTTTCCAATAAATCCCATTTGAATTCAATAGTCTTCATCATAAAAGAGCCAGCACAAGAAGTATCAAGCATGGTGCGATTGTTATCAGAAAGCCGAGCATAAAATTTTTGAATAATCATTTCTCTTGAGAGCTCATGATTGGGGCATGAATATAACATTGATTTAAGCCTCCCCCAAGCTTGAGCGATGCTTTCTTCTTCGCGAGGCCAAAAATTATATATATAATTGCGATCACGATGAACAAGATGCATAGGATAAAACTTTAGATGAAATTCCAATTTCAATCGTTTGTAGTTCCAAGACTCCATTTTAATTTTGATGCATCTCCCCTCAAAGATAAAGGGAAGACCTTCTTCTTAACAACATCTCCGGGTACACCTGCAAGCTTAAATAATCCACATATATCAAATGTTCATCAGGATGTTTTGTTCCATCTCCTAGAAAAGGATTAGCTAGCAGTTTTTCTATCATACCCGAAGGAACTTCAAAGCAAGCATTTTCATTTTCATATTCATTTTCAGCAGGTTCAGTAAGTTGAGGAGCAACTCTTTGCTCTACTGGTCGGGGTGAAGATACCCCGAACAAGCCTCTCAGAGGATTACCTTCCATAGTGACAAGTGACAGTAAATTTCAGCACACTATATAAATTTTTCCTTAACAAATTCCACTACCAAAGGCGCTTCAGTCCCCGGCAACGGCGCCAGAAAAGAGTCTTGATGACCCACAAGTATAGGGGATCTATCGTAGTCCTTTCGATAAGTAAGAGTGTCGAACCCAACGAGGAGCAGAAGGAAATGGTAAGCAGTTTCCAGCAAGGTATTCTCTGCAAGTACTGAAATAAGTGGTAACAGATAGTTTTGTGATAGGATAATTTGTGACGAGCAACAAGTAACAAAAGCAAATAAAGTGCAGCAAGGTGGCCCAATCCTTTTGTAGCAAAGGACAAGCCTGGAAAAACTCTTATATGATGTAAAGCGCTCCCGACGACACATGGGAATATCGTCAAGCTAGTTTTCATCACGCTCATATGATTCGCGTTCGGTACTTTGATAATTTGGTATGTGGGTGGACCGGTGCTTGGGTGCTGCCCTTACTTGGACAAACATCCCACTTATGATTAACCTCTATTGCAAGCATCCGCAAATACAACAAAAGTATTAAGGTAAACCTAACCATAGCTTGATACATATGGATCCAATTCAGCCCCTTACGAAGCAACGCATAAACTATGGTTTAAGCTTCTGTCACTCTAGCAACCCATCATCTACTTATTACTTCCCAATGCCTTCCTCTAGGCCCAAACAATGGTGAAGTGTCATGTATTCAACGTTCACATAACACCAATAGAGGAGAGACAACATACATCTCATCAAAATATCGAACGAATACCAAATTCACATGACTACTAATAGCAAGACTTCCCCCATGTCCTCAGGAACAAAAGTAACTACTCACAAAGCATAAACATGTTCATAATCAGAGGGGTATTAATGTGCATATAGGATCTGAACATATGATCTTCCACCAATTAAATCAACTAGCATCAACTACAAGGAGCAATTAACACTACTAGCAACCTACTAGCACCAATCCCGGACTTGGAGACAAGAATTGGATACAAGAGATGAACTACGGTTTTGAGATGAGATGGTGCTGATGAAGATGTTGATGGAGATTGCCCTCTCCCGATGAGAGGAGCGTTGGTGATGACGATGGCGATGATTTCCCCCTCTCGGAGGGAAGTTTCCCTGGCAGAACAGCCCCGCCAGAACCCTAGATTGGCTCCGCCTCGTGGCGGCGGAGTTTCGTCCGAGAAGATGGCTTATGACTTTTTCCCATAGAAAGAGTCCATATAGAAGAAGATGGTCACCGGAGGGCCACCAGGGGGCCCACGAGGTAGGGGGGCGCGCCCAGGGGGGTAGGGCGCGCGCCCCACCCTCATGGGCAGGGTGTGCCCCCCTGGTGAACTTCTTGCGCTCAATGTTTTTTATATATTTGGAAAACAGCATCCGTGAAATTTCAAACTTTTGGAGCTGTGCAGAATAGGTCTCTAATATTTGCTCATTTTCCAGCCAAAATCCCATCTGCCGGCAATCTACCTCTTTATGTAAACCTTGTAAAATAAGAGAGAATAGGCATAAGTATTGTGACATAATGTGTAATAACAACCCATAATGCAATAAATATTGATATAAAAGCATGATGCAAAATGGACGTATCATACACCCACATCAAGTATGTTCTCGACAGTGCTATGTTTTACTATGGCGCACGGGGTGGAGAGGTCAAGGACAAGAAGAAAAAGGACGACAGGCCCGCCTTCGGCCATAAGACCTACTTCTGCTGCATCCAGCAACCGAGTGATTCTCTTAATGATGGATTCTATGTCCTACACCATATGCTGGAGTACAGACGGGATCACCAGAACCTTCGCATGTCACCTAGATCCAGCGATGCCCATATTCTGCAATGGGCAAAGAACTTAGGAGATATCGAGGATCATCGACTTCGAGCTGAGTTGTATCACATCGAGCGCGAACTTGCCCAAATCATCATGAAGGAGGTTGTTGAAAAAACAGGGATGTTCTACGAAGAAGGACAAATGTCGCGGGAAGATGTCCGAACACGCGTAGCCGCTCAGCGTCTCGACCTGAAGCCTTTCACTAAGCTCGGGGACTATATCCCTGACTTGGATGGATGGCACGACATGGAGTGATTGTCGATATATGACAATGTGTCCGTTTAGTCCATACTATTTGTATGATGAAACTTTGAATTATGCATGACGAAAATTTATTTGTGATGTAATTAAACCGTCCTCCTCGACTAGCGAAGATCACTCTAGTTAGGGAATTTTGGGTACGATGAACTTTGTTATTTATGCTTATGATATGTTGCTTCTATTTTTGCCAAGTCTGTCTCTTTCTGTTGCTCAACTATATATGTTGCATATCATCGATTCATGTGACGATGCAGGTGTATAGATCATCGATGGCGAAGAAGTGCTATGCCAGGAGTATACGACGAGTGGCCGTAATGTCAGTCCCAGGTGTACCGGTTTTCCGGTTTCTGAGCGACGGCCAGTAGTTAGTTTAGGTTCACGCAAAGTGATAGCTCTTCTCGCGTATATCATTGTTTAGATGGATGACGATGTAGTTGCAAGTAACCAAGATTTGTATCGCTATTTTCAAGATGATGACGAGAGACCACTTTGTGTTGGATGATGATTATGATGATGACATGATTTGATGAGACTATTTGTATGTGATGTCTACTACACAACCTTCTTCTTGTAGACGTTGTTGGGCCTCCAAGTGCAGAGGTATGTAGGACAGTAGCAAATTTTCCTCAAGTGGATGACCTAAGGTTTATCAATCCGTAGGAGGCGTAGGATGAAGATGGTCTCTCTCAAGCAACCCTGCAACCAAATAACAAAGAGTCTCTTGTGTCCCCAACACACCCAATACAATGGTAAATTGTATAGGTGCACTAGTTCGGCGAAGAGATGGTGATACAAGTGCAATATGGATAGTAGATAATGGTTTTTGTAATCTGAAAATATAAAAACAGCAAGGTAACTAATGATAAAAGTGAGCACAAACGGTATTGCAATGCTAGGAAACAAGGCCAAGGGTTCATACTTTCACTAGTGCAAGTCCTCTCAAATAATAACATAATTGGATCTCATAACTATCCCTCAACATGCAACAAAGAGTCACTCCAAAGTCACTAATAGCGGAGAACAAACGAAGAGATTATGGTAGGGTATGAAACCACCTCAAAGTTATTCTTTCCAATCAATCCATTGGGCTATTCCTATAAGTGTCACAAACAGCCCTAGAGTTCGTACTAGAATAACACCTTAAGACACAAATCAACCAAAATCCTAATGTCACCTAGATACTCCAATGTCACCTCAAGTATCCGTGGGTATGATTATACGATATGCATCACACAATTTCATATTCATCTATTCAACCAACACATAGAACCTCAAAGAGTGCCCCAAAGTTTCTACTGGAGAATCATGACGAAAACATGTGCCAACCCATATGCATAGGTTCATGGGCGGAACCCGCAAGTTGATCACCAAAACATACATCAACTGGATCACGTGATATCCCATTGTCACCACAGATACGCACGGCAAGACATACATCAAGTGTTCTCAAATCTTTAAAGACTCAATTTGATAAGATAACTTCAAAGGGGAAACTCAATCCATCACAAGAGAGTAGAGGGGGAGGAGAAACATAAGATCCAACTATAATTGCAAAGCTCGCGATACATCAAGATCGTGCCAAAACAAGAACACGAGAGAGAGAGAGAGAGAGACTAAACACATAGCTACTGGTACATACCCTCAACCCCGAGGGAGAACTACTCCCTCCTCGTCATGGAGAGCATCGGGATGATGAAGATGGCCACCGGAGAGGGATTGCCCCCTCCGGCAGGGTGCCGGAACGGGTCTAGATTGGTTTTCGGTGGCTACAGAGGCTTCTGGCGGCGGAACTCCCAATCTATTGTGCTCCTCGATCGTTTTAGGGTATATGGAGATATATAGGAGGAAGAAGTATGTCAAGGGGGCCATGAGGGGCCCACGAGGGTGGAGGGCGCGCCCAGGGGGGTGGGCGCGCCCCCTGCCTCGTGGCTTCCTCGTTGCTTTCTTGACGTGGACTTCAAGTCTCCTAGGTTACTTTCCTTCCAAAAATAAGTTCCGTGATGTTTCAGGTCAATTGGACTCCGTTTGATTTTCCTTTTCTACGATACTCTAAAATAAGGTAAAAAAAGAAAGTGGCACTGGGCTCTGGGTTAATAGGTTAGTCCCAAAAATCATATAAAGTAGCATATAAATGCATATAAAACATCCAAGGTTGATAATATAATAGCATGGAACAATCAAAAATTATAGATACGTTGGAGACGTATCAGCATCCCCAAGCTTAATTACTGCTCGTCCTCGAGTAGGTAAACGATAAAAACAGAATTTTTGATGTGGAATGCTACCTAACATATTTCTCTAAGTAATTCTTCTTTATTGTGGCAAGAATATTCAGATCCATAAGATTCAAGACAAAAGTTTAATATTGACATAGAAACAATAATACTTCAAGCATACTAACTAAGCAATCATGTCTTCTCAAAATAACATGGCCAAAGAAAGTTCATCCCTACAAAATCATATAGTTTGGTCATGCTCCATTTTTGTCACACAAGAATGCTCTCATCATGCACAACCCCGATGACAAGCCAAGCAATTGTTTCATACTTTAGTAATCTCAAACTTTTTTCAACTTTCACGCAATACATGAGCGTGAGCCATGGATATAGCACTATGGGTGGAATAGAATATAATGAGGGGGTTATGTGGAGAAGACAAAAAGGAGAAAGTCTCACATCGACGTGGCTAATCAATGGGCTATGGAGATCCCCATCAATTGATGTCAATGCCAGGAGTAGGGATTGCCATGCAACGGATGCACTAGAGCTATAAATGTACGAAATCTCAACAAAAGAAACTAAGTGGGTGTGCATCCAACTTGCTTGCTCATGAAGACCTAGGGCACTTGAGGAGGCCCATTGTTGGAATATACAAGCCAAGTTCTATAATGAAAATTTCCCACTAGTATATGAAAGTGACAACACAAGAGACTCTCTATCATAAAGATCATGGTGCTACTTTGAAGCACAAGTGTGGAAAAAGGATAGTAGCATTGTCCCTTTTATTTTTTTATTTTTTATTTGGCCTTTCCTTTTTTATTTGGCCTTTCTTTTTTTGGGTCTTCCCTTTGGGGGGGGGGGACAATGCTCTATGAATGATGATCATCACACTTCTATTTACTTACAACTCAAGAATTACAACTCGATACATAGAACAAGATATGACTCTATATGAATGCCTCCGGCGGTGTACCGGGATATGCAATGAACCAAGAGTGACATGTATGAAATAATTATGAACGGTGGCTTTGCCACAAATACTATGTCAACTACATGATCATGCTAAGCAATATGACAATGATGATGCGTGTCATAATAAACGGAACGGTGGAAATTTGCATGGCAATATATCTCGGAATGGCTATGGAAATGCCATAATAGGTAGGTATGGTGGCTGTTTTGAGGAAGATATAAGGAGATTTATGTGTGACAGAGCGTATCATATCACGGGGTTTGGATGCGCCGGCGAAGTTTGCACCAACTCTCAATGTGAGAAAGGGCAATGCACGGTACCGAAGAGGCTAGCAATGATGGAAGGGTAAGAGTGCGTATAATCCATGGACTCAACATTAGTCATAAAGAACTCATATACTTATTGCCAAAATCTACAAGTCATCAAAAACCAAGCACTACGCGCATGCTCCTAGGGGGATAGATTGGTAGGAAAAGACCATCGCTCGTCCCCGACCGCCACTCATAAGGAAGACAGTCAAATAACACCTCATGTTTCAAATTTGTTACACAACGTTTACCATACGTGCATGCTATAGGACTTGCAAACTTAAACACAGGTACTTATCAAATTCACAACTACTCAACTAGCATGACTTTGATATTATTACCTCCATATCTCAAAACCATCATCAAGCATCAAACTTCTCTTAGTATTCAAAACACTCATAGGAAATTTTTTACTAATCTTGAATACCTAGCATATTAGGATTATTTAAGAAAATTTCCATGATATTTAAGACTCTAAAAATAATCTAAACGAAGCATGAGAGATCAATAATTTCTATAAAACAAATCCACCACCGTGCTCTAAAAGATATAAGTGAAGTACTAGAGCAAATGACAAACTACTCCAAAAGATATAAGTGAAGATCAATGAGTAGTCGAATAATTATGCAACCATGTGAAGACTCTCTAACATTTAATAGTTTCAGATCTTGGTATTTTATTCAAGAAGCAAGCAAAACTAAATAAAATGAATTGACGCTCCAAGAAAAACACATATCATGTGGTGAATAAAAATATAGCTCCAAGTAAAGTTATCGATGAACGAAGACGAAAGAGGGGATGCCTTCCGGGGCATCCCCAAGCTTAGGATCTTGGTTGTCCTTGAATATTACCTTGGGGTGCCATTGGCATCCCCAATCTTAGGCTCTTTCCACTCCATAGTCCATCGAATCTTTACCCAAAACTTGAAAACTTCACAACACAAAACTTAACAGAAAACTCGTAAGCTCCGTTAGTATAAGAAAATAAATCACCACTTATGTACTGTTGTGAACTCATTATAAATTCATATTGGTGTAATATCTACTGTATTCCAACTTATCTATGGTTCATACCCTCCGATACTACTCATAGATTCATCAAAATAAGCAAACAACACATCAAAAACAGAATCTGTCAAAAACAGAACAATCTGTAGTAATCTGGACCAGACGTATACTTATGGAACTCATAAAATTCTCAAATAAATTTCTGTACGTGAGTAATTTATCTATTAATCATCTTCAAAAATAATTAACTAAATATCACTCACCAATAAAAACTGGCAGCAATTCTCGTGAGCACTAAAGTTTCTGTTTTTTACAGCATGATCGCAAAGACTTTCCCCATGTCTTCCCAAAGGTTCTACTTGGCACAAACACCAATTAAACACATAAAACCACATCTAAACATAGGCTAGATGAATTATTTATTACTAAACAGGAACATAAAGCAAGGAACAAAAATAAAATTGGGTTGCCTCCCAACAAGCGCTATCGTTTAACGCCCCTAGCTAGGCATGATGATTTCAATGATGCTCACATAAAAGATTAGAATTGAAACATAAAGAGAGCATCATGAAGAATATGACTAGCACATTTAAGTCTAACCCTCTTACTATGCATAGGGATTTTGTGAGCAAACAACTTATGGGAACAATAATCAACTTGCATAGGAAGGTAAAACAAGCATAACTTCAAAACTTTAAGCACATAGATAGGAAACTTGATACTATTGCAATTCCTACAAGCATATATTCCTCCCTCATAATAATTTTCAGTAGAATCATGAATGAATTCAACAATATAACCAGTACCTAAAGCATTCTTTTCATGATCTACAAACATAGAAAAATTACTACTCTCCACATAAGCAAGATTCTTCTCATTCGGAATAGTGGAAGTATCATAAGAAACTCGAATACTATAAATTGTTTCCACATTAAAAGAGTAATGTACAGAAAAAGGGTAATCATAATCATGACAAGTTTTATAAATATAACCATCACTACTTTTTATAGCATAAGTATCATCACAATAATCATCATAGGTAGGAGGCATGCTATCATCATTATAAATTTGCATATCAAAACTTGGGAGACTAAAAATATCATATATAGCTTCCCCAAGCTTGGGACAAACATTAATTGTAGCAAATATATTATCAAAAACATCATCTTCATCAAACATAGCATCCCCAAGCTTGGGCCTTTTCATATCATAAGCATAATCACTCTCATCATTAATAGTATGGATAGCACCAATAGTATAGCAATTATCATATTCTTCCAAGCAAGTGCCAAAAAGATTTTCAAGATCATAAAAAGTATCATTATCTTCCACAATTATATTTTCATGAGGCACAATAGTAATATGAGTAGCATTATTTGTGAGAGATATCTTTTTACCTCTCTTCCTTTTTCTTTTCTTCTTCTTCACCACATCATGTGTGGGTTCAATTCTATTTTTGGAGCTCCTTATTAATGAGATTGGTTGAATAAGAGGCTCCTCCTCGTTACCTGATTCATCATAAGAAATAATAGAAGGGTATTGGGAAGTCTCTTCCCTTTCGTTAGTATTCTCTTCATCCTCTATTTGTTTTCTTTTCTTTATGTAATTGGCAATATAAGGATTTTCAATGCAATTCACCGCACAATACATATAAATTTCCTCTAGATCAAATCCAAGAAGTTTATAACGGGAAAATTCTGGAAGATAGTTAGCTATACGTTTCATTTCTTCGTAGCCCATAAGAAAACTAAGTTCATTATAATGTGCAAGGGAAATCAAGTCATCACAATTTTTGGACACGATTAGATCATGAAACAATTTGCATCAGATAGCTAAATGACCCTGTTCATTGCAAAGTCCACAAGTACGGCCAAGAAAATTTAAATTTTCAGCACAATCATCTAGCCTTTCTTGCAACAATTTAGTTTCTAAGTACTTATGCCTCTTGCAATATCTATCTTCCCTATTTGGTGTGTACTTACAAACCAAATGCACTCCACAAAAATTGACATGTTTATAGGAGACATTTTCATCATAACTAGTGCAATCATCATTAGTACCATGGATATTCAAGGAGTTCATACTAAAAACATTGCAATCATGCTCATCATTCAAATATTTAGTGCCAAACATTTTAATGCATTCTTCTTCTAACACTTTGGCACAATTTTCCTTTCCATCATACTTACGAAAGATATTAAAAAGATGAAGCGTATGAGGCAAACTTAATTCCATTTTTTTGTAATTTTCTTTTATAAATTAAACTAGTGCTAAAACAAGAAACAAAGAGACTTGATTGCAAGATCTAAAGATATACCTTCAAGCACTCACCTCCCCGGCAACGGCGCCAGAAAAGAGCTTGATATCTACTACACAACCTTCTTCTTGTAAACGTTGTTGGGCCTCTAAGGCCTAGGGTTCATACTTTCACTAGTGCAAGTCCTCTCAACAATAATAACATAATTGGATCACATAACTATCCCTCAACATGCAACAAAGAGTCACTCCAAAGTCACTAATAGCGGAGAACAAACGAAGAGATTATGGTAGGGTACGAAACCACCTCAAAGTTATTCTTTCCAATCAATCCGTTGGGCTATTCCTATAAGTGTCACAAACAGCCCTAGAGTTCATACTAGAATAACACCTTAAGACACAAATCAACCAAAACCTTAATGTCACCTAGATACTCCAATGTCACCTCAAGTATCTGTGGGTACGATTATACGATATGCATCACACAATCTCAGATTCATCTATTCAACCAACACATAGAACCTCAAAGAGTGCCCCAAAGTTTCTACCGGAGAATCACGACGAAAACGTGTGCCAACCCATATGCATAGGTTCATGGGCGGAACCCACAAGTTGATCACCAAAACATACATCAAGTGAATCACGTGATATCCCATTTTCACCACAGATACGCACGGGAAGACATACATCAAGTGTTCTCAAATCTTTAAAGACTCAATCCGATAAGATAACTTCAAAGGGGAAACTCAATCCATCACAAGAGAGTAGAGGGGGAGGAGAAACATAAGATCCAACTATAATAACAAAGCTCGCGATACGTCAAGATCGTGCCAAATCAAGAACACGAGAGAGAGAGAGAGAGATCAAACACATAGCTACTGGTACATACCCTCAGCCCCGAGGGAGAACTACTCCCTCCTCGTCATGGAGAGCACCGGGATGATGAAGATTGCCACCGGAGAGGGATTGCCCCCTCCGACAGGGTGCCAGAACGGGTCTAGATTGGTTTTCGGTGGCTACGGAGGCTTCTGTCGGCGGAACTCCCGATCTATTGTGCTCCCCGGTCGTTTTAGGGTATATGGAGATATATAGGAGGAAGAAGTATGTCAAGGGGGCCATGAGGGGCCCACGAGGGTGGAGGGCGCACCCAGGGGGGTGGGCGCGCCCCCTGCCTCGTGGCTTCCTCGTTGCTTTCTTGACGTGGACTCCAATTCTCCCGGGTTGCTTTCCTTCCAAAAATAAGTTCCGTGAAGTTTCAGGTCAATTGGACTCCGTTTGATTTTCCTTTTCTGCGATACTCTAAAACAAGGTAAAACAGAAAGTGGCACCGGGCTCTGGGTTAATAGGTTAGTCCCAAAAATCATATAAAATAGCATATAAATGCATATAAAACATCCAAGGTTGATAATATAATAGCATGGAACAATCAAAAATTATAGATACGTTGGAGACGTATCAGTATGTATATGCTATGATTACATTTGTATGTGTATCATATGTTAAAGACTATTGTATAAAGCCTATTCAAATACAAAAACAAAAATGCAAAAAAAAACTACTAAAATTAGCAGTAGCGAGTGGAGAAAAGTTAGCAGCAGCGCCACAGCAGCAGTAGCACGTCCAGGCAAAGCGCGCTAGAGCTATTAGCAGTAGCGAGTTTCCACGAAGCACGCTGCTACTACACTTGTATAGCAGTAGCGCGGGTGTGCACGCGCTACTGCTATGGGTTAGCTGTAGCGCGTCATTAGTAGCGTCGGTCCCTGCGCTACTGATATACCTAGAACCTGCGTTGCTACTGGCCTTTTCCCTAGTAGTGATGGTGTTTCAGATGGTGTTTGTTGAGTTGGCATAGATCAAGATTAGGATTTTTCACCCCATGTATCGGAGAGGTATCTCTGGGCCCTCTCGGTAATGCACATCACTATAAGCCTTGCAAGCAATGTGACTAATGAGTTGGTTGCGGGATGATGCATTACGGAATGAGTAAAGAGACTTGCCGGTAACGAGATTGAACTAGGTATTGAGATACCGACGATCGAATCTCGGGCAAGTAACATACCAATGACAAAGGGAACAACATATGTTGTTATGCGGTTTGACCGATAAAGATCTTCATAGAATATGTAGGAACAAATATGAGCATCCAGGTTCCGCTATTGGTTATTGACTAGAAGTGAGTCTCGTTCATGTCTGCATAGTTCTCGAACCCGTAGGGTCCGCGCACTTAACGTTCGATGAGGATCGGTATTATGAGTTTATGTGTTTTGATGTACCAAAGGTAGTTCGGAGTCCCGGATGTGATCACAGACATGATGAGGAGTCTCGAAATGGTCGAGACATAAAGATCAATATATTGGAAGGCTACGTTTGGACATTGGAATGATTCTAGATGAGTTCGGGTATTTACCGGAGTACCAGGGGGTTACCGGAACCCCCCGGGGAGTCAATGGGCCTTATTGGGCCTTACTAGGAGAGAGGAGGAGGCGGCCAGGTGGAGGGAGCGCCCCCCAAGCCCAATCCGAATTGGGTGGGGGGTCACCCCCCCTTTCCTTCCCTCTCTCTCCATGTTCCTTCTTCTCCTACTCCTACTAGGAAGGGGGGAAACCTAGTCCTACTGGGAGTAGGACTCCCCCCTTGGGCCCGCCCTATGAGGGCCGGCCCTCCCCTCCTCCACTCCTTTATATACGGGGGAGGGGGACCCATAGACACACAAGTTGATTGTTTAGCCGTGTGCGGTGCCCCCTCCACAGAATTCCACCTCGGTCATATCGTTGTAGTGCTTAGGCGAAGCTCTGCGTCGGTAACTTCATCATCACCGTCAGCAGGCCGTCCTGCTGACGAAACTCTCCCTCGGCCTCAACTGGATCAAGATTACGAGTGACGTCACTGAGCTGAACGTGTGCAGATCGCGGAGGTGCTGTGCGTTCGGTACTTGCTCGGTTGGATCGCGAAGACGTTCGACTACATCAACCATGTTTCATAACGCTTCCGCTTTAGGTCTACGAGGGTACGTAGACATACTCTTACCCTCTCTTTGCTATGCATCACCTAGATGGATCTTGCGTGTGCGTAGAATTTTTTTGAAATTACTGCGTGCCCCAACAGATGACAACACTCCTCTGGACTAATCGTGCGTCCTAGTTTTCTCAGGTACACATTGTGTGGCCCAAGACGGTTAGGCCTTCCCTCCATGCGAAAAAGATCGAAGACGGAGTTTCCGATATTTTTTATTCCTTTGGTCGTAGGATATCCGTACTATTAAGAGGGAATCCACATCGGAAGGTATTGGGTGAATCACTACACGTACACATTCCTTGCACCCACCATATACCCTCCGTTCGAGGAGAGAGTGATTCCCAAAAGTCCTCTGTGACTGTGCAGTTTTGCTCATGGCGGTAGTACCGCTCTCTTGGGTGGTTGTACCGCTGGCATGCAGCTTCGGTCAAACCACCGCTCCAAGTACTGCTCTGGGGTGAACCCTTCTGTACCTGGTACAGTGGTAGACCAGTGGTGGAATGGAAGTTTCGGTTTGTCTTGACTAACCGGTACTACCGGTGTTCAGGGCGGTAGAACCGCCTGGAACTCCACCGCCCAGGGATTGCTGGTCCAGCGGTAGCTCCGGCCCAACCACCGCTCTAACTACCGGTCTAGGGTGAAACCTTCTGGCTGTGAAGCGGTTGTCGAGCGGTGGTGGAACGGTACTTCCGGTGTATTCCGATATACCGGTACTACCGGTGGCCCCTTCGGAAGTACCGCCCTAGTGCCCGAGCAAGGGTTTCCCGCATTCACCGGTTGTACCGGTGAGCTTTGCGGAAGTACAACTCCTATGGGTTTCTGCGCATAACGCTTGGATCTGAGGGGACCCTATTTAAGGAGGTGCTTCTCCTACCGCCCACCCGACTTTTTCCTCTCTCTCTCCTCCAGTAATGCCTTTGAAGCTCTCTTGCCCGATCTCTCTCTCTAGCCACTCAAACTCGTTGATTTGCTAGGGATTGAAGGAGGAGACCTAGATCTACACTCTCACCAAAGGAAACTTGTTTCCCCCATACCCTCTTGTGTGGATTTTGTTACTCTTGGGTGCTTGGACACCCTAGACGGAAGAGGTCACTTCGGAGCCACATTCCATTGTGGTGAAGCTCCGGGATTTCATTGGGAGCCTTCAATTAAGTTGTGGAGAGAGCCTCAACCTTGTTTATAAAGGTCCAGTTGCCGCCTTCAAGGGCACCAATAGTGGAATCACGACATCTCGCATTGTGCGAGGGCGTGAGGAGAATACGGTGGCCCTAGTGGCTTCTTGGGGTGCATTGTGCCTCCACACCGCTCCAACGGAGGCATACTTCCCCTCAAAAGGAAGTCACTTCGGTAACAAATCCTCGTCTTCACCGGCTCCACTCTTGGTTACCTCGTACCTTTACTTGTGCAAGCTTATATTGTGTTGCATCTCCTGCTTGCTTGTGTTCTCATTGTTGTTGCATCATATAGGTTGCTCGTGTAGTTGCATATCTAGACAACCTACTTTGATGCAAAGTTTAAATTGGTAAAGAAAAGCTAAAAATTGTTATTTGCCTATTCACCCCCCTCTAGTCAACTATATTGATCCTTTCAATTGGTATCAGAGCCTCGTCTCTCTATTAAGGACTTTGCCATCCGAAGAGTATGGTTGACACCGTAGACGGTGAGGAGGAGCACCCCAGTGTGATTCCGTCCTCGTCTACGGGCGATGGGGGAGACCTCCGTCTCACGTGAGGAGCTCAGTGTGGCCTTGGACACATTTAAAACCTCCATGACAGACGAGGTCAGAGGCGTGATTAAGAACTTTCTTGATGGTCTTAAATTGTCCACCGCACCGTTGGAAGTGGTCGATCCCACTAACAAGGTGACGGATGCTAACCCCGACAAGGGGGAAGCTTCTAGTGATAAAGTTCCTTTGTCTAGTGGTAAAAGTGGAAACGACATCTTTGCCCATGTTGAACCTCCTCTCACTTATGGAGGACCAGTTCCCTCCACTCACTTAAATCATGCGGGTACTCCTCCTAAGATTGTGAAAAATGAGGATTTTGACTCTTGGGTCTATCGCTTTAAACGTCATTTAAATCATGTCAATACTAATCTTTGGAGAATCATTGAGCAAGGTTTCTATCCGCATGACCCAAGCAACTTCACCCCTAGAGAAGTCGCAGATCATCAATTCAACGAGAATGCTCTCTTAATCATCCAAGATGCAATTCCATTCAAAGATATTGCACATCTTCGACCTTTCACCATGGCCAAGGAAGCATGACACCATGTTGTTTCCCTTTACAAGGGAAGCGCAAGCATTCAACGCTCCAACTATGAAGTGGTGCAAGATGAAGTTGATGAATTTGCAATGAATGAAGGTGAAGAACCTCGTGAGCTTTATCGAAGATTAACCACTCTCACCATCTCACTCCGAGATCATGGGAGCCGGTTCCCTACCCCATTCAACATTTTGCATTTTGGCACAATATAGTATACCCCTTCCTTGGGGTACGGTACCATATCAAATTCACTAGGGCCTCTTTCCTCTCTTTTTGTTGGCAACCCCTGTCAATGTATGTTTGATTTGGGAGGCTACCAATTCTGGAATTTCTTCTTGAGACATCCCCGTCAGTCAACTTCTCTCCGGGATGGGTCATTGGTCTTTGTGGGACATAATGTGTCAGGCGTGGTAGAATTTCCTCCCTGAGTAGGCATGGGCGCCCACCTAGATGAAGGGATTTTCTCATCTTGAGGTGTCGGGAGGAGTAAAGGATATTGACTCTTCTTTGTACAAATGACAACTGGATCAAGCGCAAGTTTCTCAAAGCCATGATGCCTTACCATAAGGCCATGTCCTCCGTCATCCGTCAAAGGCCGGACTTCCACACCTTCTCCTCAAGTGAAGTGTTGAATGAGTTTGTGGCAATGAGTATCTTGGATAAGACCACCGACAATGCGGTGTTGCGTTCTCAAAGAGAAAAGAAGCCCAACCTTGCCTTGAAGGCCAAGGCGAGTGTGGAAGAAGAGGATGTAGAGGAAGAAGAGGATGTAGAGGAAGAAGAGGAGAGCAACCCCGAAGATACAAAATATGCTTATCATGAGCACATTGCTCTCGCTTCAAGACAATTTTGGAGCAAGAAGAACACAAGGCCCAACTTCAACAAGAACAGCTCAAGTGGCACAAAGGGCAAACAACATGTGAGGACTTGCTATAATTGTGGCAATGTGAGCCATATCTGGTGTTCAGGAGGCTTTGCAATGGGGAATCACCGCCGTGCAATTACACCATCAACGGTCGGGGTACAACATGGGATACTATCTTGCCGACGGTATCTAACCTAAGTGGGCGGCGTTTGTGAAGACCATATCCAAACCGCATGGCAATAAACAGAGCCACTTTGCAACCATGCATGAAGCGGCTGGGAAGGATGTAGAGAGGGCATTTGGTGTGCTTCAAACTCGTTGGGGAATTGTGCGGAGCACTGCAATGATGTGGGAATCAGAAACTTTATGACAACTAATGACATGTTGTGTTATTCTGCGCAATATAATTGTCAAGGATGAGGGTGATGCTGTAGCCCAAAACCATGATTTCAAAGCACCTGGAAAACAGGTTGAAATCTTGGAAAATCAAGATGCGGCTCAGCTTATGAACTTTTTACAGATGCATTAGAATTTTCGAGATCATCATGTGCACACGCAGCTACTCAATGATCATGTCGAGCACATGTGGATAACTAAGGAGTTAATGCTTGAGTTGTGCACTTAAAATAAATTTTATGTAACACTAGCTATGCTCTGTATCAACATTTACTATTTACGTGCGACATTGTCTTTTATAATCGACGTGTATGAATTTGCATGGATTTAAGAGTCCGCATTTGAGATATGTGGATACCAGAGGAAAATATGAGAACTTGTCTGAATGCGCCCGCATGCATTTCCGGTCGCGTTCTCGAACATATAGGGGTCAGATTTGTTAAGTCCGGCCGTAGATGCTCTTGGTACTTAGGAACCGAGTGAGTATAGTATAGCGAGGGCTAAGTCTGTCGGTTAAAACACTAGAGTACAATACTGGCGACACGAGTCAGCCTCACGCGCTTGGCCCGTTCCGGCCGTATTTGGATGGTCTGGCCAGGTGCTCTCTTCCGTCGCCACAGACGTAGCAAATGGCTGCAAATGTGCGCAACGTCCCACACCACGCCGGATCCATTAACCTGATCGCGAGGAACAGTGACGTCTGGAGCACCGGTTAGGTGAGGCACGTGCTGGTGCGGGCTACAGCATTCAATATCATTTGCCCAGCGCCTCAAATTTCATTCGCAACTCCTTTGCACAGTCACCGGTCTGTACTGTACCTGGGAGTATAATGGAACAGCCAAACAGTGAGAAGGATGAGCACGAGCTCAGCCTTGACCTCACCCTCCGCGTGAGCTCGGCAGCTGAGGCGGAGCAGGGCGGCTTCTTCCTCTGCGTCTACTGCGACCGCAAGTTCCGCAGCTCGCAGGCGCTTGGTGGCCACCAGAACGCGCACAAGCACGAGCGCAGCCTCGCCCACCGCCGGCGGGAGATGGCCGCCGCCACGGGTGCACACGGGGCCGGAACGCGCGCGCATGCGGCGCAGGACGAGAGGCCCAGGTATGTTTCCGCCGGTGATTTCGTCGAGCCTTCCGCTGGGAAGGCGGGGAGGACGGAGGCAAGTCCGTGGAAGGTTGCTGCTGCTCCCATGACTGATGATGTGGACCTGTCGCTCAGGCTATGATCGATCTATTCTTCTAGCTAGTTGAGTTTCTCTCATGGAATTCCGACCTGCGCGCGCGTCGCGCCGTATTTTGGGCTCCTATTTCTTGTGTATTCTCCGATCAATCTGACTGAATGTACTTACCGAAATTTTCTTCAAATATATGTGTGCCGTCAAATATACTACTCTCTTCGTTCCATAATATAAGAGCTTTTTTTTTGTGGGTACCATAATATAAGAGCTTGACACTACACGTTAGTGTACGAAATGGCTGTCCCTGTCTGTCCAGCGTCCTTTCATGTGTCAAAAATAGAAGTGATGTAAAATAAAATAATGCAAAGCAAGGAATGCAGGTGCCCTTTAACGTTAATTGAAGTATATACATCTTGATGGATTCACAATGAATCGCCCGGAATGGTACTTTGACTGACGTTTTCTTTTGTAGGCTCAGTTTGTGGTTGTTGAACTGTGTTGTGTAGTGTTTACTTTATAATCTGCCATAGGTAAATGGCCTTGAAACTAGAGGCAAGTTGGTTAAAACAAACAACAAAATAAGCAAAATTATACGATTTTTTTTCAAAACTATGATATATTTTATAGCATTTTCGGAAACTATACCATGATTTGCTTAAAAATCAAAAGTAGTAGCCCGTCGGCCATCTCTGGGCTGAAGTAGGACTTTTCGGCCACAGCTTGGCCGAAGTAGAGTTTTCGGCCATCTCCTGGCCGAAGTATGACTTTTCGGCCACATATAGGCCGAAGTAGAACTTTTTGGTCAAGTCTCGGCCGAAATAGACTTTTTGGTCAAGTGTAGGCCGAAAAGTACTTTTTTGTCTCATGTAGGCCGAAGTTGCATGGCTCATACAATACACTGAAATGTATTTTCTCGCCACCCGTTTCCTGCCAACCCCTTCCCGCCATATATTCCCGCCATCCGTTTTCCGCCAATCCCTTCCCGCCTTATTTTCCCGCCAACCCTTTCCCGCCATACCACAGTTAATCTTTCCCGCCATTTTCTCCTCTGTATCTATAAAAACCCCTTCAGGCGGAGGTGAATAAGCATTCCAGTGTAGTGTAGTCGAGATGTTCCATTATCCATTCGATCGTAGTTTTCACCCTGAGATGAGCAGCACTCTGCTGAGTCTAGCTACCGATTTCAGGATGGACAATAGGATAGTTCCATGGGACGAACCCACCGGTAGTGACACCATAATGAATGAGTTGGCTCACGAATTACGTAGGTCTGGGTGGCCTGAAAGGACCTATGAGAAGGTACATAAAGAACTTCTTAGGTTGCATGAAAGGTGGAAGAAGGTAGTGGAGCCGAAGAGTGAAACTTTCAGAAGGACTGCAGAAAAGCATCCATTTTTATGGACTGAGGAGAGCGAGGACGACGATGATATCTTCATGCCGCCGCTTCCGGGTTCTGCATCGTCGAAGGGCAAGAGTTCTGCATCGTCCAAAGGAAAGAGTTCTGCATCCTCGAAGGGCAAGAGTTGTGTATCGACCAAGGGCAAGAGTTCTGCATCGACGAAGGGCAAGAGGAGCGCATCGTCGAAGAGCAAGAGGGCTGCATCAACGGAGGATGACGATGATGACTTCATGTAGTATGTAAGATGTATTCCAGTTGTACCGTTTCATTCAGATGTATTTGCATTATTAGTTTGTATTGTATTATTGTAGGGCATTATGTTCTATCTGAATTTCATTTTGTAGTATGTAAGATGTATTGCACAAGTTCAGCCGCACCATTTAATTCAGATGTACTTGTATCTTAATTATCGGTTGTAGTCTATTTGGAAATGTAACTGGAATAAGAATGCGAATTAATAGTAATATGTCTCTCGCATACATAAAATAATATATGTCTCCTGATCACATAGAAGCAAGTGCGATAGTAACACATACATGAAGCATGTCTCATACATAAATACTGACACACAGCTGCGAATAGTCTGAAACTAACATAGATAATGAGTCATACATGGATAGATAAGCATATCACTGCGGGGGACGACGACGAGTCTGGGTCTTCCTCGGGCGAGGACCGGAAGGCGATAAGCGCTGAGGCGGTGGACGAGGCTCGCGATAACCACGACCATAGTTAACCTCGTCTTTCACGGTCTGTGTCTCCTGCGTCTGTGGTGGTGGTGGAGTGTGAAACACTGTCTGCGAGAAGCCATAAATGTTTGTAGCTTGGTCATGATCCTCGCGGTCGCCCTCAAAGTACGAAGCACCACCACTAAGGATCGATGACTGCTCTGAATGCATGAACGGTTGCGACTGGTTGCCTCCTTCGGTAAAGTAAAATTGATACAAATGCATGAAAGAAGCACCACCAGTAAGCATCAGTGACTGCTGAGAATGCAAGAACGATTACTACACTGTTCAAAAGAATGTAGTGAGTAGTGTTACCTAGATTCATCTGCTGATGCCAGTAAGCGCTCCCTAGCTGTGAAGGAGGTGGCTCATGCCAGGAAGAGCTCCCTGGCTGTGAAGGAGGTGGCTCATGCCAGGAAGAGCTCCCTGGCTGTGAAGGAGGTGGCTCATGCCAGGAAGATCTCCCTGGTTGTGAAGGAGGTGGCTCATGCCAGGAAGAGCTCCCTGGCTGTGAAGGAGGTGGCTCATGCCAGGAAGATCTCCCTGGCTGTGAAGGATGAGGTTCTGCACGGTGCACAGAGGGTCGTGGTTCTGAACGGTGCACAGAGGGTCGTGGTTCTGAATGCTGTACAGAGGGACGTGGCGGACGATGTGCTGGAGGAGGAAGTGCAACATCCGAAGTCCGTCTACACGTAACAGCTGCGTAAATCCCGCGTAGCTTGTCATCAAGACGCCTCAACCATGAGACGCCCTCTTGCGGTGGGATAGTTTCTCCCCTCTGAAAGCGCCGCATTAAAGCGGAAACCTCCTCTCGCGCCTGTAGTGTCAAGTCACCCTGTACACAAAGAGTTAACCAATTATATCCTCGTTGTATGATAGACACCACGAATAGACAACCAAGCGAATATGTCCAGATTAACAAAAGACTTAACATATGAGAACCAAGGCATTTACCGCGTGGTGTCTGGTTCCCACAACAGAGGCAGTTGGGTACATATCGCTGGTGAGAGGGGCTTCGATCTGATCAGGAGCAGCTGATGGAACCAAGTAGATCCTCGTTGTATGCCGGTAACGCTGCAGATACAACCCGAACATTTCCCAGATAAAGGGCCGAACCTCACCCCAGATATTTGTCGCAGCGGTAGTCCATTCGTCAACGTAAGGGGTAATGCTCTGAAGCCAATAAGCCATGGACTTGTTTCCTCCTAGGCGACTGTCCCTGAGATTGACATGCGCGATACATGATTAGGTATATTATGAATGCAGAGCTGCCAACTAAAATAGTATTAGTATACTTACTTGTGCGCGTGGTCTGGAAAGTGTTGAATATCTGGAATCTCAGGCTGTTGATATAGACCGAACTGTCTCATCACCCTATGAAGAGACATCTCCTCAACCGTCACGTCGAACACCAACTTGGCCTTGGTCATCCAAAAGTGCCGATCTCTAGTGCACAATCCAGAAATCCCAACTGGGTACCTCGATGATATAGCCTGAGGCGAGTATGGCTCCCAAATAACTTGATCCTCGTGCAAACTATCAAACTGCGCCATGAAGGATGGGTAGCATCCCCTAACCTGAGTATGCGCAAACTGTCTCTGTGCATGACAACAAATAAGCATTAGTAATACTATTAAATGGCAAGAAATAATTGAATTAATCGTTACTTAATATAAAAGTACCTCTCGCCGTGTCCAAACAGATCCCATAGTAGGTAAGTCGCCGATAGCAGGCACATAAGTCCCAGCTAAGTCCTCCAAACCAAAAGGTTTATCAACGTAGACATAGGGTCGTCCAATAGGGAATCTCTCGTATGACCAGAGCTGCAACAATAATGGACATCCAACAAGACTAGATTTTCTAGACTTCAACAAGCAAGCTTTGCACAGGCCTACGTAGCCGCTAACACAGCAGAACCAAAACTCCTCTGCAGAATATCCGCAGGGCAACGTGCGTCAGCTATCTCTCGTGCAATACCGATGGGTCATGCATCGACAGTGGTCACGTGGTTCTCCGTAAACATTATCTTGCCGAACAGCCAAAGAATATATGCCTCTAGGGACCGGTCAATCTGTGCCTCCGACAACTGAACGTCGGGATGTCCTAACGAGACAATCTACATAGAAACATAATAATTGTATGAACAAGTAAGACACATCTAAAAAGTGGCCGTGAAACGTAATAATTTGTTTATGGCCTCTAGACACATCTAACAAGTAAGACACATCTATATTGTATGAAACATAATAATTTGTTTAAGTGGCCGTGATGGTTACCTGAAACTGGCTCAACCATCTAAAAAGAGGTCCATGAGGATCGTTGTCTATGGCCCTAGCAGTCGGGACCGCAGCCAAAAAACGGGTCTGCATCGCTACTTGCCACCCAGATTCTGCCTCTAAGGGACCTATGGCAGCACCGGCCAGAGGTAATCCCAACAAGTAAGACACATCCTATAAAGTAGGCGCCATCTCTCCCTAGGGAAAGTAAAACGTATGTGTCTCTGGTCTCCATCTATCTACTAAGCAGGTAAGGAGTGACTTGTCGTAAGAGAAACGTTTCACTTGCCTCTTGTGTAACTGCAATGGTTCACCTGCCTCATCTAAATCCGGACCATCAATCCACTCATCCAATGTACCCTCAACCAGTCGTGCCAAGGGTAGTACTCCAGCCCAACTTAACCTACAAAATAAAGAGATTGTTAGCAGTTATGAAAAGTATGTCAAACATAGTAAGTCATTATATGGACTCCATTATATGCACACATACCTATCAACCCATGAATCGTGTATCAGCCAGTTAGTCTTTGGGGTACGAGTGACCAACACGTCTAAGTTGTTGCCCGCTTCCGTAAGGGCGCCCCGGTGCTTTCTATCGATGTTACCATTAAGCAACGGATACGAAGACATATCTGCAATTCAAACAACAAATCTCAGGTGCAAATAAAACATAGTACGGCATATTACAAATTATAACATAGTCCTGACATATTACGAATTAAAACATAGTCCTGACATATTACATATTAAAACATTATCCTGACATATTACAAATTAAAACATAGTCCTGACATATTACAAATTAAAACATAGTCCTGACATATTACATATTAAAACATAGTCCTGACATATTACATATTAAAACCCACTACGACACATTATATAGCTTGTGAGTTATTTCTTCCTCGTCCGCCCCTTCGGCCTCGACTGCCACGACCACGTCCGCCTCTTGCTCCTGTTGTCGCAGCCGTCGATGTGGAAGCACTCGTCGATGCGGAAGCACCATCTTTGTTCAGGTTGGGACAATATTTCATCCTATGCCCATAAGCCGCGCATAACAAACATTGTCTGGTTGCTCCACCAGCTTTAGACTGGTCCATATCGTTCCGGATGCGACGGGCCTTTCGTCTGCCCCTACTTGTTCGCTGAAGGTCTGGATGCGGGATGTATACTCTCTCACCGTCATTTACCTTGTTGAAATTGCCGACGACTCTAAACCCTGTCATCTCGCCTGTCCAGGTGTTGAGCACTGCCTCTTTTAAATAGTATGAGGACACGAAGGATATAGCATCCAGTTCAATCTGGCCACAGGCAGCCAACACATGAGAGCAAGGTAGGTGCAACAACTTCGGTTTGTTGCATGTACAGTCACACGTTGGATAAAATTCCGTTCCAATTTTTACCTCGTGTGTCTTCACCTTATTTCGAGATCCAAAACCATCGGTAGGAAGCTGAACCTCATACCTCCTTTCTTGATTCCCTATGAGTCTGACAGTGTGCTTCTTTGCTTTCTCTATCTTCTTTGCCATGTATTCCATGACATGGCTACAATAAGGTGTGTTCTGATTATCTTCAATATGTTTCTTTGCTAACTCGTGCCTTTCTCTGAAATATCTCAAAGTGCCATGGAATACAGCCTCCACAATAGCTGTGAGTGGCAATGCTCTATTCCCTCTCAGCACAAAGTTATACACCTCTGCAAGATTGGTTGTCATGTGGCCATACCTAGCTCCATGTGTGTCATGCAGCAAAGACCAATTCATTGGAGGCTCTTTCTCTATCCACTCAGAAAAATTCTTTATTGCCCTTCCCTTCTTTCTCTTAGTATTAGGAGGGTCAATTGCTGGCAAGTCACAAAGACCTACTGGCCCCTCTAGCTCCGCGATGAGTGCTGCTAATTTAACCTGATCTTCTTCCATTTTCTTCCTCGCACGGACCTGCTTCTTAGTAAACTCATCTAGTTTTGACCAAATAAATTCGTATTTCCACTGCTGGCTCTGCTTGCATAATTTTTTGAACAAGTTCATCAACCGCTTGTTCTTGAACTGTGAGAAAAAATTAGCCCCAAGATGGCGCATGCACCACCGGCTCTGCAAGTCCCTCCAAGGTATTGGTTCGTCATCTGCTAGATTACGAAGTGTCTTCACGGCCTTCAATATACCAGCATGTCTGTCATGAATGACACACACGTTTGGTCGGTCCTTCACGATGGCAATTTTCACTTGGCGGAAGAACCATACCCAGCTGAGAAAGTTCTCACCCTCCACAAATGCCATGGCAAGTGGGATGATTTGATTGTTCCCGTCCACACCAATAGCAGTCAGGATTTGCCCTCTATACTGACCGGTCAGGAATGTACCATCCACAAACATAACAGGAGGACAATGCCGGAAAGCTTCGATGCACATAGCAAAAGAGAAGAACACTCGTTTCAACACCTTGAAATCTGGTATACTCAGCAACCTCATGTGTTGTACGTTCACATAAGTGCCGGGATTCCTCTCCTTCAGTATGCCCAGGAGACAGACAACATTATCATATGAGTCGAAGAATGTCCCAAACCTTTCCTCCATAGCCTTCTGCTTAGCCCTCCAAGCCTTCCCATAAGGAATGACATAATTCCATCTGACCTTCACTGCTGTCTGGATGTGTTTTGCTTCCATATCTTTCTTCTCTACTATCTCAGTATACATGAGTTGCGCAATGAGACTTGAAGTCAGGTTCGGATGCTTGACCAGCAGGTTCGTCCTCACACAATTATGTGGGACGACAATGGTGACAACCCAGTGGATGTCATACTTCGGCACGTGCCCGTGCACCTTCCCGGGACAACCTGTTACAACACATTTCACGGTATAGTTTGTTGGACTTGATATGTGTGTCTTGAAAACCCTCTGCATAGATATAGCCCACTTTATCACCGCATACTTCAATTTTTTCTTTGTATCAAACATAGCCCCTATTTGTACTTGGTTCAGATTATACTGCCATGGAGTCTCATGGCCATCGTTCACCGTAAGGCCGGTGGATATGTCCTGCTCCCATGCAGAAGGAATCGGTACCTCAACTTCATCCTCAAAATTTTCAGAATCCAATTCCTCCACCAATCCATCCTCGTCCTCTTCCTCCATCACCCTCTGCATTTCATCCCCTTCCTCATCCCCATCAGCAAAACCAGAACCAGCTAATATTATCGACTAGCTACTCTGCCCAGTATCAGGACCACAAACATTGTGTGGCACGTAGTCTGACTCTTTCTCGGGTTGGCTAGCATCCACATCTTGTGGCTGTGACCCGGATAAAACAATCTCGTTAGCCACTTCACTGCCTTGGCCGGGTTCATACCCCCTGTGGAGTTGTACGGTATTCTCCTCCTTCGGCACAGGTTGCACAAGTGCATATGGTTTGATTCTTCGGTCTCGGCAGCGTCTTAACAGGGACAACCAATGCTGGCTCCTATCTACCGGCATCAACTCCCACTTGACATTTTTACAGGATTTGGTCCACAATGCATGAATACTGACGGAACATACTTTAGGATCCAGACCGAAACTAGTTGTCAACCAGTACTTCAACTGTCTAATGTCCAGTCTGTCCGGGTCAGCTAGTGTCATGACGCCATTTTTAAACTCGCTAAGATCAACCCCCAACTCATTATATCGAACATTACCAGTGCCGTAGTAAACAGTCAGATTTACTGATTCAGACATTTTCACCTGTCAGACATTGTCATCCTCTCATTAATCACAACAAAGACTAATATTACCCGTTACACTAACTATGCACTAAAACGCCTCCACAAATATATTAACACTGCACTTCACAATATGACTTATCTAAACTAATTAAAATATACAATTCAGAGAAAATTTGTGATGGCATGGTTATACCTTCGAAGTGTGTGTCCCTAGCTTCTTGCTCCTCTCTTTCACTCAGCGGCACCGGCCACCTCGCGGAGTACTTGCACCACAGGACAATGGCAGCGCCGCCCCCTCAACGACCGGAGGCTCAATTCCGGTCACCCCCCAAGCCGCACCTCCTCGTCCACAGCAGCTGCTCCTCCTCACCACCACCTCCTTCCCAACCACACCTTCTCCACCCCACCATGGCTCCTCCCTCCAAACGTAGAAAAAACTATCCCATACCCAAAAAAACACCGTAGGCTGTTGGAGAATGGTATGATCTATCTATTCTGTGTCTTGGATGTGAAAATGGGTGCAAAGTGGTGGAGATCGGCGCGGGCTTGTGAGGTTACAGAGAAGAACGAGAGAGAGAGAGGAGGAAATAGAGTGCGAGCAGCCAGAGGAAGGAGACGGCCTGGCGAGCCTTATCCCGAACTCTTCGGTCAACTCTTGGCCGAAGAGCTCTTCGGCCGCCCGCTGGCCGAAAAGAGCCCACTTGGGCCGCGCGTGGGCCGAAGCTACGATTTTCGGCCGGCCTGCCACTGACACCACCTCTTCGGCCCAGCCGAGCCCTACTTCGGTCAAAGCCTGGACGAAAAGTCCTTTTCGGCCAAACCCGGGCCGAAAACAACCTCTTCGGCCAGCGCGAGGCCGATGGGGTCATAGTTTTAATTTTTTCGCGTTTAGTGCTATAGTTTCCGAATTTGCTGCACAAAAAGTTATAGTTTTGAAAAAAAAATATCAGACGTTCTAACGTCCTTTTTGATGTGGTTTGCTCACTAATTTCAGTCCGCATGTAGTCTATATTGAAATATTTAAATCATCTTGTATTTATGAACGAGAAGTTGTTGTGTATACATAAGATTATCATACTCCACCGTGCCATCAAACACAACCTTACGGAAAATCAGTGTACATCCGTCTAGTTCACTATTACTCTCTCAGTTTGTACTAAATCAACGACACTTAATATGAAACAGAAGGAGTACTAATTTTGTTGCAACATATGACATACACGCTAAGTAAATATACCTCCTATCATCTACACCTAGTGATGTTAGATCTCTGATAAACATCCACATGCAGAAGATTGATGTCCACCTAGCACCCAGCCCACCTTCCCCTCGCTATCTTCCCACTTCGCGCATGTGTGCTTGCGCGCGCGCGCGCTCTCTCTCCCTTCGCGCGCGTGTGTGAGAGCACAACTATCTCATTATCACGGCCACTATCTGCGGGTTAGCCGTCTTTATGACCACACCGCTGAGAACCAAATGAGCTACTACGTGCTCTACTTTTTCTCGAGGAATCATTGTGTACTATACTGAGTAACCAGATTTAATTTTGTCAGCGAGCCAACCGCAAACATTACTCCCTTCGTTTCTGTTTATTAAACTTTCTAAAGTTTGACCAACTATATGTAATTTTTTTTGCTTCGGTACACTTCCCTAAAAGTTTGCACGAATCTTAAAGTTTGTATATCAATACACATAACACCAAACTGGCTTCATCATAAAGTATATGTTCATGTTATATTTATTTAGCATTGTACTAGATGTTAATATTTTTTTGATATAATATTTGTCAAACTTAGCAAATTTGTCTTAGACAAAGCTGAAATGCAAAGTAAAAAGAAGCAGAGGGAGTACACGCTGGAGTTAAAACTATCTTGTACGTGTATCAATGGACGCGTCGTCTAAAATGAGTTATTCTGCAGTAGTTATGGCCGTTGCATTATTTTTATATGAATATATGTTATCCGTTGCATTATTTTTATATGAATATATGCTAGCCGTTGAACGATACAGAAGTTACCTTTACCGTCGCGGGAGAGTATCAGGTGATACCACCTCCTAAATGCTCCCACGATACCATCTCAAAAAAAAAAATCTAATTTTAAATGTTTCAAAAAATTCTAAAAAATGTTGTGGATGTTCACATCGCATGGGTGTACAACCTCTACAAATTTCAGGTTCAAATTCTAAATACAGATTGAGAAATAAAAAAAGACAAATCTAGATGTGAATAGTGGCGTTTTGACTTTTGCCTTTTTCAACACTATTTATGCTGTATTTGTCTTTTCTTTCTCAATGTATATTTTGAATTTGGACCTGAAATTTTTAGGGGCTGGACATGTGATGTGAATATCCACAACTTTTTCAGAATTTTTTTAAATATTTAAAATTGAAATTTTTGAAATGGTATCATGGGGTGGTATCATGTGATATTCTCCCTTACCGTCGCTATGGATCTGGCCGACCCCTTTCCCCTCAATCCTGGCTCAGCCGAGGCGTCCTTGAGCCGTTAGCAAATTGACGGCCAGCCGGAGACGTGCGCGTCCACCGGCTGCACTAACGTGCCCCCCGATGAACAGTGCAACACGCGTTAGGTGAGCAGCGGTAGCTGTCTATTTAAACCTTTGCTTAGCACAACAATTTCCATGGCGAGTTAAGCTCTGGTCGACTCTGTAGCTCATGCTCACACGCACGCTAACTATCCATAGTGTAGCTAGAATGGAACAGCTGACGAGTGACGACTGTCAGCAGGAGGACGAGCTCAATCTTGGGCTCACCCTCCTCACCACGGCCGCGACGGAGCCCGGCGTCGGCTTCTTCCTCTGCGTGTACTGCGACCGTAAGTTCCGCAGCTCGCAGGCGCTCGGCGGCCACCAGAACGCGCATAAGCACGAACGTAGCGTCGCCAAGCGCCGGCAGCTGATCGCTGCCGCGACGCGGGTGGGTGCGCGTGCTGCGGCGCAGGACGAGAGGCAGCCCGGGTACCACCCCGGGGGCGGTGGCGATTTCATGTCTGCGGCTGGGAAGGCGAGGAAGACTGCTGCTGGAAAGGCGCACAAGCACGACAGGAGCTCGCCGGAGTACGACGATGGCGCCGACAATGTGGACTTGTCCATGGCTGGGAAGGCGAGGAAGACTGCTGCTGGAAAGGCGCACAAGCACGGCAGGAGCTCGTCGGAGTACCGCGATGGCGCCGATGACATGGACTTGTCTCTCATGCTATGATCGACCTACTAGTTTGTCCCAGATCCACACCCAGCTTACTACTAGTTGACAGCGCGCATCCGCTACATGATTCGGTATGCCGAGGTCTTCTTTGGTGATTACATGTGAAACTGCTGCTATGCCTGCTTGTTTCAAGCTCTGTGTGTGTTGGATTCTTATGTTCTTTTTCCGTTGAGTTTTTCCTCATGAAATTCCTTGACCAGAAAGAAAGTTTGATCTTATGACCTTGCTAGTTGCTAGTGTGTTTCCGAGTGTTTATGTTGGGTTGGCTCTGTGCATCGTAATTATGCAGAAGCCGGGTGTGTGCTCATATTGTATCCTCTCGATGCTCTATTTGAGCCAATAAAATTCACCCTTTATCTAAAAAAGAAAAGAAGTTTGATAATTTACATTTATCCGTCCAAAATTCATGCTTGCTTTGTCTGGTCTGCTGGTCTTTGTTTTGATTTCATTGCTTAGCTTTTTCAAATAATTCAAATATATATAAGCGTGATAGAATAGCCTATTCTACACCACCCCTAATAACGCTATATACAATATCTAGTAAAACATTGTATGAAATATAGTACTTCAGAAGTAATTTTGTTCTACTATCCAAGTTATAATTTACTTTATTTTTACAAAAAATATTATATTTTATATAATGTGTTATTATATTTTGTATATAGCATTATTAGGGGTGTAGAATAAGTTATTTTAAACTAGTTTAGCGGTTCCTGAGAATCATTCCTTCTTTTTTTTCTTTCTAACAACCAACAATATAGCATGGGGGTTTCAAGCAAACCAATACAACTCAATGCATTTCACACGCCTGTGGATCAATTGTTGTGTGATAGCTAGCGCGCTGCACGAGCGGCCGGCGGCAAGGACCCGAGCTTGAAGGAGTCGAGCTCAAGGGAGGAGGAGGAGGAAGAGAACAAGGAGATGGATCCTGCGGAGGAGCTCGCGGCTGCCAGCTTTAAGGTCACCACCACTGGAGGAGACGACGTCGGACCTAGCGGTCAAGGGCGACGACGCCGTCCTCCTCCTCTCATGGGAGAAGGTGGAAGCGCCAACCACGCAGAGCTCGTCGAAGAGGCCGAGCAGCTCGTCGCTGAGCGAGCCAACGCTGCCGCCGACCCCACCTTCTTCGTCGAGAGTAACGCCATCCTCGAGTTCCCAAGGACGAGCACACTGGTGAATCGCTGCAAGCTGCTGCTCATCTGTGACGCCGAGCGGGAGCAAACATAAGTGGAGGTTGCCGGGGAGGACTCCGACGAGAAAGAGATGCCGTTGATTCTCCTCACCACCGACAACCACTAGGCCAACGGCTCCGGCGCAGGGGTGATCGAGCTCTCATCCGACAAGGACTAGAAGTAATTTAGTTCATTTTATATGGATGTAGCTGTAAACAGTGGGGCGCTACATGTTGTGTGATTTAGTAAGACTAACCACAGTGGGAGTAATTTAAGCAGTAACATCGAGTCCAACTCAGCAAATTTGCTTATGTGGCAATGAGTTAATGAGGAGAGAGATAGTTGTAATAACTTAGCTAGTTACTGTAACATCACATGTCCCAATGCAATATGAGTCTATAACCTAATAAATGAATCTTTGCATGTTACCATTCTTAAGTTATTACCCACTATGAAGGTAGTAACATAGTCTAGGGATATATGTATGTTACTAGTGTATGTTATTATACATTGTCGCTAGTCTAAGTGACACCACAAAACTCTGAGTAGCTGCAATTATACACCTACCTACAATTATAGCTTGTCAATTATAGCACATTTATATAGCTTTGACATCATTTCCTCTCACTTCACATATATTGCTCTGTTGATCAACGAAGCATGGCTGACATGGATACGGGGTATGGGAAATGAAGGACGCCGTTGCCCGGCTGGATGATAAATAGAGTTCGGTTAGCTCCTGCACACAGACATATTTGCACATCTCTGTAGACAAATGGGGGCCAAAATTTGGTGTAACAACCAATGTCGATAAAGGCAGTCATAAATCAGTAGGATCAAACTTGCAAACATATGAATAAAGATTGGATCCAGACAGATCCACAAAATACCATCAGCAATCGGATTCCACAAAATCCGGTGAAGACACACCTATACACGCTCTTTGCCAACACTAGACGCACTGTTGAGATGGGGATCGAATACGGGTGTCATCATTTCCACTGATGGATATCACCGACCTAACCAAGATGCCGAATCTAACAAAAACGAGAGCAGGGCCCCTCCCAGCGATGGGGAGCCAAGGTTCTACACACCTCCATGGCCAAAGAACATCATAGGCCAGGTGGACCGTCTGCAGCGCTAATAGGAGGAAAAGGAAACCTAATCATATGCCTACTTGGCATTGACAAATTTTTTTGAGTTGGAATTTGTTGCAGATTTATTAAATTGTCACGGTACAACCCAAGGCCACCTCTTTACATATAAAGGCCGGTGGTACCCGAAACCAAGTTTTTTAGAGTTTATTTCTACAACCTTTCCTACCTAGTTCATGGGCAACTTTATTCATCGATCGTCGCACCCAAATGACTCTGAACTCCAAAAAATCTTGGAGTAGCCCTTTAACCTTTTCAACAAGAGGACCATCCGACGAGGGGTCTTTCACCCCGTTGTTTTGATCTTGCGAACAACATTTTGCGAGTAGGATATAGGATTCCAATAGCAATTTCTGAACCCCAAACTCGTTAGCTAACTAAATTGCACGCCGGTGCGCCATGATCTCAACTAACTTGGATCGTTGGTGGAGGCAAAAATAGTGACAAGCACCCGCCTAGAATACCTCCCCTGGTCTTCCACCTCCAGAATCGTGGCCTTTCGACATACTAAAACGAACCCGCTGGTCAGCGGCGGCTCTTCTATCTTCTCACGACCCATGGCGCCGAAGCGTGCTTGTCATACTTATATGAAACTTTCCTATGGTCTCGTCATACTGCAAATAATAAATGTTTTTTCAATTTCTATTACAGGTAACATTGACATGCATGCACCTGATTCATTAGCAGAGCTTGTGCGTTTTCCGATTGTGCAATGTGATATGCTTAGAGCATCTTCAATAAAAGATTTATATGCAAAAATAACTACCTTTTGTATCTTAGAGGCCCAAAAACACCTCTCTAACAAATAACGTAGATGTAAAAAAAATTACATCTCTGCCTCCCGGAGATGTAAAATACAACACCTCGAGGTGCAAATTTGCATCTCCACTATATGGAGATGTAAACACGCAATCACCCGCTAACTGCCCAACTGTCGTTCCAATCTCTTGTGCGCGACCAGCCGCCGCCCGCCCAACTGCGCCACCGGCCGAATTCGCACAAAATCGACGCCGCCGCCCGCCCGCCCGCCCAACGGCTACCAGGCCTGCCATGACCTCACCCCCTGCCCCCGCCGCCTGCCTCGCCGGCCCGTAGCAGCCGATTCACTTTCAGCCGCCGCCGAATCTAAGCATCTCCGGCGTCCGGCTGGCCTAAATGCCTTCGCCGCCGAGGTCTATGATGGGCTAGGCTTCTTCCTAGCCTAGACCCCCCGCCGGAGTTAGGGGAGGCGTGCCACGTCGCCCGCCCGATCGCCGCGAGCCTCGGCCGTTCATCCAGCCGTGCGAAGCCGACCGCCCACAGCGCCGAGCTCCTGCCTTCTTTCTTTCATTTGTTAGAGGAGTACTGGAAATATATATCATGGCGAAAGAGCCGCCGAGTTTCATTTATTTGTTTGTTGTATTGTGGAAAATTATGTTGTATGTGTGCTGCATTTGATCTTGTGGATTTAATGAATTATAAAATAATTTGATATTGTGGACATGTAAAATTTTTAAGTTGATTTTTGAATGTTGTATTTCAATTTATGTGGCTGAACAGCGTCTATACAGCAGCTGCACAACAGCTACAGTGGCCAGGGCCGGTTTTGCATCTCTAGTTTGCATTTTTTATTGGAGTTGCTTTTTTACATCTTCGTTTTACATTATCTGTTGGACTTGACTTTTTTTAAGATGTAGAAAGCATTTTTTGTGATGTAAATTTTTGCATGTTCTATTGAAGATGCTCCAGATGCTCTTAGAAATTTGCCGAATTGTGAGGTCTGTTGAATCTAAGTCTCCCTGCCAGTGCCTCACTGGCTGGCACGTAGTACTAGTAGATACGTGGCCTCCGGTAGCATGGCCCATGTCGATGGGTTGTTGCAGCGCACGTCTTCCTATGTCGGCCTGCTGCCTTGCAGTGGCAGAGACCATGATATCATCAAGGTCCAAACCGCCCCAGTCAGGCGGACCGGGGGCTAGGGCTATGGCTAGCTGCAGCCTCGGCGCCAGCTAAAGCCACGTTCGTATCATCCCGGCCGCAGCGTCGATGGATGAATCCAACAGGTGGAAGACAGCGCGCGCGTGAGCATGCATTCATGGCGGCGGGGCAGGGTTGCAGTGAGCCAGTGACGACGCACGCGGGCGACCACCAGCTCCAGCTGATTGGCTTGTCTACGTGCACCGGCCGGCCAGCCGGAGGCAGTCGCAAGAACGAACGCGCAGGCCGACACACCCTGTACCCATCTGTCTCTGTCCGCCTTGTACTTGGCGCGAGCGCGACACAAGAGCAAGCAAGGGCCGGAGGTACGCACGAGCCGAAGGATCAGCAACCATGCGTGCCGTCCTCGGGAGTCGGGAGCGATGCGGGTTCTGCCGACTAGCCGGCCATTATTGGCATGTACACCAGCTGTGCTTCATTATTGGCATGTCTCAAAGATGCGCCGGAAGCATAATATGGTGCCTAGCTTTTGTAAAGGACGGAAAGCATCTTCAATGCCGACTCTCAAACCACCCGTAAAATTTAAACAACGCCATAGGTCCGCAAGATGGTCTGAACGTGCTTTGCGGGTGCCCGGGCCGCTGCCACGTGCGCTCCTGGCTACCCTAGCCCACCAAAAATCCCCACCTACGCCCGTGCGCATTCCCGCCCAAAAAGGTCAACGCTGTTCTAAAACACCAATGCCGCATTCATGCTGTGGCTCAGAGCGACGCGACCTCTTATAGCGCTCAGACATTAAAACGGCGCCCGCCTGAGAGCGTCGTCCGCACCACTTCCCGATGCATCTGGCTGCCCTGTGTTCAAACGACAGCCCGTCCGTCCGCATGCCTATATTAAACATGCTTGCGGTTGCTGAGGAATGGCTAGTGAGCACCACCCATCCGTCCGTCCGCCGCCTGCCCTTAATCACGCCGCCTGTTGCCATGCCATCCCCCCACTATATAAACCACAAGCTTGGTCGTAGCTGCATCCATCATCCTCCGCTCCCTTCTTTCTCTCTACACCGCACCCGCGATGGCCTCCTTGAGCTCCTAAGCCGTCTAGGACAACAACTCATCCGAACAGAAAAAGGAGATCTCCACCATTGCAGTCGGCAGGCCGACCGGCCGGCAGATAGATAGGTTACACGCATAAAATGAAAAGGATGTGCAACCTACCAGCTCAGTAGCACATTAAGTGTTTCCTGAAGCCATCACTCACTAGTAGAAAAAGGACCTAATGTGAGACACATTAGTCCCGATTCGATTTTGGCCCGGTACTAATGGCACCATTAGTGCCGGTTCGAACAGCTATGCATTAATGCCGGTTCGTGTTGAACCTTTAGTACCGGTTCGTGCCACGAACCGGTGCTAAAGGGGTGGTGGCAGGCTGGCGTCAGGCCGGGGCCCCATGATCACCTTTAGTACCGGTTCGTGGCACAAATCGGTACTAAAGGGCTAACCTTTAGTACCGGTTCGTGCCATGAATCGGGACTAAAGGGGTCTGACCTATAGTCCCGGTTGGAGACACAAACCGGGACTATAGGGCAATTTTTTCAAACTCTACCCCCCCCCCCTCGTGTATCGTCATTTCAGTTTTGAAAAGATCAAAAGAAAATGATAAAAACTTTAGAAAATAAAATCCTTCGAGAGGTAGTTATATTACTACACCTACTAGTTAGAAAATTTGAAAACTTAAATTTGGACATGTTTTGCAAAAAGTGTAGGGAAAATGTAAAACGGCTATAACTTTTGCATACGATGTCGGAAAAAACGTATAATATATCAAAAAATTCAGCACGAAAATCCGCATCTGATTTTGACAGCCTACGGCCTGTTTGCAATTTTTTAGAATCCTCAAATTCCAAAAGGAAAAAAAGATATGCTCAAATTTCAGTTTGTTTAATTTTGGTCAAACTACTTATTCAAGAAGTATTAATGTTACTACATAATTATTCAAGAATATTAGTGTTACTAAATAATTATTTCAATTTTTTGAATTTTGGTCAAATCTGGTCAAACTATGGTCAAACTTATTCAAGAAATATTAATGTTACTAAATAATTACTGTTTTTTAGAATAATAGTTTCAAACTCAAATGGTGAAACGAGTGACCTAATGCTCAAGCTAAACTGCTGAGGGTTAATAGGATTGACAACTTACATTTGTCAGGAAAACAACAAGTGTGCAGACTTGGAAAGTAGGGGGAATAGAACTCCGAAGTTAAGCGTGCTCAGGCTGGGGGAGTGAGAGGATGGGTGACCGACCGGGAAGTTAGACGATTTGGAATGAGTGATCCACACTTGAGCAGATAAGAGGGGTGATTAGAGACTAAATCATCAAATAATTCAATTCAGAAAATTGAAAATCGAAAAAAAATCAAAATTTTTTCCAAAATTTTCAATTTTTTTTTCAAAAAAACCTTTAGTACCGGTTGGTAACACCAACCGGTACTAAAGGTCCCCCATGCCACGGCGCGAGCTCACGCCACGTGGTGGGTCTTTAGTGGCGGTTCGTGCCGAACCGGTACTAAAGGGGGGGGGCTTTAGTGCCCACACTTTAGTGCCCGTTACAGAACCGGCACTAAAGGCCCTTACGAACCGGTTTTAAAGCTCCGTTTTCTACTAATGACTTCAAATACTGCCACTGAGTCTGAAGCCAAATAGGCTGAAAACATTCCGACTGCATCAGCCGATGACAATCAAGAAGCTGATGTGATCACTGCCTATAAAACTGTCCAACATGAAGTCAATGTGTGGGACACTCTAGCTGCTGAAGCAACTGCTCCTGAAGCTAGTGATGCAGTCATGGCTAAAGACAATTTGCAGCTTGAAGCTAGTCAGCCCTCCGCTTCTGAAACTGTTGCGGCTACTACACCTATTCCATATACTATGGCGATGGCCTATAATCATGCAAGTGAACTGGTCAGTGTCAGATGGCCAGCTCTTACACCTCCTTAAGTGCATGGTACTAAGTATGAGTTCTGTGTCAATCAAAGGCCTCAAACCCAGAAGCCAATGCCAGAATGCCAAGGCTTCACAATGCTGCATCGACTGAGTGCTCCTTCAGTGTGGTCAGCTTCAGAAAGCAATACATTATTTGATCGTGCCAATAATCCATACAAGAAGCCACACATGTCTTCTCACAGATCCTGGAGCCAACTACATCACAGCTACTACATGTGCATTTGTATGAGCAAGACATGAATTTTCATCAGAAGCGCCTCTGTTTTGATGCCATGGCTGGCCTACCTTGCCTTGAAGATGCCCTTAACTGCTTTAGAGATGTTGGTGTTGGAAATATGCCCTAGAGGCAATAATAAAAGCATTATTATTATATTTCCTTGTTCATGATAATTGTCTTTATTCATGCTATAATTGTGTTATCCGGAAATCGTAATACATGTGTGAATAACAGACACCAACATGTCCCTAGTGAGCCTCTAGTTGACTAGCTCGTTGATCAACAGATAGTCATGGTTTCCTGGCTATGGACATTGGATGTCATTGATAACGAGATCACATCATTAGGAGAATGATGTGATGGACAAGACCCAATCCTAAACATAGCACAAGATCGTATAGTTCGTTTGCTAGAGTTTTCCAATGTCAAGTATCTTTTCCTTAGACCATGAGATCGTGTAACTCCCAGATACCGTAGGAGTGCTTTGGGTATGCCAAACGTCACAACGTAATTGGGTGACTATAAAGGTAGACTACGGGTATCTCCGAAAGTGTCTGTTGGGTGACATGGATCAAGACTGGGATTTGTCACTCCGTATGACGGAGAGGTATCACTGGGCCCACTCGGTAATGCATCATCATAATGAGCTCAAAGTGACCAAGTGTCTGGTCACGGGATCATGCATTACGGTACGAGTAAAGTGACTTGCCGGTAACGAGATTGAACGAGGTATTGGGATACCGACGATCGAATCTCGGGCAAGTAACATATCGATTGACAAAGGGAATTGCATACGGGGTTGATTGAATCCTCGACACCGTGGTTCATCCGATGAAATCATCGTGGAGCATGTGGGAGCCAACATGGGTATCCAGATCCCGCTGTTGGTTATTGACCGGAGAGTCGTCTCGGTCATGTCTGCTTGTCTCCCGAACCCGTAGGGTCTACACACTTAAGGTTCGGTGACGCTAGGGTTGTGAGGATATGTATATGCAGAAATCCGAATGTTGTTCGGAGTCCCGGATGAGATCCCGGACGTCACGAGGAGTTCCGGAATGGTCCGGAGGTAAAGAATTATATATAGGAAATGCTGTTTCGGCCATCGGGACAAGTTTCGGGGTTATCGGTATTGTACCGGGACCACCGGAGGGGTCCCGGGGGTCCACCGGGTGGGGCCACCTGTCCCGGGGGGCCACATGGGCTGTAGGGGGTGCGCCTTGACCTACATGGGCCAAGGGCACCAGCCCCACTAGGCCCATGCGCCTAGGGTTTCCACCAAGGAAGAGTCCAAGTGGTGGAAGGCACCCCTAGGTGCCTTGGGGGGGAGGGAAACCTCCCCTTGGCAGCCGCACCTAGGAGATTAGATCTCCTAGGCTACGCACCAACCCCCCTTGGCCCTCCTATATATAGTGGGGGAGAGGAGGGACTTGACACACCAGCCCCTGGCGCCTCCCTCTCTCCCCGTTACGTCTCCTTTTCGTAGTATAGGCGAAGCCCTGCTACTGTGACGCCCTGCATCCACCACCACGCCGTCGTGCTGCTGGATCTTCATCAACCTCTCCTTCTCCCTTGCTGGATCAAGAAGGAGGAGACGTCTCCCGTCCCGTACGTGTGTTGAACGCGGAGGTGCCGTCCGTTCGGCGCTAGTCATCGGTGATTTGGATCACGTCGAGTACGACTACATCATCACCGTTCTTTTGAACGCTTCCGTGCGCGATCTACAAAGGTATGTAGATGCATCCAATGACTCGTTGCTAGATGAACTCCTAGATGATCTTGGTGAAACGAGTAGGAAAATTTTTGTTTTCTGCAACGTTCCCCAACAGTGGCATCATGAGCTGGGTCTATGCGTAGTTCTTCTTGTGCGAGTAGAACACAATTAGTTGTGGGCGTAGATTTGTCAACTTTGTTGCCGTTACTAGTCTTTTCTTGCTTCAGCGGTATTGTGGGATGAAGCGGCCCGGACCAACCTTACACGTACGCTTACGTGAGACCGGTTCCACCGACTAACATGCACTAGTTGCATAAGGTGGCTGGCGGGTGTGTGTCTCTCCCACTTTAGTTGGAGCGGATTCGATGAACAGGGTCCTTATGAAGGGTAAATAGAAGTTGACAAATCACGTTGTGGCTTTAACGTAGGTAAGAAGACGTTCTTGCTAGAACCCTAATTCAGCCACGTAAAACTTGCAACAACAATTAGAGGACGTCTAACTTGTTTTTGCAGCAAGTGGTTTGTGATATGATATGGCCAAAGTTGTGATGAATGATGAATGATCTATATGTGATGTATGAGATGTTCATGCTATTGTAATAGGAATCACGACTTGCATGTCGATGAGTATGACAACCGGCAGGAGCCATAGGAGTTGTCTTTATTCTTTTATATGACCTGCGTGTCATCGAGAAACGCCATGTAAATTACTTTACTTTATTGCTAAATGCGTTAGCCATAGTAGTAGAAGTAATAGTTGGCGAGCAACTTCATGGAGACACGATGATGGAGATCATGATGATGGAGATCATGGTGTCAAGCCGGTGACAAGATGATCATGGAGCCCCAAGATGGAGATCAAAGGAGCTATGTGATATTGGCCATATCATGTCACGTTTATTATTTGATTGCATGTGATGTTTATCATGTTTTGCATCTTGTTTACTTAGAATGACGGTAGTAAATAAGATGATCCCTCATACAATTTCAAGAAGTGTTCTCCCCTGACTGTGCACCGTTGCTACAGTTCGTCGTTTCTAAGCTCGCCGTGATGATCGGGTGTGATGGATCCTTACGTTCACATACAACGGGTGTTGACGAGCCTAGCATGTACAGACATGGCCTCGGAACACATGCAAAACACTTAGGGTTAACTTGACGAGCCTAGCATGTACAGACATGGCCTCGGAACACAGAAGACCGAAAGGTCGAGCATGAGTCGTATAGAAGATACGATCAACATGAAGATGTTCACCGACGTTGGCTAGTCCGTCTCACGTGATGATCGGACACGGCCTAGTTGACTCGGATCATGTAATACTTAGATGACTAGAAGGATGTCTAATCTAAGTGGGAGTTCATTAATAATTTGATTATATGAACTTAATTATCATGAACTTAGTCTAAATTTTTTACAATATGTCTTGTAGATCAAATGGCCAACGTAGTCCTCAACTTCAACGCGTTCCTAGAGAAAACCAAGTTGAAAGACGATGGCAGCAACTATACGGATTGGGTCCGGAACCTGAGGATCATCCTCATAGCTGCCAAGAAAGATTATGTCCTACAAGCACCGCTAGGTGATCCTCCCGTCCCACAGAACCAAGACGTTATGAACGATTGGCAGACACGTGCTGATGACTACTCCCTCGTTCAGTGCGGCATGCTTTACAGTTTAGAGCCGGGGCTCCAAAAACGTTTTGAGAGACATGGAGCATACGAGATGTTCGAAGAGCTGAAAATGGTTTTTCAAGATCATGCCCGGATCGAGAGATATGAAGTCTCCGATAAGTTCTTCAGCTGTAAGATGGAGGAAAATAGTTCTGTCAGTGAGCACATACTCACTATGTCTGGGTTACATAACCGCTTGTCTCAGCTGGGAGTTAATCTCCCGGATGATGCGGTCATTGACAGAATCCTCCAGTCGCTTCCACCAAGCTACAAGAGCTTTGTGATGAACTTCAACATGCAGGGGATGCAAAAGACCATTCCTGAGTTGTTCTCAATGCTGAAATCAGCGGAGGTAGAAGTCAAGAAGGAACATCAAGTGTTGATGGTCAATAAAACCACTAAGTTCAAGAAAGGCAAGGGTAAAAAGAACTTCAAGAAAGACGGCAAGGAGGTTGCCGCGCCCGGCAAGCAAGCTGCCGGGAAGAAGCCAAAGAATGGACCCAAGCCCGGGACTGAGTGCTTTTATTGCAAGGGAAGCGGTCACTGGAAGCGGAACTGCCCTAAATACTTAGCGGACAAGAAGGCCGGCAAAACAAAAGGTATATGTGATATACATGTAATTGATGTGTACCTAACCAGTACTCGTAGTGACTCCTGGGTATTTGATACCGGTGCCATTGCTCATATTTGTAACTCAGAGCAGGAGCTGCGGAATAAACAGAGACTGGCGAAGGACGAGGTGACGATGCGCGTCGGGAATGGTTCCAAGGTCGATGTGATCGCCGTCGGCACGCTACCTCTACATTTACCTACGGGATTAGTTATAAACCTCAATAACTGTTATTTAGTGCCAGCTTTGAGCATGAACATTGTATCGGGATCTCGTTTAATTCGAGATGGCTACTCATTTAAATCTGAGAATAATGGTTGTTCCATTTATATGAGAGATATGTTTTATGGTCATGCTCCGATGGTGAATGGTTTATTCTTTATGAATCTCGAACGTAATGCTACACATGTTCATAATGTGAGTACCAAAAGGAGTAAAGTTGATAATGATAGTACCACATACTTGTGGCACTGCCGCCTTGGTCACATAGGTGTCAAACGCATGAAGAAGCTCCATGCAGATGGACTTTTAGAGTCTCTTGATTATGAATCATTTGACACGTGCGAACCATGCCTTATGGGTAAAATGACCAAGACTCCGTTCTCAGGAACAATGGAGTGAGCAACCAACTTATTGGAAATCATACATACTGATGTGTGCGGTCTAATGAGTGTTGAGGCTCGCGATGGCTATCGTTATGTTCTCACCCTAACTGATGACTTGAGTAGATATGGGTATGTCTACTTAATGAAACACAAGTCTGAAACCTTTGAACAGTTCAAGGAATTTCAGAGTGAGGTTGAGAATCAACATGACAGGAAAATCAAGTTTCTACGATCAGATCGTGGAGGAGAATACTTGAGTCACGAATTTGGCACACACTTAAGAAAATGTGGAATAGTTTCACAACTCACGCCGCCTGGAACACCTCAGCGTAACGGTGTGTCCGAACATCGTAATCGCACTCTATTGGATATGGTGCGGTCTATGATGTCTCTTACCGATTTACCGCTATCCTTTTGGGGCTATGCTTTAGAGACTGCCGCATTCACTTTAAATAGGGCTCCGTCGAAATCCGTTGAGACGACACCGTATGAATTATGGTTTGGGAAGAAACCTAAGCTGTCGTTTCTAAAAGTTTGGGGATGCGATGCTTATGTCAAGAAACTTCAACCTGAAAAGCTCGAACCCAAGTCGGAAAAATGCGTCTTCATAGGATACCCAAAGGAAACTATTGGGTACACCTTCTACCTCAGATCCGAAGGCAAGATCTTTGTTGCCAAGAATGGGTCCTTTCTAGAGAAAGAGTTTCTCTCGAAAGAAGTAAGTGGGAGGAAAGTAGAGCTTGATGAAGTATTACCTCTTGAACCGGAAAATGGCGCAACTCAAGAAAATGTTCTTGAGGTGCCTGCACCGACTAGAGAGGAAGTTAAAGATAATGATCAAGATACTTCTGATCAAGCTCCTACTGAAATTCGAAGGTCCACAAGGACACGTTCCACACCAGAGTGGTACGGCAACCCTGTCTTGGAAATCATGTTGTTAGACAACGGTGAACCTTCGAACTATGAAGAAGCGATGGCGGGCCCGGATTCCAACAAATGGCTAGAAGCCATGAAATCCGAGATAGGATCCATGTATGAAAACGAAGTATGGACTTTGACTGACTTGCCCGTCGAACGGCGAGCCATAGAAAATAAATGGATCTTTAAGAAGAAGACAGACGCGTATGGTAATGTGACCATCTATAAAGCTCGGCTTGTCGCTAAAGGTTATCGACAAGTTCAAGGGGTTGACTACGATGAGACTTTCTCACCGGTAGCGAAGCTGAAGTCCGTCCGAATCATGTTAGCGATTGCCGCATTCTATGATTACGAAATATGGCAAATGGACGTCAAAACGGCATTCCTTAATGGTTTCCTTAAGGAAGAATTGTATATGATGCAGCCGGAAGGTTTTGTCGATCCTAAGAATGCTGACAAAGTGTGCAAGCTCCAACGCTCGATTTATGGGCTGGTGCAAGCATCTCGGAGTTGGAACATTCTCTTTGATGAGATGATCAAAGCATTTGGGTTTACGCAGACTTATGGAGAAGCCTGCGTTTACAAGAAAGTGAGTGGGAGCTCTGTAGCATTTCTCATATTATATGTAGATGACATACTTTTGATGGGAAATGATATAGAACTCTTGGACAGCATCAAGGCCTACTTGAATAAGAGTTTTTCAATGAAGGACCTTGGAGAAGCTGCTTATATATTAGGCATCAAGATCTATAGAGATAGATCAAGACGCCTCATAGGTCTTTCACAAAGCACATACCTTGATAAGATATTGAAGAAGTTCAATATGGATCAGTCTAAGAAGGGGTTCTTGCCTGTGTTGCAAGGTATGAAATTGAGCTCAGCTCAATGTCCGACCACGGCAGAAGAAATAGAAGAGATGAGTGTCATCCCCTATGCATCAGCCATAGGTTCTATTATGTATGCCATGCTGTGTACCAGACCTGATGTAAACCTTGCCGTAAGTTTGGTAGGAAGGTACCAAAGTAATCCCGGCAAGGAACACTAGACAGTGGTCAAGAATATCCTGAAGTACCTGAAAAGGACTAAGGAAATGTTTCTCGTTTATGGAGGTGATGAAGAGCTCGTCGTAAAGGGTTACGTCGACGCTAGCTTCGACACAGATCTGGATGACTCTAAGTCACAAACCGGATACGTGTATATTTTGAATGGTGGGGCAGTAAGCTGGTGCAGTTGCAAGCAGAGCGTCGTGGCGGGATCTACATGTGAAGCGGAGTACATGGCAGCCTCGGAGGCAGCACATGAAGCAATATGGGTGAAGGAGTTCATCACCGACCTAGGAGTCATACCCAATGCGTCGGGGCCGATCAAGCTCTTCTGTGACAACACTCGAGCTATTGCTCTTGCCAAGGAGCCCAGGTTTCACAAGAAGACAAGGCACATCAAGCGTCACTTCAACTCCATTCGTGAAAATGTTCAAGATGGAGACATAGAGATTTGTAAAGTACATACGGACCTGAATATAGCAGATCCGTTGACTAAACCTCTCCCTAGAGCAAAACATGATCAACACCAGAATTCCATGGGTGTTCGATTCATCACAATGTAACTAGATTATTGACTCTAGTGCAAGTGGGAGACTGTTGGAAATATGCCCCAGAGGCAATAATAAAAGCATTATTATTATATTTCCTTGTTCATGATAATTGTCTTTATTCATGCTATAATTGTGTTATCCGGAAATCGTAATACATGTGTGAATAACAGACACCAACATGTCCCTAGTGAGCCTCTAGTTGACTAGCTCATTGATCAACAGATAGTCATGGTTTCCTGGCTATGGACATTGGATGTCATTGATAACGAGATCACATCATTAGGAGAATGATGTGATGGACAAGACCCAATCCTAAACATAGCACAAGATCGTATAGTTCGTTTGCTAGAGTTTTCCAATGTCAAGTATCTTTTCTTAGACCATGAGATCGTGTAACTCCCGGATACTGTAGGAGTGCTTTGGGTATGCCAAACGTCACAACATAACTGGGTGACTATAAAGGTAGACTACGGGTATCTCCGAAAGTGTCTGTTGGGTGACATGGATCAAGACTGGGATTTGTCACTCCGTATGACGGAGAGGTATCACTGGGCCCACTCGGTAATGCATCATCATAATGAGCTCAAAGTGACCAAGTGTCTGGTCACGGGATCATGCATTACGGTACGAGTAAAGTGACTTGCCGGTAACGACATTGAACGAGGTATTGGGATACCGACGATCGAATCTCGGGCAAGTAACATATCGATTGACAAAGGGAATTGCATACGGGGTTGATTGAATCCTCGACACCGTGGTTCATCCGATGAAATCATCGTGGAGCATGTGGGAGCCAACATGGGTATCCAGATCCCGCTGTTGGTTATTGACCGGAGAGTCGTCTCGGTCATGTCTGCTTGTCTCCCGAACCCGTAGGGTCTACACACTTAAGGTTCGGTGACGCTAGGGTTGTGAGGATATGTATATGCAGAAACCCGAATGTTGTTCGGAGTCCCGGATGAGATCCCGGACGTCACGAGGTGTTCCGGAATGGTCCGGAGGTAGAGAATTATATATAGGAAATGCTGTTTCGGCCATCGGGACAAGTTTCGGGGTTATCGGTATTGTACCGGGACCACCGGAGGGGTCCCGGGGGTCCACCGGGTGGGGCCACCTGTCCCGGGGGGCCACATGGGCTGTAGGGGGTGCGCCTTGGCCTACATGGGCCAAGGGCACCAGCCCCACTAGGCCCATGCGCCTAGGGTTTCCACCAAGGAAGAGTCCAAGTGGTGGAAGGCACCCCTAGGTGCCTTGGGGGGGAGGGAAACCTCCCCTTGGCAGCCGCACCTAGGAGATTAGATCTCCTAGGCCGCGCACCAACCCCCCTTGGCCCTCCTATATATAGTGGCGGAGAGGAGGGACTTGACACACCAGCCCCTGGCGCCTCCCTCTCTCCCCGTTACGTCTCCTTTTCGTAGTATAGGCGAAGCCCTGCTACTGTGACGCCCTGCATCCACCACCACGCCGTCGTGCTGCTGGATCTTCATCAACCTCTCCTTCTCCCTTGCTGGATCAAGAAGGAGGAGACGTCTCCCGTCCCGTACGTGTGTTGAACGCGGAAGTGCCGTCCGTTCGGCGCTGGTCATTGGTGATTTGGATCACGTCGAGTACGACTACATCATCACCGTTCTTTTGAACGCTTCCGTGCGCGATCTACAAAGGTATGTAGATGCATCCAATGACTCATTGCTAGATGAACTCCTAGATGATCTTGGTGAAACGAGTAGGAAAATTTTTGTTTTCTGCAACGTTCCCCAACAGTTGGACTATTGCCTTTCGTCATTGGGAAAGAACACTGGAGTGAGGAGTTGATCCTTCAATTCTATGCAACATTGCATATTTTAGGCTACAACAGGGCTCCTAAGACATGGGTCCTTGAGTGGATGACAAGTGATATTCATCATGAAGCCAATGCTCAAGATCTTCTCGAGCTCACATGCGTGCCCACTCCTAGTGATCTCTATGAGCTAGGTTGTCAAGCCTATGAAAAGGAAGTGGAAAGCGTCTTTCAGAAGCCAGAACCAAATATGGGTCAGTTGCTTTCTATGATAAAGCCATTGCCTGCCGAAGCTGATTACCCTACTCACTTCTTTGCGAAGTACCTCGAGTATTTGCCCCGCACCATCTATCATATACTGAGGCATACTCTGTGGCCAATCAAAGGGAATTCATCTTCTGCCAAGCTTGATGGCACTATGAAGACATTGGTCTTCTATATTCTCAACGACATTCGCTTCAACACTCACAATTTCTTCATTAGGCAACTGGCTACTTCCGGCATTGACTTGTTTGGTCAAACATTCTATGCTCCATGGATTATGCGTCTGATAACGCTTCGCTCCATAGTCAACTATCAAGCTTTAGCTCGCAACCATGTTGTCTTTCTGCCTGAAGTCGATGTGCCTCATGAAGTCATCTACCCTCAAGTTGACAAAGCGCGCATTCGTGAAGGCAATGCTGCTTATCAAAGCTTCTCCGCTCCTCTTGAAGCCATTCATGTACCCAATGCTGCTGCTCCTGATCCACTTATTTGCCAGATATGTCAACCTCGTCATGCAAACACAGAAGAGACCACCAGCACAGTACCTCAGAGGGCTCAGAAGCAGCTCGTACACTGACAAACAAAGAACTTGTTTCTCTACATGAAAAACATGATAAGCATAATGATTGGCTAAAGCGCCAGATGCAAAGCCTCCTTGTTGATGTCAATTGCATCCGCAACCTCTCCACCAAGAATGCTTTTTGTTGCACATGAAGCCAATATGCATGCTTGGAAGAGCCTCACAATGCTATGCACTGAAGATGATATCATTGCCGATGGATTCACTGAGAACTTCAAGTTTGGCTCCAAGCCCCTAGAATCTGCTAAGTGGTGTGCCACACCTTCCATTGAAAACTCCGACTACTCATCATCTGCACCAACTGTTGTTGCTCGTGTGATCGATGAGGAAGGCGACGCCACTTCACCAGCTATGGCTTCACTGCAATTCGATGTTGTATCAGGCCCTACTGCACCGCCCAACACCACCATCGACCCTGCTGCACCAACAACTTCTACTCCGCCTTCCATGAACGCTTAGACACCCTATGTCTTCATTCCTTTTTGGTCATTCGATGACAAAAGGGGTAGAAGCATATGGGTTGATAGTCTTCAAGCGGGCATATTGGGCCGGGTGCTATATTTTGTTTAAGTACTACAACTCTCGTTCTTGAAAATTTGTCGTTTTGATTTGTAAACTTAAGTCCAGATGGGACACCTGCTACATTTGTTTCTCTCATTTTGTGCGCATGATCAAAGTTAATCTTATGCGTGTGAAGTCATTCTACGGGTGCCCATTTCTCATTGTGCATGTCATTATCTTCAAAACATTTCTGTATGCACTTTGATTTGACTTCATGAACAGAGGGAGATCTCCACAAAGCAAAACCTCCCATGTGCATTTGTAATTAAAAGAAAATTACTTATATGCACATCTTCAGGAGGAGCCCTCCAATTTCATGAAGCCAATGACCACGTTCTTTAACTTTCACATATTTTATCCCCATTTAAAAACCTCAACCAGTTTGTCATCAATCACCAAAAGGGGGAGATTGTAAGTGCATCTAGTGCCACCCCTAGTTGGTCTTGGAGTATTGACGACAAACTTGGTGGAGGGACGAATGTGTTTGTGGGATTCATAGGAGAACACACGTAGAAGTCCCTATTGATTCGGTTTACCCATCGAAGATGACCCCTAAAAATGTATGAAGACATTGAAGACATTAGTGGTTCGTGAAGACATTCATGTCGAAGATAATGACGCGTGAAGAGATTCGCTTGAAAACAATGGAGCATGGAGACATAGTTTTTGTCGTAGTTTCATTTTCTTCTTTCCTGATTCATAGGAACCACCGAACTGTTAAGTGGGGTTCAGGTGAACAAATGAGAAAACTGACATGATGCTCAACCCAAAATCCTATGTCTTCGACCGAAGACAAATGAGAGAAAATATCATCCTAGTTGGATGAGTCAGCTTTGCTTGTAGCCCAAGTCAAGCTGCCGCGTGTGTTTGAAATCTGACCGTTCGACACGTGTCGATTGTCCATCGAACCAGGGTCATTTCGGACAAATCATGTTGGGTTGCCCCTAGTTATAAATAGCCACCCCTCCACCATAAATTTGTGGCTGCTCCGAGTTAGTGCATGATACTTCTTGAGCCTGCGTTGGTTTTTCCCTTGAAGAGGAAAGGGTGATCCAGCAAAGTAGAGACAAGTATTTCCCTCAGTTAAGTACCAAGGTATCAATCCAGTAGGAGGAACAGAGAAGTCTCCAATGATAGCACCTGCACAAACAAACAAATACTTACACCCAACACGATAAAGGGGTTGTCAATCCCTTCAGAGTTACTTACAAGGATAAGATCTGATAGTGATGGATATAAAACATTAAGTAAAAGCGCAAAATAAGATAAAGGTAAGTAAATTGTAGCAAGGTATTTTTGTGTTTTTGTTTTTATAGATCTGAAAATAATCTTTCCCTAATAACAAAGCGGCTACTGTTTCTGCCCACTCACCGTCATTAAGTTAGCACTAAAATTTCCAAACAATTACCCACCATGCCATCCATAAGTAAGAAAAAAAGATCCGTGAAAAAACGATTTAGGTGTAAAAATGATTCAGATCACCGTACTGGGACTTGGTCCATGCTAAACAATTAGGATCGTTGTACTGGACTTCAGCCCAGGATGCCCCCTCCACGCGACGCACGACACAGACGCGCCTGTGTTTCTCCCTCTTACCGGAGAACCCCTAGCAAAAAAACTATACCAGAGAAAAGGGGATCCATGGAGATGAGCGACCCAGGCGCGTTGGCGAGGCTTGCCGGTGGCGAGGCGGATAAGGAGCGCGGCGGCGGGGTGGCTTGAGGCACGTGGTGGACTGGATTCAGCGAGGGAAAGGTCGGATCCATCAGCTGGCGACGCGAGGAGCTCGAGCGCCATGGGAGAAGCAATGGTGTCCCGATCTGGATCCACAAAGAATTAACAAAGACTCGAGTGGAAATTGGCGGCAGAGCACGCATCCTCTTAGACGTCGACACGAGGCTCGTTACCGGCGAGTTGGAGGAGGGTGGCCTCCTACTGCTGGGCCAACCCAGATGCGAGGTGTGGCGACGGTGGTCACCTGAGCCTTGTGGTGGTTTATCCATGGCATAAGGAACACTCGTTGGCGCAGCCAGGTTTATCCTCAGGACCGATTTCATAACGATGAAGCAGATCACCGACCCCTTCTGTCGGGTGGTAGGTGCGACATATGCCAACAGGTGGCTTATCATTGTGGGAGCCAGTAAGACATCGCCGGTGCCTGGAAACGGTATAAGGCGAAGACATGCATGCCGGCGGATCTTACCCAGCTTCGGGGCTCTCCGTGGAGATAACACCCCTACTGCTGCTCTGCGGGTCTCCGCATGTTCACTAGATGAATCAAGTAGCTACACAACGCTCCTTGAGCTGTTTGGGGGGGAGGAGGAAGAAAGGCACGGCTAGCCTGCTTCTTCTCCTTGTGTGGTGTCTAGGACTAGCAGGGGGTCGAACCCTTTGCATGGGTGCTCCGGGGGGTTTATATAGGCCTACCCCCCGGGGGTACAATGGTAATCCGACTGGGCGCGGGGCCCAGCCGTCTGTGACTGCGCTCGCCGGCTTCTGCGCCGGCTGCTGGGGCCCGCTGACTGGTGGGTCCCGCCGGCTGCCGGCCCCTGGGCCGACAGGCAGGCCCCACTGTCCAGGGCCTGGTCGGCGGCTGGTTACTGTGGCTCCATCTTGTTGACGTGAGCTTCATCGTGGCAAGCGCGGCTACAGTACCACCGCCTATCAGGCGATCGCTGTAGCCTTACCGCGTCTTGTCTCCTTAATGGGGCGTCCTCTTCAAGGAAGGCGGCAAGCCGGCTGCGGGGAGCCGGCTCTGTCTTGGGCCGACTGGTTGGAGGCGTGGCCGCCTTCGGGCGTCTCTTTGCTCAAAGGGGCCCACCGTCTGTGGGCCACCCTGGCGTCCCGTCGTGGGTGATGCCAGGGTCAACATGGCAACAGTGCCGCGCCGGACGATTCATGCCTACCCCGTACGGCGCACTGTGCCAGGCGTGCTCCGGGATTCGGGGGTGGCAAGCTTTACTGTAGCCACGCCCCATCGCACCGCCGTTAGGTGGGTGCAAACTTTTGTGGGTACGGTCTTGACCGCTTTATGGGGAGCCGGCTCCTTGGAGTCGGCCTTCTCATGGCCGGCTTCTTGGAGTCGGCCTTCTCATGAGGGCTAAAGTCGGACCGCCTTCCGAAAGCCGGCCTGGGTGGCAGCCAACAAGGGGAAGGCGGCCCCATGTCTTGGATTCTTGAGAGCCGGGCGGGCTCGCAACTTTTTTCAGAAGGGCCAGGGGAAGCCGGCTAGGCTACCCATGGCTATTTACTCCGACAGTAGTCCCTGAAGCTGATCGAGCTCCGAGGCGAGCAGGGGGACGAGAAGCTTGGTCAGCTTCCGATCCTGAAGAGCCGGCTTAGCGGGCGTATGCCGACTTCAGAGAGACCTGCGCCTTGTAGGCGGGAGGAGGGGGGGACCTTCGTGCTGACTACGGGCCCTCCCGCGGCCACGTGGTGGCGAGATCCTGCGAGCGCATGCGCGCAACGGGACACCGCCGTAGCCCCGGGCCCGCCACTCGTGAGCCTTGGTCCGGGCGCGGATCTTCCGTGGCCCACAGGGGCCGCTCGCCTTCTCGAGGCAGTTTTGTTTCGCCGTTAAGGCTCGATAATCGCGGGTTGTGGGGAGTGGGCACGATCGATCCCCACGCTTCCCCACGCCGCGCCTCCTCGGCTCCACCATGTGAGCCTATAAGTAGGGGGAGGAGGGAGAGCGACAGAGGTTCGCACGCTCTCTCCTCCTCCGCCCGTCCTAATCCTCGTTTGCTTCCTCTCGCTGCCGTCGCAGCTTCCCGTCTCAGCGCCGCCGCGTCTCTACACCGCCTCGCTCCCATGGCGTTGTCAAGCTCGTGGGGCGGCTCCAACGTCCATGAAGACCATGTGGAGTTCCTCCTCCAGACCCGGCGCCTGCCCGGCGCCGACCGCGTACAGGTCCGCCTGGCATCGGAGAAGGAGATCTCGCCGGCACCGGAGGAGGGCGAGCGGGTTGTCTTCCGCTCGCACTGCCTGCGCGGCTTCGGCCTTCCAGCGAGCGGGCTTCTGCGCTCTTTCCTGGAGTTCTACAACCTCCAGCCGCATCACCTCACGCCCAATGCGGTGATGCTGCTGTCGGCCTTCGTCTCCCTCTGCGAAGGCTTCTTGGGGCTGCTCCCCACGCTGGAGCTCTGGGGAGAGTTCTTCTAGAGAAAGCTCGGCACAGTCGTCGCCGGCGTGCCCGCCCCCTGCGGGGCCTTCATCGCCATGAGGAGGGCGAGCGAGAACAACCCGTTCCCGCCCATCCCCCTGATCCAGTCGGTGAAGGTCTGGCAGAGATCATATTTCTACGTGAAGAATGTCGCCGAGCAAGGAGACTACATCAACCTGCCGGCTTACGTAGCCGGCCCGCAGGCTGGGAGGCAGCCCTCGTGGAGCTTCCGGTCCCGGTCACTGTCTCCGGCCGGGAACACCGCCATCTCCCGGCTTCGGGTGATGATTCAGTCGGAAGGCCTGCGCGGGGCCGACTTGGTGGCCGCCTTCGTGGAGCGCCGGATCCTTCCTCTCCAAAGCCGGCCCCATATGATGTGTCAGATGAGCGGCCGCTTCGACCCAAGCCGGCTGAGCACATGGGAAATGCCCCGCGTGGAGGTGGCGCTCATGGTTAACTACATTGCCAACTGCAAGCTCGCCGGGGACTGGCAATACAGCAAGGTGCCGTATTCTCGCGCCAATCCTCCGCCCGTGGTAAGCTTCTCTCTCTATCTTCTTTTTGTCGTCAGCCGGCTTCATGACGGCCGGCTTCTGACCAGTCGGTTCTTTTGAGCAGAACCCTCTTCTTGCGCCGCCTGCCGGGGCGGCAGGGATTGAATGCCAGTATGCCCCCGACCGCATGGTGGACGACGTTGATGACCCGGACTTGGGGGCGGCCGCCATGGAAGACGCCGTGGTGGGGGACAGCGCCGAGCCCGGAGGCTCAAGGTTCACCGCGAGCTTCGAGGACTAGCCGGACGATTTCGAAGCCGAAGGCGCCCCGCGTCGCCAGCCGGCGGCCGACCATCAGGACGCCGGCTCGTCTATCGCGCCGGCTGCTGGCGGTGGCGCACAGAAGCGCCGGGCCGCTTCAGGCCTCTTCGGCAGTCGGTCGAAGAAGTCCAAAGCCTCCGCCGCGGCGACCAAGCGGGACGAGGCGGCTGCGAAGGCAGCCCGCTTCCGCAAGGCGGTGAAGCAGCCTCCGGCGGTCTCAGCGTAAGTCTTCGATTGCCTTGCCGCATGCTTGTCATCATTCTCTTTCTCTTCGAATATTCTTCTTAGCTTTTTCTCGCTTGCTGGACAGGGCGCTGCTTTCCCTTGAGCGGGGCCCGGGCGGCTCCATCGTGGGGCCGGCTGGAGGGTCTTCGAGTTCCCGCCGCGTGGACCCTCGCGCCGATCTCAGGGAGGCCACAGAGCGGAACGCCCGCGAAGCGCGGGAGGAGCGTGAGGCGGCGGAGAAGGCGGCCGCCCAGGAGGCGAGGGAGCAGGCCGACGCGGCAGCCAAGGCCCAGACGGAGGCGGCTCCCGCGGAGACGGAGGCGGAAAGCTCGCGCAACCAGCCTCCGCTGCTCGCCATTCCTCTCCGAGCCGTAGCCCCCGACACCCCACTGCCCTTGGTGGAGGAGATCGTCCAAGACCCGCCGCTGTTGGAGAGGGGGGAGGACCCCGTGGCCTTTGCGGGGAGAGCGCCGCCAGCAGCACCAACCGGGGTGGGCCAAGGCGGCCAATCGTCAGCGGCGCCAGAGGGGCCAGCCGGAGGTGAGCCAGAGAACAGAGCCGGCCTCGAAGTGTAGCCAGCGGCGAGCCGGCGCGCAGGGGGAGGCGCCGCTCCACCGGAGTTGCACCGTGCTGCGGGCGTAGGCCAGTCGGCGGAAGACCTGGAGGCGGCCAGCACCGCCATGTCCGAGTGGACTCCCAGCGGGGGGACTGGCGAGCTGGATGTGGCGGCTCAAGGGGTCCGGAGCCGGCTGCAAGCTCAGGACGCCCTGCTGCAACAGTTCAACCAAGAGTTCTTGTCAACGCGAGCCACTATCCGGGTGAGTTCTTCGTTCTTGGCTGCTTTGCTTTCTTAATTTCTTCCGTGGGGGCCGAGATTCGGGTGTAGTCCCCGAGATTCGGGCCGACTGCTGCGCAGTCGGGTCGGATCTTTCTCGACGGCTACCTTACTTTGCTTTTTTCTGAACTTTTAGGAATACCACAACCTTCGTGCTGCCGCCTTCAACTCCCAGGCTCGGGAGTTGAGCTGGCGGACCGACGACCTAGCCGGCAGCCGAAGTAAGTACTCGATTTTGTCTGTCTCCTGTGGGGGCGCGTCAACGCACCCACTGGGTGTAGTCCCCGAGATTCGGGCCGACTGCCGCGCAGTCGGGTCGGATCTTTCTTGACGACTCTTTTCTTATTGGTTTTTCTTTTTCTTTGTCTTCAGGGGCCAACGCCGACTTGAGGAAGGAGCTCGGGGAAGCGAAGGCCGCCCTTCATACCAAGGAGGCCGAGTGCGCCGCCTTGGTCCAGGAACGGGATCGCCTTGATAAGAAGCTGGCCGACCAAGAGGAGAGCCACAAAGCGGCCCTGCAGGCGGCGCAGGAAAGCGAAGCCGCCTTGAAGGCGGAGTATGAGACCGACGCGGCGAGCTGGTCCGAGACCCGACGAGCCCTGGACGAAGGCTTCGGCCGGATCGAGGATTTGATCGATGGTAAGCCACCTTTCTCGGCCCTCCCCTGCCCCTTGCCGCCTGGGTTTTTTGACTTATCTTGAGCTGTTGCTTGTTTTTTGGTGCAGACTACTTCCCCGGCTACTCCGCCTTCGCCGCCCAAAGCATTGAGGCCCATCGCGAGGCGCGTCGTCAGGCGGGGGCCAACATCGCGCCGGATGCAAACCGGACACTTGAGGAGCAGCTCCTGGCTGTCCAGGCACGGTTGCAGCCGGCTCATCGGATGCTTCGCCGGCTCCAACGTGCCGGGGCGCAAGTGTTGGCCGCCCTCTGGCCCGGCGAGACAATCCCCCGCACCCCAAGCCCAACTACCGACTGGCTAGAAGTCGCAGTTGGTCGCTTCGAGGCTTGGAAGGCGACGGCGGCCCGCCTTGGAGCCGGGCGGGCGTTGGAGTTCGTTCGGGCTTGGTACCCAGGGCTGAGCCTGGACCAGCTGCGCACTTGGCGGATGGAGGCCGACGCGGAGCTGGAGGAGGTGAGGCCGGCTATCGCCCAGTGAGCTTCGACGATCGCCGAGTGTACCGACATCAGCGTTTTCGCACCCGAAATCGATGATGACGGTGTTGCTCAGCCGGAGGAGTGGTTCGGGCTGAACCCGGCGGTGGGCGAGGACTCGGCGGAGGAGATTGCCTCCAGCGACGAGGGCGAGGAAGACGAAGAGGAGAACGGCGAAGACGTCGAGTCGGTTGGTGGAACAACCAGCCGACCTCAGGCTGACCGTGCCTCCAGCAATGAGGCGCGTGGAAGCGCGCCCTCTGTGGGAGGCGGCGACAAAGCTGAAGTTCGCCAGCTGGCCGCTCCTTCAGCCAGCACGACCGTCTCCGCCAACCAGTCTGGCTCGTCAGCCGCTCCGCCAGCTTGACCTGCCATCTTTATCTTTCCTGCTTTGTTGTCTTTGAACAATGCTTGTTAAGTTTTCGCAGTTCCACCCACTGGGGGTGTATCCAAACTATGTTGAATGCTGGCCTCTCGGAGGTCTTTTTATGTAAATATTATCATGTGCATGTTTGGTTTCCATTCGCATATGCTTTTTTATCCTTAGGCTTTTTCCTTTGCCGCCTTCCCTCTTTGGGGAGGCAAGTACTTGAGCTTTCTTAGATTAAAGTGAAGTGAATGGAAACCGGCCGACCGGCTACTCTGGTAGCCAGTCGGCGGTGTGAGAAAAACCGGCTTTTGTTATATTAGTCCGTTAGTACCTAGCCGTTTTTCGTGTGGGCGCCCGTTCCTGCCTTTAACTCTTGCCAGCCGGACAGCCGGTTCTTCGAACTGCGACTTTTGGCAAGAGAAGGCTTGAGAGCCGGCACACTACTTGTCTGACTGCGGGTAGGACTTCTAACATAACTCCAGTCGGCCAGTCCCCGAGCCGACTAGTCGAACTCGGTGCCGGACGGAATAAGTAAATTATACGACAAGGTCATAAGCATGATACTTTTCATTCATAAATAAGGGATGGCAGTCCCCGAGCCCTCCTCGGGGGGGGCCTATTGTCTTGTACTTAATACAAAAGTTAGCGTGATACATACTGCCTTTCAACTGTAAAATCTTCAAAGGAGGTTGGCGTTCCATGGTCATTCCGACTCCTTGCCGGAGTCGTCTCTCTTGCGTGCCTTCGGCTTCTGTGCATCGATCAGGTAGTAGGAGTCGTTGCCTAGAGCTCGGCTGATGACGAAGGGGCCCTCCCAAGGGGCTGAGAGCTTGTGCTGGCCGGCTGTTCGCTGGATCAACCGGAGCACAAGATTGCCCTCTTGAAAAGATCTTGGCCTGACCTTCCGGCTGTGGTAGCGGCGCAAACCCTGCTGGTAGATGGCAAATCGGCTGAGGGCTAACAGCCAGCTTTCTTCCAGCAGGTCGACGCCGTCTTCTCGTGCTTCCTTGGCCTCCGCTTCCATGTACATGGTTACTCGAGGCGAGTCGAATTCGATGTCAGTTGGGATGACCGCCTCGGCACCATACACAAGGAAGAAAGGGGTGAAGCCGGTTGACTTGTTTGGTGTAGTGCACAGACTCCAGAGGACAGCCGGTAGCTCATTGAGCCAACAGCCGGCTGAGCGCTCCAGAGGTACAACCAGTCGGGGCTTGATGCCAGAGAGGATGAGGTCGTTGGCTCGCTCGACCTGGCCGTTTGACTGCGGGTGGGCGATGGATGCTAAGTCCAGCCGGATACCTTGGGCTGCGCAGAAACGTGCCAAGGCTCCTTTGGCAAAATTCGTGCCATTGTCGGTGATGATGCTGTGTGGCACGCCGTACCGTGCTGTTATATCTGCGATGAATGTCACAGCAGTCGGCCCATTCAGCTTCTTGATCGGCTTTGCCTCAACCCACTTGGTGGATTTGTCCACGGCGACGAGCAAATGCGTCATGCCGCCGCGCGCCGTCTTGAACGGGCCCACCATGTCCAGTCCCCAAACAGCAAAGGGCCAAGTGAGGGGAATGGTCTTGAGTGCCGAGGCCGACATGTGTTGCTTGGAGCTGAAGAGTTGGCACCCCTTGCAATGTTTAACTAATTCTTTGGCATCATCCAAAGCAGTCGGCCAAAAGAAACCATGGTGGAAGGCTTTGGCGACAAGTGATCTTGAGGCCGCATGGTGGCCGCATTCTCCTTGGGGAATGTCTCTGAGGATTGCAATGCCTTTCTCTTGCTCGACGCACCGTTGGAGGACTCCAGTGACACTGCGCTTGACGAGCTCTCTGTTGACGATTGTGTATGCTCCGGCTCGACGTTGGACTTGTCTTGCTTCTGTTTCATTAGCCGGCAGGTCTTGGTTTACTAGGAAGTTGAGGATGGACTGAGCCCATGATGGAGCCGCGACTTCTTCTACTTCCAATGTGGCTACGGCCACCAGGGTGGGCGGGCTGGGTGGTGGGGTGCTGGAGTCGGCCGCCGGCTGTTGTGTTGGTGCAGTCCCCGGGCCGGCTACCGCAGTCCCCGAGCCGGGTGCGGCAGTCCCCGAGCCGGCTGCCGGGGTCGCCGGGCCAGCTACGGGAGTCTTGGGGTCGCCTACTTGGTTCTTCGAGCCGGACCCGGCCGCATCGGGGTCAGGCGGCACGAAGATGGAATCGGACTCTGGAGACGGCTTGATAGATGGCTTGAGGAGGCATTGGAGAGCGATGCCGGATGGAATTGCTTGCCGAGTGGAGCCTATTCGAGCCAGGGCATCGGCTGGCTCATTGTCGGCTCGCGGTACGTGGAGGAACTCGCATCCTTCAAAGTATCCACTGAGTTGTTGGACCAGGAAGCGGTAGCTCGCCATATTCGCGTCCTTGGCGTCCCAGTCGCCGGATAATTGTTGGACCACCAGGTCCGAGTCGCCATAACATAGGATCCGACGAATGGCAAGTTCTTTGGCATGCCGGAGCCCGTGTATGAGCGCCTCGTACTCGGCCACATTGTTGGAGGCGGCAAAGTGGATATGTAGCGTGTATCTGAGCTTGTCGCCTTTCGGAGAGGTAAGGATGATGCCGGCTCCCAAGCCGGTGCGCATCTTGGACCCGTCGAAGTGCATGCGCCAATGGGTGGAGTCGGGAGCCGGCGGCAGGTACTGGGTCTCGGCCCAGTCGACGAGGAAGTCGGCCAGTGCTTGGGACTTGATGGCAGTGCGGGGCTGGTAGAAGATCGTGTAGGGGGCCAGCTCGATGGCCCATTTCGCCACCCGGCCGGATGCATCCCGGCTGCCTATGATCTTGGCTAGCGGGGCAGTGCATACGACCGTGACGGGATGCTCTTGAAAGTAGGGCTTCAGCTTCTTGGTGGCGAAGTACACGCCGTAACACATCTTTTGGTAGTGCGGGTAGTTCTGCTTTGAGGCGGATAGCACCTCGCTCAAATAATACACCAGCCTCTGGACCGGCTGGGCTCGGCCTTCTTCTGGGCGCTGGACTACGATGACGGTGCTGACCACCCGGCTGGTTGCGGCGATGTAAAGGAGCATGGGCTCTTTCTCAGTCGGCGCTGCGAGGACAGGCGGCGTGGCCAGCATCTTCTTCAGCTCGTGAAAAGCTTGGTCGGCCTGGTCGTTCCACTCGAAGTGAGTGCTCTTCTTCATGAGGCGGTAGAGGGGGAGAGCTTTCTCTCCGATCCGGCTGACGAAGCGGTTCAAGGAGGCTAAGCACCCGGTGAACTTCTGAATGTCTCAAAGCTTAGTGGGGATCGCCATTCTCTCGATGGCCTTGATCTTCATCGGGTTGCATTCGATGCCGCGTTCGGAGACCAGGAAGCCTAGGGGCTGGCCGACTGGCACTCCGAACACGCATTTCTCGGGGTTGAGCTTGATTTGGAACCGGCGTAAGTTCTCAAAAGTTTCCTTGAGGTCTCCCAGCAAGGTGCCGCGCTTCTCCGTCTTCACCACGATGTCATCCACGTAAACGTGAGCGTTTCTGCCGAGCTGCTTGAGGAGGCACTTCTGCATGCAATGCTGAAAAGTGGCACCGGCATTTCTCAAGCCGAATGTCATAGTCAGGTAGCAGAAGGCTCCAAATGGCGTGATGAAGGCGGTCTTCAGGCGGTCGTCCGGATCTAGCTTTATCTGATGATATCCGGAGTAAGCATCCAAAAAACTCAACAGCTCGCATCCGGATATAGAGTCTATCACTTGGTCAATCCTTGGCAGGGCAAAAGGATCTTTGGGGTAGGCCTTGTTGAGGCTCGTGTAGTCTATACACATGCGCCACTTGTTGTTCTTCTTTAGCACGAGGACCGGGTTGGCGAGCCACTCTGGAAAGAAAACTTCCATGATGAAGCCGGCCGCCAAGAGCCGGGCTATCTCCTCCCCTACAATCCTGCGTTTCTCCTCCGACAATCGGCGAAGGGGTTGTCTGACGGCTTTGCGTCTTCTCGAACGTGTAGTTTGTGCTCGGCGAATTTCCTCGGAACACCCGGCATGTCCTTGGGGGACCATGCAAAGATGTCCCGATTCTCACGGAGGAAATCGGCGAGCTCGCCTTCCTATTTGCTGTTCAGGTTTGCCCCGATGACGGCAAACCTCTCTGGATGCTCGGGATCAAGAGGTATATTCTTCGGCTCCTTGGCCGGCTGGAAAGATCCTTGAGCGTCATGCTCCTTGGGGTCGGGGGACACGGCCGACTGTTTGCCGGCTATGGCCACGACTCGGTCCAACATCTTCTTCTCTTCGGCAATCACAAGGGACTTGGCTAGCCGGCTGCTGGCTGCTGCGCACTCAGAGGACTTCTTGTAATCGCCGGCTACGGTGATGACGCCTTTGGTGCTTGGTATCTTCATCTTGAGGTATGCATAGTGGGGAACTGCCATGAATTTGGCCAAGGCAGGTCGGCCAAGCAATGCATGGTAAGGGCTCTCCAGGTCCGCCACTTCAAACCAGATCGCTTCCCGGCGGAAATGCTCCTTGTCCCCAAAAAGCACATCAATCTTGATCTTGCCAATGGGGGCGCAGGACAGGCCGGGTACGATGCCATGGAACACAGTCCGAGTAGGCACGAGCTGCTTCGTCTTGACATTTAGCTTTTCCAGGGTGTCACGGTACAGGATGTTGATGCTGCTCCCGCCGTCTATCAACACACGGGAGAAGCGGGTGGCACGTCTGTCCGTCGCAAGGGTGGCTTCCAGGACCAAAGCGTAAGAGCCGGGAGACGGCATCACCTCCGGATGGTCGGCCCGGCTCCAACTGATGGGCTTTTCTGACCAATGCATGTGTCCGGCGGGGTTGGTAGCGACCACGCTAACTTCCTGGCGCTCTGGGCGTTTGCTGCGCCGGTCTTCGGGCTGGCTTGTAAAGACGATGTAGGTTGCTTGCTCGTCAGGGAACTCGTCATGCACGGCCCCGACTGCGGGCCGAGCGGCCGGAGGCAGCGGAGGCGGAGGCGGCGGGCCGGCAGGCGGAGGCGGCGCGAGCCCTTCGCCTTTAGAGATTCGGGTGAGCCAATGGCACTTCCGGGTCGTGTGGTTGGACGGCTTCGCGCCGCTGTGGAATTTGCAAGGGGCGTCGAGAGTTTGCTCGTAGGAGAAAGCGGGCTGCTAAGCCGGCCTACCGCCCTTGGGCTTCTTGGGCGCCGGTTGCTCTTCAGGCGGCGCGTCTTCGACTGTGGCCACCTGCCGACTAGCGGGAGGCGGCGCGGGGCCCTTGCGCTTGTGGTCGTTCGAGTGGGGGAGCCGGCCGGAATCCCCAGCCGGCGTCTTGGGCGCCGGGTTGAGTACCTTTCCGGACGCGTCTACCCGAAGCTCAATCTTCATCGAGGAGTCGGCGGTGGCGTACTTGTCCACTATGTCCAGAAGCTCGTCGAGGGTAGCTGGCTCGTCGCAGAGGAGCTTGTGCTTGAGGAGGGTGCCTTCTCGGCATCCGGCTGTGAAGTATTCTATGGCTTGCACCTCGTGCACCCCTTCACAGGAGTTGCGGAGCTCGGCCCAACGCGTGAGGTAATCGCGAGTGGACTCGGCGGGGCCTTGTACGCACAAGGAGAGCTGTCTGGGCTTGGGAGCCCGCTTGTAGGTGCTGGTGAAGTTGCGGATGAAGGCTTCTGTGAAATCTAGCCAGCTGTTGATGCTGCGCGGCTTGAGGCTGCTGAGCCAGGTCCGCGCCGTGCCTTGCAGCATGAGGGGCACGTACTTCACGACAACGCGCCGGTTGCCGTTGGCTATGCTAACCGCTGTGGAGTAGTCGATCAACCAATCTTCCGGTTCACGGAGCCGTTGTACTTGGGCGTGTCTCTTGGGAGCGAGAACCCTTTGGGAAAGGGCTCGTCGCGGATGCGGGGGCCGAAACAAGGTGGGCCGACATCGTCTTCTTCTTCCAACGCCAGGGATCGCGCCAGGCGGTCGATCCGATGGCGGGCGTCGTTCTCGCCGATTCCTTCGCGGCGGCCTAGCCAGCCGCTGAGAGTTGGGTGCGCCACTGGCGGCGGGGCGGGATATCTCTCTCCACGGGGCGGAGGCGGAGGCGGGTCGCCCCGCCATTCCATGGCTCGGGGATGACCGTCCGCGTCTCACTCGATGTAGATCCGGGTCCGGCTGCGGCTGGCAGCCGGCTCCTTCTCGCGTCGCGCGCGGGTATTGCTCGTAGTTGGCGTCCGGGAGCAGGGGAGGGATTTCCGCGCGGGCGTCGGCTTCGTGTCGGTGCGCGGCTGCGTCAATAAATTGTTGGATGCGCCGGGTCATGTGGGGGAGGTCTTCGGCCTCCAGGCCGTCCAGCTCGTCTACGGCCGCCTGGGCGGCACGCAAGTTCTCGAGCGGAGTGGCATAGACTGGGTGGTCGACTCCCAGCGTGTCGGCAATGACGGCACCGCGTTGCTTGACAAGGCCAGCCCGGCTTGGCCCGCCCGGGGCCGGCGTGCCGAAGGCGGCGCGGTCAGCTTCGCGCTGGTAGTCCCTAGTGAGGCGTCTTACGGAGGCCAGCCTCCGGCCCTCTGCGAGGAGGGCGAGGCGGCGTGCCTCCAGTGCTTCGTCGTCGGCATTAGCCGGGAGGGGAGCAGACAAGTCGTGGGCCGCCGTGTGCGAGGCGTCGCGGGCGCTCTCATCGGCCGGGCCGCCGTGGCTGACAACCATCACTTCGGTGGTGATAGCATCGCAGCCGTCGGCTCGAGGAAGCGGGTCGTTGTAGATCATGACGTTGGTGGGAAGGTGTCGTAGGAGGCCGTGTCGGAGTCGACAGGCATCGGGTCGGTGGAGCCAACCGACTCCAGGTCCGCAGCGGGCTCGCTGGAGACATGGAGCTGGCCGAGAAGGTTGGCGAGGTGGTCGGTGCCCGCATCGGAGGCGAGCTCGTCGGAGATGAGAATTTCGTCGAGGAGATCGGCGAGGCCGCTTACCGCGCAGATGCTGGTGACGCCTTGCAGCGCGTCGTGGCAAGCGCCATCGGGCGTGCCGGGCTGGCTACGCTCGCCGGGGAAGAATAAGCTTCCCGTCCAGAACAGGTCTCCGGACGACGGTGCACCTGGCCCCACGGTGGGCGCCAAATGTCGGGTGGTAGGTGCGACATATGCCAACGGGTGGCTTATCATTGTGGGAGCCAGTAAGACATCGCCGATGCCTGGAAACGGGATAAGGCGAAGACATGCACGCCGGCGGATCTTACCCAGCTTCGGGGCTCTCCGTGGAGATAACACCCCTACTGCTGCTCTGCGGGGTCTCCGCATGTTCACTAGATGAATCAAGTAGCTACGCAACGCTCCTTGAGCTGTTTGGGGGGGAGGAGGAAGAAAGGCACGGCTAGCCTGCTTCTTCTCCTTGCGTGGTGTCTAGGACTAGCAGGGGGTCGAACCCTTTGCATGGGTGCTCCGGGGGGTTTATATAGGCCTACCCCCCGGGGGTACAATGGTAATCCGACTGGGCGCGGGGCCCAGCCGTCTGTGACTGCGCTCGCCGGCTTCTGCGCCGGCTGCTTGGGCCTGCCGACTGGTGGGTCCTGCCGGCTGCCGGCCCCTGGGCCGACAGGCAGGCCCCACTGTCCAGGGCCTGGTCGGCGGCTGGTTACTGTGGCTCCATCTTGTTGACGTGAGCTTCATCGTGGCAAGCGCGGCTACAGTACCGCCGCCTATCAGGCGATCGCTGTAGCCTTACCGCGTCTTGTCTCCTTAATGGGGCATCCTCTTCGAGGGAGGCGGCAAGCCGGCTGCGGGGAGCTGGCTCTGTCTTGGGCCGACTGGTTGGAGGCGTCGCCGCCTTCGGGCGTCTCTTTGCTCAAAGGGGCCCACCGTCTGTGGGCCACGCTGGCGGCCCGTCGTGGGTGATGCCAGGGTCAACATGGCAACAGTGCCGCGCCGGACGGGTCATGCCTACCCCGTACGGCGCACTGTGCCAGGCGTGCTCCGGGATTCGGGGGTGGCATGCTTTACTGTAGCCACGCCCCGTCGCACCGCCATTAGGTGGGTGCAAACTTTTGTGGGTACGGTCTTGACCGCTTTATGGGGAGCCGGCTCCTTGGAGTCGGCCTTCTCCTGGCCGGCTTCTTGGAGTCGGCCTTCTCATGAGGGCTAAAGTCGGACCGCCTTCCGAAAGCCGGCCTGGGTGGCAGCCAACAAGGGGAAGGCGGCCCCATGTCTTGGATTCTTGAGAGCCGGGCGGGCTCGCAACTTTTTTCAGAAGGGCCAGGGGAAGCCGGCTAGGCTACCCATGGCTATTTACTCCGGCACCTTCATTCTCAACAGCGTTGAGATGACCAACGTGACTGCCCTTTTATGCGCATACGCTTCTCCTCGACAATGTGTTCATTAGGATTGGATTCTTACACGGTTGTCCTGCTTGGGTGGTCTGCAGGTTCGGCTCGTCGGATTGGTGAGCGGCAAGGTGGAGAGGAATACAGATGTTTCCTTCACCCTCGACAACAATACTTGCCGCATTGATTTCATCAGATGGTGAGAGCATCTCGGCAAAGTGCATAGTTTTTAATCAAAGTTCCATATATATCTCAGGGGTACAATTTTATACTTCTGTGATATGTGTGCCAAAGTTTGAAATTTTGAAAACAAATTTTCGGGAAATAAAAAATGTTCATGATTTTTTAAAGCTCATGTATTTAAAATTGTTAATGGAATTAAACAAAATGTTTGCCAAAATGTTATCGGTGATGCAGCAAAATGTTGTCATGGCCTATGGAGATTTAAATTATTTTTCTCCCATTGCAACGCACGGGCCCTTTTGCTAGTAAATATGATAAAATAGACTCGGGGGTCACAGTTTTCACTTGAGGCTTCTCTCTTGAAAGAAAGCATACGGTGGGTAAACAAATTTACCGTTGACCAATTGATAGAACAGTGCATAGATATCTAAGGCAATGATCAGGAATATAGGCATCACATCCATGACAAGTAGACCAATTCCTGCCTACATCTATTACTATTACTCTACACATCGACTGCTATCCAGCATGCATCTAGTGTATTAAGTTAACAAGAACGGAGTAATGCCTTAAGCAAGATGACATGATGCCGAGGGGTAGATCCAATCAATATGAACAAACCCCGTATTTTTATCCTTAATGGAAACAATACAAATACGTGTCATGTCCCCTTCCTTCACTGGGAATAAGCACCGCAAGATTGAACCCATTACAAAGCTCCTCTCTCATTGCAAGAAAAATCAATCTAGTTAGCCAAGAAAAATCAGTAGATCAGAGAGAAATACAAAGCTATCTTACTCATGCATAAAAGAGTTCACAGAAGACTCAAAATAATATACATAGATAATTTGATCATAAACCCACAATTCATCGGATCTCAACAAATGCACCGCAAAAAAAGACTACATCGGATAGATCTCCAAGAACATCGAGGAGAACATTGTATTGAAGATCAAAGAGAGAGAAGAATCCATCTAGCTAGTAGCTATGGACCCGTATAGGTCAATGGTAAACTACTCACACATCATCAGAAGGGCAGCAAGGTTGATGTATAAGCCCTCGATGGTCGAATCCCCCTCCGGCACAGTGTCGGAAAATGCCTCCAGATGGGATCTCACGAGAACAGAAACTTGCGGCGGCGGAAAAGTATTTTTGGGTGTGCCCCCTGGTCTACGGGGAATATTTGGGTATTTATAGAAGAAGAATTAGGGTTGGTAGTGCCACGGGGGGCCCACAAGCTTGGGGGGCACCCCCCTAGGGTGCACCCTGTGAGCTTGTAGTTAACTTGGGGCCCTTCTGACTTCCTTCCGAAGCTTCCAGGGTGCCTTGTGGTCCAAGAAAAATCGTCAAAAAGTTTCGTTCCATTTGGACTCCGTTTGGTATTGATTTTCTATAAAAGCAAAAATAAGGAAAAAATAGCAACTGGCACTTGGCACAAATAATAATGCATCTAAAACATCCAAGATTGATAATATAATAGCATGGAATAATCAAAAAATATAGACACATTGGAGACGTATCAAGCCTCCCCAAGCTTAATTCCTGCTCGTCCTCGAGTAGGTAAATGATAATAAAATAATTTTTAATGTGGAATGCTATATAACATGTTTATCATGTAATATTTATTTATGTGGCATGAATATTTATATCCATAATATTTAAAACAAAATTTTAATATTGACATAAAAACAATAATACTTCAAGCATACCAAAAAGCAATAATGTCTTTTTCAAAATATCATGGCTAAAGAAAGTTATCCCAACAAAATCATATATTCTTGTCATGCTCCATCTTCTTAACAAAAAGTATCTATCATGCACAACCCCGATGTTAGCCAAGCAATTGGTTCATACTTTTTAACGCGCTTCAGCCTTTTCAACTCTCAGGCAATACATGAGTGTGAGCCATGGATATAGTACTATGGATGGAATAGAATATGATGATGGAGGTTGTGGAGAGAAGACAAAAAAAAGGAAGTCTCACAATGACGAGGCTAATCATCGGGATATGGAGATTCCCATCTATTGATGTCAATGCAAGGAGTAACATTGTCATGCAATGGATGCACTAGAGCTACAAGTGTATGCAAGCTCAAAATAAAACTAAGTGGTTGTGCATCCAACTTGCTTGCTCATGAAGACCTAGGACATTTGAGGAAGCCCATCATTGGAATATACAAGCTAAATTCTATAATGAAAAATTCCCACTAGTAATATATGAATGTGACAAAATAGGAGACTCTATTATGAAGAACATGGTGCTACTTTGAAGCACAAGTTTGGAAAAGGATAGTAACATTGTCCCTTCTCTCTTTTTCTCTCATTTTTTTGTTTTTCTTTTCTTTTTGGGCTCTTTCACCTTTTTATTTTTGGGCTCTTTAGCCTCTTTTTTTTATTTTAGTCCGGAGTCTCATCCCAACTTGTGGGGGAATCATAGTCTCCATCATCCTTTCCTCACACAGGACAATGCTCTAATAATGATGATCATCACACTTTTATTTACTGACAACTCAAGAATTGCAACTCGATACTAGAACAAAAATATGACTATAAGAATGCCTCCGACGGTGTACCGGGATGTGCATTGAGCTAGCGTGACATGTATAAAAATATGAATGGTGGCCAAGCCACAAATACTATGCCAACTATATGATCATGCAAAGCAATATGACAATGATGGTATGTGTCATAATAAAACGGAATGGTGGAAGTTGCATGGCAATATATCTCGGAATGGCTATGAAAATGCCATAATATGTAGGTAAGGTGGTTGTTTTGAGGAAGATATAAGGTGGCTTATGTGTGGAAGAGCGTATCATATCACGGGGTTTGGATGCACTGACGAAGTTTGCACGACAACTCAAGGTGAGAAAGGGCAATGAATGGTACCGAAGAGGCTAGCAAAGTGCGGAAAGGTGAGAGTGTTTATAATCCATTGACTCGCATTAGTCATAACGAACTCACATACTTATTGCAGAACTTTATTAGACCTCGAAGCAAAGTACTACTATGCATGCTACCAGGGGAGAGGTTGGTAAGAGTTAACCATAGCGCACTCCTAACCTCCACTCAAAGGATGACAATCAATAATAAATCATGCTCCAATATCATCGCATAACGACAGAGCATGCACACATGCTTTGGGAATCACAAACCTTAACACAAATATTCTTACTAAACCACAATTACTCACTAGCATGGCTCTAATATCACAATTTTATATCTCAAAACAAATTTAAGGAATCAAACTTCTCATATATTCAATGATCTTCATGAAAGTTTTTATTATATCCCTCTTGAATACCCATCATATTAGGACTAACTTCAAAACCCAAGCAAATTGCCATACTATTTATATGACTCAGAATAATATAAGTGAATCATGAGAGTTCATAGATTTCTTTTAAATATAATCACCACTATGCTCTAAAAACATATAAGTAAAGCACTAGAGCAACTACATAGCTCAAAAAATATAAGTGAAGCACATAGAGTATTCTAACAAATTCACGGTTAATGTTTGTCCCTCACAAAAGGTGTGTCCAGCAAGGATGATTGTGGAAAACTAAAAATAAAATAAAGCAAAGACTCATATAATATAAGACGCTCCTAGCAAAACACATATCATTTGGTGAATAAAAATATAGCCTCAAGTAATTTGCCGATGGATTGTAGACAAAAGAGGGGATGCCCGTAAGGCATCCCCAAGCTTAGATGCATGGTTGTCCTTGAATATTACCTTGGGGTGCCATGGGAATCCCCAAGCATAGGCTTTGTCCACTCCTTATTCCTAGTCCATCGAAACTTCACCCAAAACTTGAAAACTTCACAACACGAAACTCAACAGAAAACTCATGAGATCCGTTATTATAATAAAGCAAACCACCACCTTTAGGTACTATTGTAAACACATTACAGTTTTATATTTGCATTATATCTACTGTATTCTAATTTCGTCATGGTTCATACCCCCGATACAGACCATAGATTCATCAAAATAAGCGAACAACACAATGAAAACAGAATAGTCTGTAGTAAGCTGGACTTCAGCCAAAATTCTATAACTCCAAAAATTCTAAAAAAAATTAGGACAACGTGGGAAATTTGTATATCAGTAAAGTGCAAAAAATTCAGAATTTTATCACGCTCCAGTGAATTTTGACAATTCTACTACTGGACACAGAAGTTTGTGTTTTTTCATAGAATCAAATCAGCAACCTTCCAAATCATCCCAAAGGTCTTACTTGGCACAAACACTAATTAAAACACTAAAAACAATCATAACAAAAGTATCATTTCATATTTATTGAAAGTTAGAAGCAAAAGGCAAAAAAATGGGTTGCCTCCCAACAAGCGCTATTGTTTTATGCCCCTAGCTAGGCATATTGCATAGATCTAGGTATTGTAATAAAAGTGAGGGATATCATCCATGCTCATCTCATACTCCCTCCTTTTAGCAGAAAGTTTCCTTTGTGGCAAGAGAAAATAATCAAAAGCACTAAATTTAATTGGGTATGGATCCATGAGATCAAGTTTCGGAGGAGGAGATTCTTCCCTTGGCCCTTTATATGTGATTACTATCTCTTCATTGTAGATGTTCCTTTGATTATGATCTCTAATCTTTCTTTAAGAACACGCCCTAGCCCATTATTTTGTATAGCAAAATTAACATTGATTTCAGAATTTTATCAGTCAAAACAGATGGTGGAACCTTTTTCCTTAGATTTTCATTGTAAGCGGCATAATCAGGAGACTGTAACCTCCTTATCTCTTCTTGATTAAAAAGAATCTCCTCTATAGGAGGGCAACCACAATTTATATTGTAATGAGCAAATATTTCACGCGCTTGTTTCATAAAAATACCAAATTCATAATCTAAAAATATAGTGGTAACACGCTTAACGGAAGGATCATGAATATTAGAGAATTCGAGGAGGATCCTTTGTATGGATGGATGCATGTGAACAAATTGTCCTTCAAGTTCAACTATAAGAAAATATCTGGCTTTCAAAATACTAGAAGTTTTGGTAAGAATTAACCCTCCTAACATTGGTAATGTACCGACACAAGTAAAGAAATCTTGGATGACACCCTTTCCAACAATATTGCCGCTACCTACAAGGAGTGTTTTAGTGCGCATGAAAGTAGTTTCTTTCTCATGAGGCTTATTGTCAATAAAATCATCAAAGTTTCTCTCAAGATTATTACTAGTTTTATCAACGATAACCTCCTAAGATTCAAACATGATGGCAAAGCAAGCAATCTAGCACACAAGCAAACAAAAGGCAAACGAAAAAGCAAACTAGAAGGAGGCGAATAAAAAGGAAAATATTTTTGTCTTTTTCAGAAAACGTTTTAGAAGTGGGGGAGATGAAAACGAGAGGCAAATGGCAAATAATGTAAATGCAAGAGATGAGAGTTTATGATAGGTACTTGGTAGGCTTGATGTAGAACCTCCCCGGCAATAGTGGTAGAACACTACAAGAAATATGTCAACTTATGACCTTCTGTCAGTGACCCTGGAAGAATTGGTCATAAATCTATGACCATTTTAGACCAATTGGTCAAAAGCTGTTCGGGGGGCTCCAAACCCTAAACCATTGCGACCATTTTGGTCAGAAAGGTCGTAATTTCCTTACACGAAATGGTCATAAAGCAGATAGCACTAGTCCGCTGCTTTATTTCTAGCTGATCATGACCAATATAGATGGTCATAACCTTGTCAATTGTGGTGGATTGGTATGACTTGGCGCCACCTCATCAGTTTTGCCTATGTGTCATGTCCATGTGTCAATTTTTGCCCTAGGTTGTGAAGCAACCTATATTTCTGTCATTCCGAAAATTCCCAAAAAAATCTGATAAATTATTTGGGTCATATCTTCGTCAAATATGTAAAAATACTTCCTTTCCTAGTTCAAAAATAATTCAACAATATTCATTTTCCTATTCTGTTCACAACATCACTTTATGAAGGAAGTGCTATTTATATATTCTTGATTGCCCTCGAAATTTTTGGGCACTCTTTCCTATCCAAATCATTGCCACATGAAAAAATTCAGCTCCATTTGCTTGGCAAATCTTGCTCGGCAAATTTCTAAAGTTTTTGTCCACCTAGAAGCATTGTGAAGGAAGTACCTTTTTTATATATCCAAATGACATGAAATTTATACAGTTTCTTCATATGCCCAAATTATCACCCGTCTCCAAATTACAGCTCAGGCAAATTATCTATGTGAGACCAGGTTCAATTTATATTTAATGGCCAGATTGGCACGTTGCAAAGCAAGTGTTATCTAGACCCCTCCTATTAACCTCAACCTCTTTGGGCACTCTTCCATACACAAATCATTGCCACATGATAATATTCAGCTCCTTTTTCCTAGTAAATCTTTCTCAGCAAATTTCCAAAATTTCTACCTCGAGAGAATCTTTGTGAAGTAAGTACTATCTAGGCTTACCCAAATGATCTGAAAATCTACCAAGGCATAACCATACCTATGTAACTTACCTACACCAAATTTGATCTCATTTCATTCATCCAATTTCTCTCACTAGTTTTCCCAAGTTTTTGTCCATAGAAGAGCATTGTGAAGGAAGTACCACTTTGGCATGTCCAAATGGTATCAATTTTCTACGGTGATTTCCAATGCCCAAATAATCATCCTCCGCCAAATTTCAGCTCAATCCATTCACTATTTTGAGCCCAGCTTCAACATTCATATTTCTGTCCAGTGTGGTACTTTGCAAAGCAAGTACCACATAGGATCCTCCTTTTGATCTGAAAATTTGCGAAGACATTCTTCTTAGTATATGATCATCCTCAGCAAAAACTCACGCCCATTGGCCATGTGCATTTCCCGTACCGCTAATCAAACACTTGGCTGCTAATTCATGTTTGAGCATCGATCGGTCTCCTCGTGAGAATCTTATGTTGTAATTTTCTTCCTAGAACCTACCTGGGGAGTGCCCAACCCACTAGACATGCCTAGGATGCCCATAACACATGGCAACGCCACGGTCACGCGGTGACCACGCGTCGGGCATGCGAGTTTACGCGCTCTAAAGTTGGGGGCCTTGGCCACCACCCAAACCTCGACGTATCCCCATCAAACCATGTATTTATGATTAAATAAGTACTTATGTAACTATAAATGATTTTTGGAAAAAATAAATAGTAAAGTATGAGGCAGCTTCAGTTCAAATTTGACCCGCTTCCTACTAAATTGGCGGGAATTTGTCTTTTCCACCAGAGGTGGATCAAAAATTTTGACGCCCAACAATTTTGTCAATTGTGCATTAAATATGGCCTAGTATTTTATAAAAATGATTTGGTCCAATTTTGCAACAATTATTTGGGAGGTCCTTCACAAAAAAACCTCCTTTTGGGCACTCGAAAAATGGAAAATGGTTTTTTCGTCCAAAGAAAATGAAAATTTCCTTAGGCAACATTGTTTGCCATTCCAATATACACCCTTGTGCACAATATGGGATCATTTGAACAAAATATGCCACGAATGTGGCCACAAGATTGATCATTTGGCTTGAAAGCCATTGATATCCACACGTGTGCCGTATTACAAGTTTGATATTTTTCCTAGGAACTTGGCCACATATAATGACACAATGCGAAGGTTTCCCAATTTTTTGATTTTTTTCAATTTTTTATGCCCATTTCAAAATGCGGTCAAAACGGCGGGAATGACCGTTCCTAGCTAGTGGTTGAATCTTGAATTTTTTTGGTGTTTCTCTGATTAAATAGGTACTTATGTACCTAGAAATGATTTTTGGAAAAAATAAATAGCAAACTATGAGGCAGCTGCAGTTCAAATTTGACCCGCTTCCAGCTGAATCGGCGGAAATTTGTCTTTTTCACGAGAGGTGGATCAAAACTTTTTACACCCAACCATTTTGTCAATTGTGCATTAAATATGTCCTAGTATTTTAGAAAATTGATTTCGTCCAATTTTGCAACAATTATTTGGGAGGTCCTTCACAAAAAAACCTCCTTTTGGGCACTCGAAAAATGGAAAATTGATTTTTCGTACAAAGAAAATGAAAACTCCCTTAGGCAACATTGTTTGTCATTCCAATATGCACGGTGCACAATATGAGATCATTTGAACAAACTATGTCATGGATGTGGCCATAAGATTGAGCACTTGGGTTGAAAGCCATGAATCTTCATACATGATAGCTCATTTCTGAGAACAATTTTTTAAAATAATTGCCATATTACAATTTTATTATTTTTCATGGTAACTTGGTCACATATAATGACACAATGTGAAGGTTTTCCAATTTTTTGATTTTTTTATGCCTGTTTCAAAATACGGTCAAAACGGTAGGCATGACTGTTCCTAGCTAGAGGTTGAATCTTGGAAAACTTTTGATTTTTCTCTGATTAAATAGATACTTAGGTACCTAGAAATGATTTTTGAAAAAAAATAAAGAGCAAACTATAAGGCAACTGCAATTCAAATTTAACCCGCTTCCTGCTGAATCGGCAGAAATTTGTCTTTTTCACGAGAGGTGGGTAAAAGCTTTTCACAGCCAACCATTTTGTCAATTGTGAATTAAATATGTACTACTATTTTATAAAATTGATTTGGTACAATTTTGCAAAAACTATTTGGTAGGTTCTTCACAAAAAAAGCTCAATTCAGGCACTCAAAAAATGGAAAATGATTTTTTTGTTCAAAGAAAATGAAAACTTCCTTAGGCAACATTGTTTGTCATTCCAATATGCACCCTTGTGCACAATATGAGATCATTTGAACAAACTATGCCATGGATGTGGCCATAAGATTGAGCACTTGGGTTGAAAGCCATGAATCTTCATACATGATAGCTCATTTCTGAGAACATTTTTTTAAAATAATTGCCGTATTACAATTTTATTATTTTTCCTGGTAACTTGGTCACACATAATGACACAATGCGAAGGTTTTCCAATTTTTTGATTTTTTTTGAATTTTTTATGCCCGTTTCGAAATACGGTCAAAACGGCGGGCATGACCGTTCCTAGCTAGTGGTTGAATCTTGGAAAACTTTTGATTTTTCTCTGATTAAATATATACTTATGTACCTAGAAATGATTTTTGGAAAAAATAAAGAGCAAACTATAAGGTAGCTGCAGTTCAAATTTAACTCGCTTCCTACTGAATCGGTAGAAATTTGTCTTTTTCACGAGAGGTGGATAAAAGCTTTTCACACCCAACCATTTTGTCAATTGTGAATTAAATATGTACTAATATTTAATAAAATCGATTTGGTACAATTTGGCAACAACTATTTGGTAGGTCCTTCACAAAAAAGCTCATTTGAGGCACTCGAAAAATGGAAAATGGTTTTTTTTGCCAAAAATCTCATTTCTCACAACACATTTTAAAATATATTTATCTTTTTTCATGTTTGTTATTTTTTCTGAAAACTTGTTCACATTTTGGTGACATAATGAGAATGTTTTCTATTTTCTTTTTGAATTTCTCAGGTCATAAAATAGCTGACATGATTTTAACACATTATTTTTAGGCAACTATGACCTATTTAGATGGTCATAACATCATACTGCATTCTGATTGGTTCCTAGACGTCTCACGCGGATCGTGCATCATACGCCGTCGGATGCTCGAGGATCCAACGACCGTCCTCAACCCTTCCACACCAACCCCAAAACCCTAGCTGGTCATTTTCCATCCACCCCCCGCCTCCTTTCTCTCCTCGCTGTCTCGCCCGATGGAGAGAGAGCGAGAGCTGGTCATTTCTCCTCGCTGCCTCCTCCCTTCCAGATCGCTGCCGCCACCTCCCTCCAGCGGAGCTCGCTGCCGTCCATGGCAACCCCCACGCCCTACTCCTCTCCCCCTCCCCTTCACCCACCAAACCAAACCAACCAGCCCACCCGGCACCCCTTCCTCCTCCAAGAAAAGCAAATCCGCGCCCTCTCCCCTCGGATCCATGGCACTGCTCAGCGCCGGCGCGGCCGCGGTGGCATGGGCGGCCCGGCGGGCGCGCGTGGTCGCTCCAGCGCTGACGGCGGCGGTGTGGGCGTGCCAGATGGTTGTGGGTCGCCCCAGGGAGATCCGGCGCGCGCGGCGAGATTCACCTCTTCCTCCCTCCACCTCAAGCACCAGATCCACTCAGGCAGCAGCTCAGGCCACCGTCAGATCCACTCCTCTCATCCTCCTCCTCCTCTTCTCCTTCAATCTCCCCCTCCCTCTCACCCCCGTCTCTGTCTCTGCAGGTAGTATAGGAGGAACGGCAACCAGCGACGGGATGAAGCTGCAGGATCTGCTGCAGGATCCACCACAGCAACGGGATGAAGCTGCAGGTAGTACAGGCCATGGCGACCCACCACAGTCTTCAAGACCTCGACGGCTCTCTGCTGAAGGATCTGCTCTGAGCCCCTCAAGCCGTCCATCTTCAAGGTGATTCTCCACCCGCCGCACTCCATCCATCTTCTTGTTCTTTAATTTTATTTTCCCCGGATGGATTCCTGAGAGCAGAGTATACATCAGATGTGGCTGTAGCTGCTCCTCTCACTAGGCTGTAGGCTGCTGTAGCACGTACTACTGCACATGGGTTGTTTCCTCTGAAATTTGTAGTATGTGATGTGATGCCAGTGGAGTGGATTTTCATTCCAATGGCTTGAGTTGCAGTCATGCCTTGTCTGCTAATCAAAGGGAAAGATGCTTCATCTGTTCTTGGTAGGATGAACAAATGATACCTTGTAGTTGCAGGGTCTTGATTGGTTGCGTGTGGCAACTGAATATGTAAAATTCACTCATTCAGGACCCAATTTCCAATCTAGTCTGTGTATTAGTGACATGCTAGTTTGGCACATACTGCATATAGAAAGCAGGCCAAGTTTCCTGCCATCTACTCTGAAATTTAAGTCACTGGATCAACATTTCCATGGCATATATTGCGTTTTTCCATCTATACTTTGTGAATGCAGTCATTCCTTATTTGTTCCTCAAAGGAAAAGATGGTGTTCCATTCACCTCTCTGAATGCTTCTATTGTAGAGCATAGCTTGCATCAGTATTTTTACCTATTTTGACGTCTCGTTCTGAAATACATCTAGTAGGTGCGACTAGTACTATGTTATTCTCCTACATATACCTATATATGCATCTGAAAGGGCAAGTACTTGGACGACCTTGACAACATCATACTGATTGTAATAACTTGCATAAGACTCTGTATTCGAAGACTTCTCACAATTTATAATGCAATTCTAAACAGTAGCATATGTCTATCTACCCTGCTGGGAATTTTCACTCTATATAAAAATTTGAGAGGCAAATGCTGGGAGTTTCAGTCTTGTCTGATGGCTAGGAACTCAACTCTGCTTCTTGTTGTTTGAGTTTCAGGCTTGTTGCATAGTTTGTAGCTTCAAGTGTACTCTGGCTTCTAGCCACAGTGCACTACAAATTATTATAGAATTACTAAGTGTACTCAACATTGCACCTTACACATTCTTTTCTTGTGAAATCGAATGCCATGACTGAGCATTCTTTTATCAAGTTGCTGTACACTTGCTCTGCTTGAGGCTACTATATAACTTGTTCCTTTTCACTTGATGTACATAGCATGCAAAATTATTATTTTTGAGTTTCTCATTGCGTCATCTTGCTGGTGAAACATGCCAACCAAGGATCTGCGGCAGTCCAATTCCTATATGCCAACAAGCATACATGATTCAGTTTACTATACGAAATATGGAATGCTTGTCCAGATTAAAAATAACATTGTTTCATAATGATCCGAGTTGGCTCTTGATTGAAACTAATTTGAAGCATTGCATTTTTCTTATAGCTGGCTGATACAATTTTTGCTGGCATTCCGTGGCAGCATTTGCAGATCTTGAGGCATGCATGTGGCTGGAAGAAACACTCAGGAGAAGCACCCTGACGTCAAGCAGGTCTCCAAGAAGTGAAGAAGCATTGAGTTCTAGCTCATTGGAGCTAGTTATACTCTGATAGATAGTTATATTTTGATATTTAGTTGTGTTCTTGGTGGCTGTAAACCTGATGTGAAGTATCTTCGATTATAAACGTGGTGTATGTTTGATTGTAAGGTGCCAAATTTGGTTGTTGAAGTATTACTTCTGTTTTCAATCAGTTCTGATTTAAATATTTGTTTTTATTTACTAGAAAATCAAAATTTGAAGAACATGACTCTGACCATTGGGACCCACTCAAACCCATCTGACTATTGGATCTGTCTTAAAAAAAGAAATGTAACTGTTGAGCCAAAAAGGCCATGGCCCAAAAACGAAAGGCCCAATTGTTGGGTCAGGCCAATGTAGAAATCAAAACTATTAGAAAAAATAACCCATGTAGCTAGAGAAAATATATAGTAAAAAGGTCGAATTGTTGGGCTAGGCCCATGTAGAAAATCGAATTGGATCGGGCTGAATCTTGTGCCACATCAGATTGCCACGCTGGATGCCTACGTGGCCTGGGGAGGTTGCTAGTGACCAAAACACCACAATAGACGTATTTTGGTCATAAACATCTACGACCATTCCAGAAGAAAGGTCGCTATAGTCAGTTTATGACCGCCACCTTTTGACCTTATGTTTTTGGTCACAAAAAGGTCACAAATTGAAAACAGTGACCATTCAGTGACCAATAGTGTTGGTCACAAGTTGACATATTTCTTGTAGTGGAAATTCTTGCTGCTACTTCTTGAGCTTGCGTTGGTTTTTCCCTTGAAGAGGAAAGGGTGTTCCAGCAAAGTAGATATAAGTATTTCCCTTAGTTAAGAAACAAGGTATCAATCCAGTAGGACGAACACACAAGTCACCAATGGTTGCGCCTACACAAATAAACAAATACTTGCACCCAACGCAATAAAGGAGTTGTCAATTGCTACCTCATGAGCACTGCGTTGGTTTTCCCTTGAAGAGGAAAGGGTGATGCAGCAGAGCAGCGTAAGTATATTTCCCTCAGTTTTTGAGAAACAAGGTATCAATCCAGTAGGAGGCCACGCACGAGTCCCTCGCACCTACACAAACAAATAAACTCCTCGCAACCAACACGATAAAGGGGTTGTCAATCCCTTCACGGTCACCTACGAGAGTGAGATCTGATAGATATGATAAGATAATATTTTTGTATTTTTATGATAAAGAGAAATAAAGATGCAAGTAAAATAAATGGTAAAGGAAATAACTAAGTATTGGAAGATTAATATGATGGAAAATAGACCCGGGGGCCATAGGTTTCACTAGTGGCTTCTCTCGAGAGCATAAGTATTACGGTGGGTGAGCAAATTACTGTTGAGAAATTGACAGAATTGAGCATAGTTATGAGAATATCTAGGTATGATCGTGTATATAGGCATCACGTCCAAGACAAGTATACCGACTCCTGCCTTCATCTACTACTATTACTCCACACATCGACCGCTATCCAGCATGCATCTAGAGTAATGTTTTAAGAAAGATGACATGATGTAGAGGGATAAACTCATGCAATATGATATAAACCCCATCTTGTTATCCTCGATGGCAACAATACAATACGTGCCTTGCTGCCCCTACTATCACTGGATAAGGACACCGCAAGATAGAACCCAAAGCTAAGCATTTCTCCCATTTCAAGAAAGATCAATCTAGTAGGCCAAACCAAACTGATAATTCGAAGAGACTTGCAAAGATAACCAATCATACATAAAAGAATTCAAAGAAGATTCAAATATTGTTCATAGATAAACTTGATCATAAACCCACAATTCATCGGTCTCAACAAACACACCGCAAAAGAAGATTACATCGAATAGATCTCCACAAGAGAGGGGGAGAACTTTGTACTGAGATCCAAAAAGAGAGAAGAAGCCATCTAGCTAATATGGACCCGAAGGTCTGAAGTAAACTACTCACACTTCATCGGAGAGGCTATGGTGTTGATGTAGAATCCCTCCGTGATCGATACCCCCTCAGGCGGAGCTCCGGAAAAGGCCCCAAGATGGGATCTCGTGGATACAGAAAGTTACGACGGTGGAATTAGGGTTTTGGCTTCGTATCAGGTAGTTTGGGGGTACGTAGGTATATATAGGAGGAAGGAGTGTGTCGGTGGAGCAACGTGGGCCTCACGAGGGTGTAGGGCGCGCCTGGGGGGGGGGGGTAGGCGCGCCCCCTAGCTTGTGCTTTCCTGGCTGACTGCTTGACGTAGGGTCCAAGTCCTCTGGATCATGTTCGTTCCGAAAATCACGTTCCCGAAGGTTTCATTCCGTTTGGACTCCGTTTGATATTCTTTTTCCGTGAAACCCTAAAATAGGAAAAAAAACAGCAATTCTGGGATGGGCCTCCGGTTAATAGGTTAGTCCCAAAAATAATATAAAAGTGTATAATAAAGCCCAATAATGTCCAAAATAGGATGTAGTATAGCATGGAACAATAAAAAATTATAGATACGCTGGAGACGTATCAAGCATCCCCAAGCTTAATTCCTGCTCGTCCTCGAGTAGGTAAATCATAAAAATAGAATTTTTGATGTGGTATGAATATTCAGATCTGAAAGATTTAAGAAAAAAGTTCAATATTGACATAGAAATAATAATACTTCAAGCATACTAACTAAGCAATTATGTCTCTTCAAAATAACATGGCCAAAGAAAGTTATCCCTACAAAATCATATAGTCTGGCTATGCTCCATCTTCACCACACAAAGTATTTAAATCATGCACAACTCCAATGACAAGCAAAGCAATTGTTTCATACTTTTAGTGTTCTGAAACTTATTCAATCTTCACGCAATACATGAGCGTGAGCCATGGACATAGCACTATAGGTGGAATAGAATGGTGGTTGTGGAGAAAACAAAAAGGGGAAGATAGTCTCACATCAATTAGGCGTATCAACGGGCTATGAAGATGCCCATTAATAGATATCAATGTGAGTGAGTAGGGATTGCCATGCAACGGATGCACTAGAGCTATAAGTATATGAAAGCTCAACAAAAAGAACTAAGTGGGTGTGCATCCAACTCCCTTGCTCATGAAGACCTAGGGCATTTTAAGGAAGCCCATCATTAGAATATACAAGCCAAGTTCTATAAAAAATTCCCACTAGTATATGAAAGTGATAACATAGGAGACTCTCTATGAAGATCTTGGTGCTACTTTGAAGCACAAGTGTGGTAAAAGGATAGTAGCATTGTCCCTTCTCTCTTTTTCTCTCAATTTTTTTTATTTATGGCCTCTTTTTTTATTTAGTCTGGAGTTTCATCCCGACTTGTGGGGGAATCATAGTCTCCATCATCCTTTCCTCACTTGGGACAATGCTCTAAAAATGATGATCATCACACTTTTTTATTTACTTACAACTCAACAATTATAACTCAATACTTAGAACAAAATAGGACTCTATGTGAAGGCCGCCGGCGGTGTACCGGGATATTCAATGAATCAAGAGTGACATGTATGAAAGAATTGTGAACGGTGGCTTTGCCACGAATACAATGTCAACTACATGATCACGCAAAGCAATTGACAATGATGGAGCGTCTCATAGTTAACAGAACAGTGGTAAGTTGCATGGCAATATATCTCAGAATGGCTATGGAAATGCCATGATAGGTAGGTATGGTGGCTGTTTTGAGGAAGGTATATGGTGGGTGTATGATACTGGCGTAAGGTGCGCGGTATTAGAGATGCTAGCAATGGTGGAAGGGTGAGAGTGCGTATGATCCATGGACTCAACATTAGTCATAAAGAACTCATACACTTATTGCAAAAATCTACAAGTTATCAAAGCAAAAGTATTACGCGCATGCTCCTATGGGGATATATTGGTAGGAAAAGACCATGGCTCGTCCCCGACCACCACTCACGAGGAAGACAATCAATAAATAAATCATGCTCCGAGTTCATCACATAACGGTTCACCATACGTGCATGCTACGGGAATCACAAACTTTATCACAAGTATTTCTCAAATTCACAACTACTCAACTAGCATGACTCTAATATCACCATCTCCATATCTCAAAACAATTATCAAGTATCAAAATTCTCATAGTATTCAACACACTCATAAGAACATTTTATTATTAATCTTGAATGCCTAACATAATTAAAGCAATTTACCACGCTGTTTTGTAGGACTCTCAAAATAATCTAAGTTAAGCATGAGAGAACAATGGTTTCTATAAAACAAATCCACCAACGTGCTCCTAAAGATATAAGTGAAGCACTAGAGCAAAAACTATATAACTCAAAAGATATAAGTGAAGCACATAGAGTATTCTAACAATTTCCGAATCATGTGTGTCTCTCTCAAAAGGTGTGAACATCACGGTTGATTGTGGAAAACTAACAAATAAAGACTCAAATAATACAAGACACTCCAAGAAAAACACATATCATGTGGTAAATAAAAATATAGCTACAAGTAAAGTTACCGATGGAAGTAGACGAAAGAGGGGATGCCTTCCGGGGCATCCCCAAGCTTTGGCTTTTAGGTGTCCTTAGATTATCTTGGGAGTGACATGGCATCCCCAAGCTTAGGCTCTTGCCACTCCTTGTTCCATAATCCATCAAATCTTTACCCAAAACTTGAAGACTTCACAACACAAAACTTAAAGTAGAAAATCTCGTGAGCTCCGTTAGCGAAAGAAAACAAAACACCACTTCAAGGTACTGTATTGGTGTTAAACCTACTATATTCCAACTTCTCTATGGGTTATAAACTATTTTACTACCATAGATTCATTAAAATAAGCAAATAACACACGAAAAGCAGAATCTGTCAAAAACAGAACAGTCTGCAGTAATCTGTAGCTAACGCAAGATCTGGAACCCCAAAAATTCTAAAATAAATTGCTGGAATACAATCATCCGCAAAAAGAATTAACTAAATAACACTTTCCAAATAAAAATGATAGCAATTCTCGTGAGCGCTAAAGTTTTTGTTTTTTACAGCAAGATTAAAAAGACTTTCCCCAAGTCTTCCCAACGGTTCTACTTGGCACAATCACTAATTAAACACAAAAAACACAACCAAAACAGTGGCTAGATAAATTATTTATTACTAAACAAGAGCAAAAAGCAAGGAATAAAAATAAAATTGGGTTGCCTCCCAACAAGCGCTATCGTTTAACGCCCCTAGCTAGGCATAAAAGCGAAGATAGATCTAGGTATTGCCATAATAATAAGATAGATCATTAAAACTCATTTCATATTCTCTACGTTCGGCAGCAAGTTTTCTTTGAGGCAAGCAAAAGTAATCAAAAGGGCTAAATTTAATGGGACAAAATTCCCCAAGATCAACTTTGGGAGGTATAGGTTCCTCCTTTAGCCCTTCGTATTCCACAACCAATTCATCATTATAATCATTATTTTGAAAAAAACTTTGTGAGCCTATACTCGAGAGAATATCCTAGTTCATTATTTCGAATAGCCAAATAATTATAAAGTTCAGAAATTCTATCAACTAGAACATTGGTAGGAACCCTTTTTCTAAGGTTTTCATTGAAAGCAACATAGTCTGGAGATTGAAAACGCATTATTTCTTCTTGATCAAAAAGGATAGCCTCTATGGGAGGACGGCAAGCGTCCACTCTATAATGCGCAAAGATTTCTTTGGCCTCTTTTATTATAAATCTAAACTCATGAGCCAAAAAGATAGTAGCGGCACGCTTAACAGAAGAATGCTCAATATTAATGTTATTTTTGAGAAAATCCTTTGTATGCAAGGATGCACGTGCATAAATTGTCTTTCAAGTTCAACTACAAGCATGGCGATAGCGTCCGCAAGACTACTAGTTCTATGAAGGGTAGAACTACCCATAGACCGCTATCCAGCATGCATCTAGAGTAACGCTTTAAGCAAGATGACATGATGTAGAGGGATAAACTCATGCAATATGATATAAACCCCATCTTGTTATCCTTGATGGCAACAATACAATACGTGCCTTGCTGCCCCTACTGTCACTGGATAAGGACACCGCAAGATTGAACCCAAAGCTAAGCACCTCTCCCATTTCAAGAAAGATCAATCTAGTAGGCCAAACCAAACTGATAATTCGAAGAGACTTGCAAAGATAACCAATCATACATAAAAGAATTCAGAGAAGATTCAAATATTGTTCATCGATAAACTTGATCATAAACCCACAATTCATCGGTCTCAACAAACACACCGCAAAAGAAGATTACATCGAATAGATCTCCACAAGAGAGGGGGAGAACTTTGTATTGAGATCCAAAAAGAGAGAAGAAGCCATCTAGCTAATAACTATGGACCCGAAGGTCTGAAGTAAACTACTCACACTTCATCGGAGAGGCTATGGTGTTGATGTAGAAGCCCTCCATGATCGGTACCTCCTCTGGCGGAGCTCCGGAAAAGGCCCCAAGATGGGATCTCGTGGATACAAAAAGTTACGACGGTGGAATTAGGGTTTTGGCTACGTATCTGGTAGTTTGGGGGTACGTAGGTATATATAGGAGGAAGGAGTATGTCGGTGGAGCAACATGGGCCCCACGAGGGTGGAGGGCGCGCCTGGGGGGGGGGGGGGGTAGGCGCGCCCCCTACCTCGTGCCTTCTTGGTTGACGTAGGGTCCAAGTCTTCTAGATCATGTTCATTCCGAAAATCACGTTCCCGAAGGTTTTATTCCGTTTGGACTCCGTTTGATATTCTTTTTCTGCAAAACCATAAAATAGGCAAAAACAACAATTCTGGGCTGGTCCTCCGGTTAATAGGTTAGTCCCAAAAATAATATAGAAGTGTATAATAAAGCCCAATAATGTCCAAAACAGGATATAATATAGTATGGAACAATAAAAAATTATAGATACTATAGCGACCAGACCTCAAATAGTCTGATCTCTGTGTATAAGTGTCATCCCTGGATCGGTAATGCTGACACACACAGTACTTGAAGGATTTATAACAGAGTGGCAATCACACACTTATTACATCGAATGTCTCAAAAGAGAACTTATTACAATAAATATGGCTTAAGGCCATCTAATACAATAACAGCGGAAGGCTTGGAAGATAAAGTGAGTCCATCAACTCCAACGGCATCACTGAGTGAAAGACCATGACCTAAGGCTCCTTACTCGTCATCTGAAAAGTATGCAACATGATATGTTGCAGCCCGAAAATGGGTCAGCACATAGAATATGCTGGCGAGGTAACACAAGAGAATAATGAACAGAATAAAGCTATCACTATATGCATATATGGCTGGTGGAGGCTGTATGGTTGATATGTTTTGCGTTAAGCCAATTTTTCCCTACCGCAAAGGAATATATTTTATTTAACTACAAAATTTGTTGAGAACATTGAGAATGGTAAACCCCATATCAATCCCAATTAAAAGTAATCATTAACCCAAACCAAATTATATAATTAAGAGTGATGAGATCCACATGATAATCCAAGAAATAGATACTCAAGATGTCCATAACCGGGGACATGGCTAACCATGATTAGTTTGTACACTCTGCAGAGGTTTGTGCACTTTTCCCCACAAGACTCGAACTCCTTCGTTGGATTTCTCGCACTACATAATGTTTGAGAAACGGATGACCGAGACACAGTCTTTCAGAAGCGTTAGCACCTTATGATGGGTAGACCGGTACACCTACATCCCCTACATCTGCTAGTCTACCACTGTAAGAGTTCACACAACTTAATCAACTATGCTACATCCCATAATAGCATGTGGCTGCACACGGAAGTTTCGAGTATGAATAATCTTATGACCCCTTTGAGCCTGGGTGGCAGTCCATAGGAGAATCACACGGTACCCCGGGATTTCCAAAAAATACAGGCAATCACTGGGTTCCCCAGGTGTCTCAATCCACCCTGATGTGTATTAAAGTTATCACCTTGAATTCAACCATTAATTAATAATACTCACATCTGTCATGAAAACTCTCAAACCCAATCCACGTCTACGAGCATAGCATAGCAGTATAAGCATAACGTAGAAGTAACTCCCAGGGGTTGATAATAAACAGGGTAATAGGTTCCTACTTCATCAACTACTTCCCAACCCACAGTTTAATTCAGATCCTAACCATGCAATGTTTGAGGGTTTGATCTAATGCAATAAAACTGGGTAGTAAGAGCTATGATCAAAGTGCTACTTGCCTTGCTGATGATCCGTGAAACCTAGAGACTCGTAGTAGCACGCTTCGCACTCCGGATGTTCTATCAAAAACAAACAAGCATACAATAAGCAATCAAGCAAGGGCATGGGTAAAACCCGAATAAGAAATCTAACCAGAAAGTTCAACTTAAGAACTCCGGTTTGCAAAAAGAATCAAATCAAACAAAGCAACAAAACTCAAACGGCAAAAGAAACATGCTTCGTTTACTAATCTAGACTAAAGTCAAACATTACAGTAGCAAAAACTTGTTTAAGTTGATTAAACAGAAAGAGGGTTTCGAGACGAAACTCTAGGCGTTTGAATTGCCTGATTCCGTTAAACGAGCGAAAAGTCATACTAAGCCGAAAATCGGATCAAAAATCGCGATCAAAAATAATCGCGGAAAAGCCAAGAAAAAGAAAAACTGACGAACAGGCTAACGAACAAACATTCGCTATCTGCGGCTAAATGGTGAAAACCGTTCGCGAAAACGAATGTAAAAACGGGTGTTCGCTAAATAACTAAACCAAAAAAAATAAACCGAACCGGATCTAAACAAAAAACGGATCTAGGGTTTTCAAAAAAACAAAACTGTTTTCTCACAAAAACCGAGGCAACTACCTCGAGGTCCGGCGAGGGTCCGGCGCTCCGGCGCACCGGCGTGGGGCGTGGCACGACGGCGAGTGGGAGGCGGTGCGGTGGCGGCGCGGGCGGCGGTGGCGGATCGGGGCTAGGGTTAGGGTTAGGGCGCGGTGGCGGCTTGGGCTGGTCGGGGGCTCGGGGCCGCGGCTTATAAGGGCCGGCCCGAGGAGTCCTGGCCGCTTACGGCCCGGAGTCGGTTCGCCTCTTTTTTTTAAAAAAAATTTAATTCTGACGCTCAGAAAAGAAAAGAAATACTAAACAGACTCCAAAAATCCCGAAATAAAATTTCCCCATCCTCTAAAAATAAGCCGGACAAGGTGAGCATTTATTTGGGCCTAAAATGCAACTTTGAAAAACACACTTTTTTCCTAAATCAAATAAAATAGTAATAAAAATCCAAACAAAAATCTTATTTGATTTTAATATTAAATCTTTGATATTTCTCTATTTTGAGGAAGTCATTTTATCCTCTCTCTTTTATTTTTATAAAATAAATAATCGAAGAGTAAATAATTAAAATCAAACGATTCTCTTTTCAAAATTCGAGAAAAACTCGAATATGAAAATAACGAAATCCCCAACTCTCTCCGTGGGTCCTTGAGTTGCGTAGAATTTCTAGGATCAACCAAAATGCAATAAAATATGATATGCAATGATGATCTGAAGAATAACATTCCAAATTGAAAATTTGGGATGTTACAAACCTACCCCCTTAAGATGAATCTCTCCCTCGAGATTCGGGTTGGCTAGAAAATTGGTGAGAGTGATCCTTCCGTAGGACTTCCTCCCGTTCCCAGGTGGCTTCATCTTCGGTATGGTAGCTCCACTGAACTTTGCGGAACTTGATTACTTTGTTGCGTGTGACACGACTGGCAAACTCGACTATCTTAACTGGTTTCTCCTCATACGTCAAATCGCTATCCAACTGAATCGCCTCCAAGGGCATGGTATCTCTTAATGGTATATCGGCCATCTCATCATGACACTTCTTTAGCTGTGAAACATGAAACACATCATGAACTCCTGACAGTCCTTCAGGTAACTCCAACTTGTGGGAAACTTCTCCCATATGTTCCAAAACTTTGTATGGTCCTAAAAAACGTGGTGCTAACTTTCCCTTAACTCCAAAGCGCTTAACTCCTCGAAGTGGGGATACACGAAGATACACTCTGTCTCCAACTTTTTAAACTATCTTCTTGCAATTTAGAATCCACATAGCTCTTCTGCCTGGATTGGGCTACTTTGAGTCTATCACGAATCAGCTTAACCTTTTCTTCTGATTCCTTAATCAAATATGGTCCAAACAACTGTCGGTCTCCAACTTCATCCCACAACAACGGTGTTCTGCACCTCCTTCCGTACAAGGCTTCAAAAGGGGCCATCTTCAAACTAGCTTGATAGCTGTTGTTATAAGGGAACTCTGCGTAAGGCAAATTATCGTCCCAACTAGATCCATAATCTAGCGCACAAGCTCTCAACATGTCCTCCAGAATCTGATTTACCCTCTCGGTCTATCCATCTATCTGCGGGTGAAAAGTTGTACTGAACTCTAGCCTGGTTCCCAAAGTTTCATGCAACTGATTCCAAAACTTTGAAGTAAACTGGCTTCCTCTATCTGATACAATGGTCCTCGGAACTCCATGCAGACATACGATCCTGGTCATGTATATCTTTGCTAACTTAGCACTGGTGTAAGTGGTCTTCACTAGGATGAAATGAGCTACTTTCGTCAAACGATCGACTACAACCCATATCGAGTCATAGCCAGAACGAGTCCTGGGTAATCCCGTGATAAAATCCATGCCTAGCTTATCCCACTTCCATTCGGGTATCGGCAATGGCTGTAACAATTTGGCTGGCTTCTGATGCTCTGCCTTCACTCTCTAACATACATCACAAACTGCTACATACTCTGCAGTATCCTTCTTCATTCCGGTCCACCAGAAACTGTCCTTCAAATCCAGATACATTTTGGTATTACCTAGGTGAATCGAATGTGGCGAATAATGGGCCTCTTGCAGAATCAACTTCCTGATCTCCTGATCATTTGGCACATATACACGGTCCTCGAACCATAATGTATCGTGCTCATCCTCACGAAATCCTTTAGCCTTTCCTTTACTCACCCTTTCCTTTATCTCGGCAATCTCCTTGTCCTTCTTCTGAGCTTCTCTGATCTTATCCATTAAGGTAGACTGAATCTCCAATGCTGCTACATAGCCTCTCGGAACTATCTCCAAACATAGCTCATGAAGGTCTTCTGCTAACTCCTTGGGTAACTCTTCGGTCTTGAGGGTATTTACATGACTTTTGTGGCTCAACGCATCGGCTACTACGTTAGCCTTTCCGGGATGATTTCATATCATAATCCTTTATTAGCTCTAACCATCTTCTCTGCCTGAGATTCAATTCCTTCTGCGTGAAGATATAATTCAAACTCTTGTGATCCGTGTATACTTCACAATGGTTTCTGATGAGAAAATGTCTCCATGTCTTCAACGCATGCACTACAGCTACTAACTCCAAATCATGCGTAGCATAATTTAGCTCATGGGGTTTTAGCTGTCATGAGTCATATGAAACAACTCTTCCTTCCTGCATAAGCACTGCTCCTAGTCCTTGACGAGAAGCATCGCAATACACTTCATAATCCTTGCGTTGATCTGGCAGGATGAACATTGGCGATGTAACCAAGCGTCTCTTCAACTCCTGAAAACTGGCCTCACATTCCTCAGTCCAATTGAATTTGGTGTCCTTCTTTAACAACTCCATCATTGGCTTTGCAATCTTCGAGAAATTCTCAATGAACCTCCGGTAGTATCCTGCGAGTCCAAGAAAACTCCGGATCTCTCCAACTGTCGTGGGTGCTTCCCAATTTGTCACAGTGGCGACTTTGTTGGGGTCTACTACTATTCCTTCTCCGGATATAACATGTCAAGAAATCCCACTTCCTTTAACCAAAACTCACACTTGCTGAACTTGGCGTATAGTTGATGTTCTCTGAGCTTCCCAAGTACCAAATGCAAGTGGTCCTTATGCTCCTCTTCATTCTTCAAGTAGACTAGAATGTCATCTATGAACACTACGACGAACTTATCCAAAAACTCCATAAACACTTTGTTCATCATGTTCATAAAATAGGTAGGTGTGTTAGTCAGGCCAAATGACATAACGGTATACTCATATAGCCCATACCTTGTGGTAAAAGCTGTCTTAGGTATATCATGCTCTCGAATCATCAACTGGTGGTACCCTGATTGCAGATCGATCTTGGAAAACACCTTAGCTCCTTGCAGCTGATCAAACAAATCATTGATCATCGGCAGTGGGTACTTATTCTTGATTGTTACTTCATTCAATCCACGATAATCAACGACCATTCTTAATGATCCATCCTTCTTTTCCACTAGAAGTACTGGTGATCCCCAAGGCTACGAACTTGGGCGAATATATCCTTTATCCAGTAACTCCTTAATCTGCTTCTTAATTTCCTCCAAATCCTGAGCGGGCATACTGTACGGTCTCTTAGATATTGGTCCTGTTCCTGGCAAAAGCTCAATCAAAAACTCGATGTCTCTATCCGGTGGCATGCCTGGCAACTCTTCTGGAAATACATCCGGGAATTCCTTCACCATTGGTACTTCCTCCTGTACTACTCCCGATAAGCAATTTACTTGAGTCCTATTTGGCACATGCCGGGATACATATTTGATCCTTCTTCCTTCTGGGGTAGTGAGAAAAATTCACTTACTGGCGCAATCGATGTTTCCTCCATACATCAATAGCCAATCCATACCTAGAATCACATCCAAACCTTGCGACTCCAGAATTATCAGGTCTGAGGGGAAAATGTGCCTACCTATGGCCAACGGCATCTGAAAACATCCTTGGCTAGCCATGTACTCTGCTCCTGGCGAGCTTACTAACAATGGTGTACTAAGAACTTTGGTGGGTAGTTTATACTTATCCACAAATCCCCTCGATATGTATGAAGGAGATGCACCAGTATCAAAGAACGACTGCAGTAAATGACTTAACCAAAAACTTACCTATTACTGCATCTGGCTGGGCTTCAATCTCCTCCACGTTAACGTGGTTCACCTGTCCCCTGGTGAAAGGGTTGGGCTTCTTACCAGAGCTTCCATTTCCGTTTCCGTTCTTAGCTTCAAGACATTCATTGGCGTAATGTCCGGTCTTCTGGCACTTGTTGCAAGTAACTTGGCATATATCCTTCTTGGTAGGTGTTGCTGGGTTGGAACGGTTCTGTCCGTTGCTTCCTCCATTACCATTTATGTTCATGGGGCCACTATGGTTGTGCGAACTTCCTCCATTATGAGTGTGGCCTCCATGGTTATGCACAAGTCCTCCCGAGTTCGGGGTGAAACGGGGTCTCTGCTGAGCTCCAGAATTACACTTCCCTTGTCCATACTTCCTCTTGCGACTGTCAATCTGCTGCTGCTTCCCTTCAAGCATGAGAGCTCTATCCACCAACTCCTGGTAGTTATTGAAATTTGCTACCATCAACTACATGCTCAGCTCATCATTCAGTCCTTCCAGAAACTTCTCCTTCTTAGCTGCATCTGTAGCAACGTCATCTGGGGCATAATGTGCTAGCTTACTAAATTCATCCACATACTGGCCAACAGTGCGCCCTCCTTGGCGTAAGTTGTGAAACACACGCTTCTTCATGACCATAGCTCCTGCTGAAACATGGGCAGTGCGGAAAGCTTGCTGGAACTGACCCCATGTGACAGTGGCTATAGGATAAGTGATAGTGTAATTCTCCCACCATGAGGCTGCTGGTCCATCCAATTGGTGTGCGGTAAAACGCACCTTCTCAGCATCTGTGCATCCTGTAGTGGTTAACTCCCTTCCAATCGTACGGAGCCAATCATCTGCAACTATCGGCTAAGTTGTCAACCGGGGGTGGTGGTGGTGGGTTATTGTTGTTGTTGTTGTTGTTGCCTTGGTTCTGAACTAACAACTGCATCAAGGTATTATGCTGCTGGATCAACTGAGTGAGCTCCGGTGGAAAGGTAAATCCGGGGTCACGTCTCGGAGGCATCTGGGGTTTAGAGAGAAGAGAATAGAATAGAATGAGGTCTAGTGAGAAAACACTACCCATATGCACATGAGACAAACACAATCATTTCACTCAATCAATCAAAGGCATACAATCGGTCTAGTACTTACCGTTATAAAAGTGCTTGGACTATACTATTTACATGGTAGACTACTACTACTATTTTGGTGGTCAACTAGAAATATTGTTTGGTCGAAGGTTCCATGATATCTGCTCCAGCTTCATCAACATAGTCATCATTGCTATCGTCCGGATCCGAATCAGTGTCGTCGATGATGATGTAATCCTCAGGGCGAATCTCCTTGTGTTCTTCATCTTATTCTCCTGGTGCGGGGTTTCCCATGAAAACTCATAGCTTCCTTTCCAGGTCGTCATTCTTTTCCACTAGCACGACGATTTCCACCTCATAATCTTCACGCGTAGCCTTGAGTTCTTCTTCAAGCTCCGTGACCCTTGTCATTGCCTTCTTCAAATCCATCATGCCTGCGCACATCTGATTCTCCTGGCGACGGATGTGCTGGTTTAACTCCTGAATGAAAGCAGCAATTGATCTATCCTTCCTGGTGCTGATCATCTCCCATTGCTCATCTTGGCGCCCACAAATCTGGTAGATAGTATCCTTGAGATCCTTTTGGTAAACTTCTCCAATGCGTGCCATTGTGATGTGAGCTGCCATACTCTTTCCTAGACTCCAGGTTGGTGCATCAAAAGAAAACTCTATGGGCTTAGTGACTGGCGTAAATGTCCTTCCTAGTACTTGAACTTGAATCATCCAGCGCTCCTCTTCTGTTCAAGTGGCATTGTAAGTCCCGGTGAAGCTTGGTATTCCAATGTTTAGGTGCTTAGTGACTTCCTTCAAGTGACGTCCAAAAGTGGTGTCTTCATCCGGTTGCATGAACTTGATCGTTGCATCTGCCATCCTAAAGAGTATAAAATGGAGAGGAGTTAGAAGTGAGAAGAGAGTAGTGTTCTAGGGCTTTAGCTTAATGGTCGTGTCCTACAGTCAGCGTGTGCTCTGATACCATCTTTGTAGCGACCAGACCTCAAACAGTCTGATCTCTGTGTATAAGTGTTATCCCTGGATCGGTAATGCTGACACACACAGTACTTGAAGGATTTATAACAGAGTGGCAATCACACACTTATTACGTCGAATGTCTCAAAAGAGCACTTATTACAATAAATATGGCTTAAGGCCATCTAATACGATAACAGCGGAAGGCTTGGAAGATAAAGTGAGTCCATCAACTCCAACGGCATCACTGAGTGAAAGACCACGACCTAAGGCTCCTTATTCGTCGTCTGAAAAGTCTGCAACATGATACGTTGCAGCCCGAAAACAGGTCAGCACATAGAATATGATGGCAAGGTAACACAAGAGAATAATGAACAGAATAAAGCTATCACTATATGCATATATGGCTGGTGGAGGCTGTATGGTTGATATGTTTTGCATATAGCCAATTTTTCCCTATTGCAAAGGAATATATTTTATTTAACTACAATTTTTTTGAAAACATTGAGAATGGTAAACCCCATCTCAATCCCAATTAAAAGTAATCATTAACCCAAACAAAATTATATAATTAAGAGTGATGAGATCCACATGATAATCCAAGAACTAGATACTCAAGATGTCCATAACCGGGGACACGGCTAACCATGATTATTTTGTACACTCTGTAGAGGTTTGTGCACTTTTCCCCACAAGACTCGATCTCCTCCGTTGGATTTCTGGCACTACATAATGTTTGAGAAACGGATGACCGAGACATAGTCTTTCAGAAGCGTTAGCACCTTACGATGGGTAGACCGGTACACCTACATTCCCTAAATCTTCTAGGCTACCAGTGTAAGAGTTCACACAACTTAATGAACTATGCTAGAGCCCGTAATAGCATGTGGCTACACACGGAAGTTTCCAGTATGAATAATCTTATGATCCCTTTGAGCCTAGGTGGCAGTTCATAGGAGAATCACACGGTACCCCGGGATTTCCAAAAAATACAGGCAATCACTGGGTTCCCCAGGTGCCTCAATCCACCCAGATATGTATTAAAGTTATCACCTTAAATTGAACCATTAATTAACAATACTCACATCTGTCATGAAAACTCTCAAACCCAATCCACGTCTACGAGCATAGCATAGCAGTATAAGCATAACGTAGAAGTAACTCATAGGGTTTGATAATAAACAGGGTAATAGGTTCCTACCTCATCAACTACTTCCCAACCCACAGTTTAATTCAGATCCTAACCATGCAATGTTTGAGGGTTTGATCTAATGCAATAAAACTGGGTAGTAAGAGGTATGATCAAAGTGCTACTTGCCTTGCTGATGATCCGTGAAACCTAGAGACTCGTAGTACCACGCTTCGCACTCCGGGTGTTCTATCGCAAACAAACAAGAACACAATAAGCAATCAAGAAAGGGAACGGGTAAAACTCGAATAAGAGATATAACTAGAAAGTACAACTTAAGAACTCCGGTTTGCAGAAAGAATCAAATCAAACAAAGCAACAAAACTCAAACGGCGAAAGAAACATGCTTCGTTTACTAATCTGGACTAAAGTCAAATTTTACAGTAGCAAAAACTTGTTTAAGTTGATTAAACGGAAAGAGGGTTTCGAGACAAAAATCTAGGCATTTGAATCGTCTGATTCCGTTCAACGAGCGAAAAGTTATACTAAAACGAAAATCGGATCAGAAATCGTGATCGAAAATAATCGCGGAAAATCCAAGAAAAAGTAAAACTGACGAACAGGCTAACGAACGAACGTTCGCTGTCTGTGGCTAAACGGTGAAAACCGTTCGCTAAAACGAACGTAAAAACGGGCATTCTCTAAATAACTAAACCAAAAAAGTAAACCGAACCGGATCTAAATAAAAAACGGATCTAGGGTTTTCGAAAAAAAACCAAAATGGTTTTCTCACAAAAACTGAGGCAACTACCTCGAGGTCCGGCGAGGGTCCGGCCCTCCGGCGCGGCGGCGTGGGGCGCGACACGTCGGCGGGTGGCAGGCGGCGCGGCACGGGCGGCGGCGGCAGCGGATCGGGGCTAGGGTTAGGGTTAGGGCGCGGTGGCGGCTTGGGCTGGTCGGTGGCTCGGGGCCGCGGCTTATAAGGGCCGGCCCGAGGAGTCCTGGCCGCTTACGGCCCGGAGTCGGTTCGCCTCTCTTTTTTTAAATAATTCCGACCCTCAAAAAATAAAATAAAAGAAATACGAAACGGACTCCAAAAATCCCGAAATGAATTTTCCCGTTCCTCTAAAAATAAGCCGGACAAGGTGAATATTTATTTGGGCCTAAAATGCAATTTTGAAAAACGCACTTTTTTCCTAAATCAAATAAAATAGCAACAAAAATCTTATTTGATTTTAATATTAAATCTTCGATATTTCTCTATTTTGAGGAAATCATTTTATACTCTCTATTTTATTTTTATAAAAGAAATAATCGAAGAGTAAATAATTAAAATCAAACGATCCTCTTTTCAAAATTCGAGAAAAACGCGAATATGAAATTAATGAAATCCCCAACTCTCTCCGTGGGTCCTTGAATTGCATAGAATTTCTAGGATCAACCAAAATGCAATAAAATATGATATGCAATGATGATCTAAAGTATAACATTCCAAATTGAAAATTTGGGATGTTACAGATACGTTGGAGACGTATCATCAATCCCTTCAGGATTACTTGCAAGGATGGCATCTGATAGACATAGGTATAAAAGATAAATAAAAGTGCAAAATAAAGATAAATAAATTACAGCAAGGTATTTTGGGTTTTTGGTTTTGTAGTCTGAAAATAATATGATAAAAAATATACCCGGGGGGCATAGTTTTCACTAGAGGCTTCTTTGTTGAAACAACGCATACGGTGGGTAAACAAATTATTGTTCAGCAATTGATAGAAATGCGAATAATTATGATGATATCTAAGGCAATGACCATGAATATAGGCATCATGTCTGTGACAAGTAGACCGACTCCTGCCTGCATATACTACTCTTACTCCACACATTGACCACTATCTAGCATGCATCTAGTGTATTATGTTAACAAGAACGGAATAACACCTTAAGCAAGATTTCATGATTTAGAGGGATATATCCAATAAATATGAATAAACCACACCTTTTTATCCTTAATGGCAGCAATACAAATACGTGTCATATCCCCTTCTGTCGCTGGGATTGAGCACCGCAAGATTGAACCCATTATGAAGCACCTCTCCCATTGCAAGAAAAATCAATCTAGTTGGCCAAACCAAATCACTAGATCAGAGAGAACTACAAATCTATCTTAATCATGCATAACAGAATTCAGAGAAGACTCAAATAATATTCATAGATAATCTGATCATGAACTCACAATTCATCGGATCTCAATAAACGCATCCCAGAAGAAGATTACATCGAATAGATCTCCAAGAATATTGAGGAGAACATTGTATTGAAGATACTAGCTATGTACCCGTAGGTCTCTGTTAAACTACTCACACATCACTGGAAGGGCAACAAGGTTGATGTAGAGGCCCTCCGTGATTGAATCCCCCTCCAGAAGAGTATCGGAACAAGTATCCAAATGGGATCTCACGAGGACAGAAACTTGCAGTAGCGAAAAAGTATTTTTGGTGTGCCCTCTGGTATACGGGGAATATTTGGGTATTTATGGTGCTAAGATTAGGGCCAGAGGAGCCACGATGGGCCCACAAGATCATTGGGCGCCCCCTAGGGCGCGCCTGGCGAGCTTGTGGCTCATTCATGGACCTTCTTGCTTCCTCCCGAAGCTTCCTAGGTGTTTTTTGGTCCATGTAAAATCTTCGAAAAGTTTCGTTCCATTTGGACTCCATTTGGTATTGATTTTCTGTAAAAGACAAAACATGGAAAAACAGCAACTGGCACTGGTACTAGGTTAATAGGTTAGTCCCAAAAATGATATAAAATAGCATAATAATGCATATGAAATATCCAAGATGGATAATCTAATAGCATGGAACAATAAAAAATTATGGATACGTTGTAGACGTATCACCATGGTTCGGTTATCGGTCATTGAACGAAGGGGTTTCGTTCATGTCTATGAGCTACCGAACCTACGGGGTCACAACCTTAAGGAAATCACGATCTGTTGAGTGTTAGTAGGATGGGAGTGATGAGAATATATTTGTGGAATCATTTCATAAATATTCAAAATAGTTTCGAGAGGATCCGAAAGCATTTTGGGGTCACCAGAAGGATTTCAGAGAGTATCGCATAATATTGGGTATAGTTGGAACATGTTTACGAGGTTGTTAAATTATATATAAAAGAGTATAGTATTTATTAGAAGTATGTTTGTATTTAATTTAATACCAACGGGCCTTGAAAGACCAAACCGGAGAAAGAGAATTGGGCCACCAAGGCCAAAGAGGAAGTGGCGCCCCCTTTCTATGTAGGGGGGGGGGGGGGCGGGCGAATCCTATTTGGGGAGGAGTTTGACTCCTCCCACTTGGCTGGCGTGCCAAAGGACGATCCTTCCCTCCTTGGTGGCTACCCTTTGATCCCCCTCCCCTCCAACCTATATATACTAGAGGATTTCCACACATTGGGCATACACGTTTCTGAGCCTCCTCTAGTTCTTGTAGTTCTAGTTGTAGTTGGTCCTACTTGACTAATTAGAGATAGGCTAATCCTCTTGTACTCACAATTAGAAGCCCCGTGTGGTTCTAATCTTCTCCCTCTAATTCTCCAGAGACGATTAGCTCTGGACCGCGAAGCGCTGCTGGATCGTGAAGGTTGCACGCTTGCAACCAAATAGAGAGGCCGTGCTTTTAGTCTTCTGTTCGAGGGACTATTTGATGTCTACTACACAACCTTCTTCCTGTAGACGTTGTTGGGCCTCCAGGTGCAGAGGTTTGTAGGACAGTGGAAAATTTCCCTCAAGTGGATGACCTAAGGTTTATCAATCCGTGGGAGGCGTAGGATGAAGATGGTCTTTCTCTCAAACTACCCTGCATCCAAATAACAAAGAGTCTCTTGTGTCCCCAACACACCCAATACAATGGTAAATTGTATAGGTGCACTAGTTCGACGAAGAGATGGTGATACAAGTGCAATATGTATGGTAGATATAGGTTTTTGTAATCTGAAAATATAAAAAACAGCAAGGTAGCAAGTGGTAAAAGTGAGCGTGAACGGTATTGCAATGCTAGGAAACAAGGCCTAGGGTTCATACTTTCACTAGTGCAAGTTCTCTCAACAATAATAACATAATTGGATCATATAACTATCCCTCTACATGCAACAAAGAGTCACTGCAAAGTTATTAATAGCGGAGAACAAACAAAGAGATTATTGTAGGGTACGAAACCACCTCAAAGTTATTCTTTCTAATTGATCTATTCAAGAGTCCGTAGTAGAATAACATGAAGCTATTATTTACGTTCGATCTATAATACAATACGTACTAGAATAACACCTTAAGAAAAAAATTAACCAAAACCCTAATGTCACCTAGATACTCCAATGTCACCTCAAGTACCCATGGGTATGATTATACGATACGCATCTCACAATCTCAGATTCATCTATTCAACCAACACAAAGAACTTCAAAGTGTGCCCCAAAGTTTCTACCGGAGAGTCAAGGCGAAAACATGTGCCAACCACTATGCATAAGTTCACGAGGTCACGGAACTCGCAAGTTGATCACCAAGACATACATCAAGTGGATCACGTGATATCCCATTGTCACCACAGATAAGCACATGCAATACATGCATCAAGTGTTCTCAAATCCTTAAAGACTCAATCCGATAAGATAACTTCAAAGGGAAAACTCAATTCATCACAAGAGAGTAGAGGGGGATAAACATCGTAAGATCCAAATATAATAGCAAAGCTCGCGATACATCAAGATCATGCCAACTCAAGAACACGAGAGCGAGATTTCAAACACATAGCTACTGGTACATACCCTCAGCCCCAAGGGTGAACTACTCCCTCCTCGTCATTGAGACCGCCGGGATGATGAAGATGGCCACCAGAGAGGGATTCCCCCCTCCGGTAGGGTGCCAGAACGGGTCTAGATTGGTTTTCGGTGGCTACGGAAGCTTCTGTCGGCGAAACTCCCGATCTAGGTTTCTTTCTGGAAGTTTCAATATATATAAGAGGTTCTGGCGTCGAGAACAAGTCAGGGGGTCTTCGGGATGTCCACGAGGTAGGAAGACGCGCCCAGGGTGGGTGGGCGGTCCCCCCACCCTCGTGGGCAACCTAGGACTCTTCTGGCCCAACTCTTTTACTCCATGTCCTTCTTCTGTTCCAAAAATAAGTTCCGTGAAGTTTGATGTCAATTGGACTCCGTTTGATTTTCCTTTTCTGTAGAACTCAAAAACAAGGAAAAAACAGAAACTGGCACTGGGCTCTAGGTTAATAGGTTAGTCCCAAAAATTATATAAAATAGCATATAAATGCATATAAAACATCCAAGGTTGATAATATAATAGCATGGAACAATCAAAAATTATAGATACGTTGGAGATGTATCAAGCATCCCCAAGCTGAATTCCTGCTCGTCCTCGAGTAGGTAAATGTTAAAAACATAATTTTTGATGTGGAATGCTACCTAACATATTTATCCATGTAATTCTCTTTATTGTGGCAAGAATATTCAGATTTGAAAGATTCAAGACAAAAGTTTAATATTGACACAAAAATAATAATACTTCAAGCATATTAACTAAGCAATTATGTCATATCAAAATAACATGGCCAAAGAAAGTTATCCCTACAAAATCATATAGTCTGGCTATGCTCTATCTTGACCACACAAAGTATTTAAATCATGCACAACCCTGAGGACAAGCCAAGCAATTGTTTCATACTTTTGATGTTCTCAAACATTTTCAATCTTCACGCAATACAAGAGCGTGATCCATGGACATAGCACCATAGGTGGAATATAATGGTGGTTGTGGAGAAGACAAAAAGGAGAAGATAGTATCACATCAACCAGGCATATCAACGGGCTATGGAGATGCCCATCAATAGATATCGATGTGAGTGAGTAGGGATTGCCATGCAACAGATGCACTAGAGCTATAAGTGTATGAAAGCTCAAAAAGAAACTAAGTGGGTATGCATCCAACTCGCTTGCTCACGAAGACCTAGGGCATTTTGAGGAAGCCCGTCATTGGGGTATACAAGCCAAGTTCTATAATGTAAAATTCCCACTAGTATATGAAAGTGATAACATAGGAGACTCTCTATCATGAAGATCATGGTGCTACTTTGAAGCACAAGTGTGGTAAAAGGATAGTAGCATTGCCCCTTCTCTCTTTTTCTCTCAATTTGTTTTGTTTTTTGTTTTTGGGGCCTTCTCTTTTTTGGCCTCTTTTTCTCTTTTTTTTGTCTGGAGTCTCATCCCGACTTGTGCGGGAATCATAGTCTCCATCATCCTTTCCTCACATGGGACAATGCTCTAATAATGATGACCATCACACTTTTATTTACTTACAACTCCAGAATTACAACTAGATACTTAGAACAAAATATGACTCTATATGAATGCCTCTGGCGGTGTACCGGGATGTGCAATGACTCATGAGTGACATGTATGAAAGAATTATGAACGGTGGCTTTGCCACAAATACGATGTCAACTACATGATCATGCAAAGCAATATGACAATGATGGAGAGTGTCATAATAAACGGAGCGGTGGAAAGTTGCATGGCAATATATCTCGTAATGGCTATGGAAATGCCATAATAGGTAGGTATGGTGGCTGTTTTGAGGAAGGTAATGGTGGGTTTATGATACCAGCGAAAGCTGTGCGGTACTAGAGAGGCTAGCAATGGTGGAAGGGTGAGAGTGCGTATAATCCATGGACTCAACATTAGTCATAAAGAACTCACATACTTATGGAAAAAATCTATTAGTTATCGAAACAAAGTACTACGCGCATGCTCCTAGGGGGATAGATTGGTAGGAAAATACCATCGCTCGTCCCCGACCGCCACTCATAAGGAAGACAATCAAAAAATAAATCATGCTCCGACTTCATCACATAACGGTTCACCATACGTGCATGCTACAGGAATCACAAACTTTAACACGAGTATCTCTCAAATTCATGACTACTCAACTAGCATGACTCTAATATCACCATCTTCATATCTCAAAACAATCATCAAGTATCAAACTTCTCATAGTATTCAATGCACTCTATATGAAATTTTTTATTATACCCATCTTGAATGCCCATCATATTAGGACTAGTTTCATAACCAAAGAAAACTACCATGCTGTTCTAAAGACTCTCAAAATAATATAAGTGAAGCATGAGAGTTCATCTATTTCCATAAAATAAAACCACCACCGTTCTCTAAAAGGATATAAGTGAAGCACTAGAGCAAATGACAAACTACTCCGAAAGATATAAGTGAAGACCAATGAGTAGTCGAATAATTATGCAACTATGTGAAGACTCTCTAACATTTAATAATTTCAGATCTTGGTATTTTATTCAAACAGCAAGCGAAAGAAATTAAATAAAATGACGCTCCAAGCAAAGCACATATCATGTGGTGAATAAAAATATAGCTCCAAGTAAAGTTACCGATGAACGAAGACGAAAGAGGGGATGCCATCCGGGGCATCCCCAAGGTTAGGCTCTTGGTTGTCCTTGAATATTACCTTGGGGTGCCTTGGGCATCCCCAAGCTTAGGCTCTTACCACTCCTTATTCCATAATCCATCGAATCTTTACCCAAAACTTGAAAACTTCACAACGCTAAACTTAACAGAAAACTCATAAGCGCCGTTAGTATAAGAAAAGAAGTCACCACTTTGGTACTATTGTGAACTCATTCTAAATTCATATTGGTGTAATATCTACTGTATTTCAACTTATGTATGGTTCATACCCTCCGATACTACTCATAGATTCATCAAAAGAAGCGAACAACACATAGAAAACAGAATCTGTCAAAAAACAGAACAGTCTGTAGTAATCTGGATCAAATGTATACTTCTGGAACCCCAAAAATTCTAAAATAATTGTTGGACGTGAGGAATTTATCTATTAATCATCTGCAAAAAGCATCAACTAAATAGCACTTCCAGTAAAGCATAGCAGCAAATCTGGTGAGTGCTAAAGTTTCTGTTTTTTACAGCAAGATCACAAAGATTTTCCCCAAGTCTTCCCAAAGGTTCTACTTGGCACAAACACTAATTAAAACATAAAATTCAATCATAATAGAGGCTAGATAAATTATTTATTACTAAATAGGAACAAAAATCAATGAACAAAAATAAAATCGGGTTGCCTCCCAACAAGCGCTATCGTTTAACGCCCCTAGCTAGGCATGATGATTTCAATGATGCTCTCATAAAAGATAAGAATTGAAACATAACGGGAGCATCATGAAGCATATTCCAAGCACATTTGATTCTAACCCACTTCCTATGCATAGGGATTTTTTGAGCAAACAATTTATGGGAACAAGAATCAACTAGCATAGGGAAGCAAAACAAGCATAACTTCAAAACTTTCAACATCTAGAGAGGAAACTTGATATTATTGTGACTCCTACAAGCATATATTCCTCCCTCATAATAATTTTAAGTAGCATCATGAATGAATTCAACAATATAACCATCACATAAACCATTATTTTCATGATCTACAAGCATAGAAAGTTTACTATTCTCCTCATAAGCAAAATTCTTCTCATTCGGAATAGTGGGAGTATCATAAGAAACTCGAATACTATAAATTCTTTTCCACATTAAAAGAGTAATGTTCAGAAAGAGGGTAATCATAATCATGACAAGTTTTATAAATATAATCATTACCACTTTTTATAGCATAAGTGTCATCACAATAATCATCATAAGTAGCAACTTTGTTCTCATCATAATCAATTGAAACCTCTTCCAAGATAGTGGAATCATTACTAAATAAAGTCACGACCTCTCCAAATCCACTTTCACAATTATCACAATATGATTCAACATCCTCCAAAATAGTGGGATCATCACTTCCTAAAGTTGTCACTCTTCCAAACCCACTTTCATCAATATAATCATCATAAATAGGAGGCATGCTATCATCATAATAAATTTGCATATCAAAACTTGGGAGGTTAAATATATCATGTTCATGAAATGTAGCATCCCCAAGCTTGGGACAAACATTAATTTCAGCAAATAAATTCTCAAACATGTCATTCTCATCAAACATAGCATCCCCAAGCTTGGGCCTTTTCATATCATAAGCATAATCACTCTCATCATTAATAGTATGGATAGCACCAATAGTATAGCAATTATCATCATCGCAATGAGTAATAGGGGCAACATCATTTGGGAGGGATACCTTTTTACCTTTGCTTCTATGTCTTTTATTTTGCTTCTTCGCATCATGTGTGGGTTTAACCCTCTTTTTTGAGCTCCTTATTAATGAGATTGGTTGAATAGAAGGCTCCTCCTCGTTACCTGATTCATCATAAGAAATAATAGGAGGATATTGGGAAGTTTCTTCCCTTTCATTAGTATTCTCTTCATCTTCTATTTGTTTTCTTGCCTTTATGTAATTGGCAATATAAGGATTTTCAATGCAATTCACTGCACAGTACATATAAATTTCCTCTAGATCAAAATCAAGAACTTTATCAAGGGCAAATTCTGGAATATCCTTAGTTATACGTTTCATTTCTTCATATCCCAGAAGCAAACTAAGTTCATTATGATGCGCAAGGGAAATCAAGTCATCACAATTTTTGGACACGATTCGATCATGAAACAATTTGCATTGGATATTTAAATGACCATGTTCATTGCAAAGTTCACAAGGATGGCTAAGAAAATTTAAGTTTTCAGCACAAACATCTAGCCTTTCTTGCAACCATTTAGTTTCTAAATACTTATGCCTCTTGCAAAATGTATCTTCCCTATTTGGTGTGTACTTGAAAACTCTATGCACTCCACAAAAATTGACATGCTTATAAGAGACATTTTCATTATGACTAGTGCAATCATCATTAGTACCATGGATATTCAAGGAATTCATACTAACAACATTGCAATCATGCTCATATTTCAAATATTTAGTGCCAAACATTCCAATGCATTCTTCTACTAACACTTTGGCACAATTACCGGAATCATTGTTTTCTTGAAAGACAATAAAAAGATGAAGCATATGAGGTACCCTCAATTCTATATTTTTTGTAATTTTCTTTTATAGACTAAACTAGTGATAAAACAAGAAACAAAAATATTCGATTGCAAGATCTAAAGATATACCTTCAAGCACTAACCTCCCAGCCAACGGCGCCAGAAAAGAGCTTGATGTCTACTACACAACCTTCTTCTTGTATATGTTGCTGGGCCTCCAAGTGTAGAGGTTTGTAGGACAGTAGCAAATTTCCCTCAAGTGGATGACCTAAGGTTTATCAATCCGTGGGAGGCATAGGATGAAGATGGTCTCTCTCTCAAACAACCCTGCAACCAAATAACAAAGAGTCTCTTGTGTCCCCAACACACCCAATACAATGGTAAATTGTATAGGTGCACTAGTTCAGCAAAGAGATGGTGATACAAGTGCAATCTGGATGGTAGATATAGATTTTTGTAATCTGAAAATATAAAAACAGCAAGGTAGCAAGTGGTAAAAGTGAGCGTAAACGGTATTGCAATGCTAGGAAACAAGGCCTAGGGTTCATACTTTCACTAGTGAAGTTCTCTCAACAATAAGAACATAATTGGATCATATAACTATCCCTCAACATGCAACAAAGAGTCACTCCAAAGTCACTAATAGCGGAGAACAAACGAAGAGATTATTGTAGGGTACGAAACCACCTCAAAGTTATTCTTTCTGATCGATCTATTCAAGAGTCCGTAGTAGAATAACATGAAGCTATTCTTTCCGTTCAATCTATCATAGAGTTTGTACTAGAATAACACCTTAAGACACAAATCAACCAAAACCATAATGTCACCTAGATACTCCAATGTCACCTCAAGTATCCGTGGATATGATTATACGATATGCATCACACAATCTCAGATTCATCTATTCAACCAACACAAAGAACTTCAAAGAGTGCCCCAAAGTTTCTACCAGAGAGTCAAGACGAAAACGTGTGCCAACCCCTATGCATAAGTTCACGAGGTCACGGAACTCGCAAGTTGATCACCAAAACATACATCAAGTGGATCACATGATATCCAATTGTCACCATAGATAAGCACATGCAAGACATACATCAAGTGTTCTCAAATCCTTAAAGACTCAATCCGATAAGGTAACTTCAAAGGGAAAACTCAATTCATCACAAGAGAGTTGAGGGGGAGAAACATCATAAGATCCAAATATAATAGCAAAGCTCACGATACATCAAGATCGTGCCGACTCAAGAACACGAGAGCGAGAGATCAAACACATAGCTACTGGTACATACCCTCGGCCCCGAGGGTGAACTGCTCCCTCCTCATCATGGAGAGCGTCGGGATGATGAAGATGGCCATCGGAGAGGGATTCCCCCCTCCGGCAGGGTGCCAGAACAAGTCTAGATTGGTTTTCGATGGCTACGGAGGCTTCTGGTGGCGGAACTCTCGATCTAGGTTTCTTTATGGAAGTTTCAGTATATATAGGAGGTGTTGGCGTTGAGAACAAGTCAGGGGGGGTCTCCAGGCTGTCCACGAGGTACGGAGGCGCGCCCAGGGGGGTGGGCGCGCCCCCACCCTCGTGGTTAGCTCGGGACTCTTCTGGCCCAACTCTTTTACTCCATGTCCTTCTTCTGGTCCAAAAATAAGTTCCGTGATGTTTCGGGTCAATTGTTCTTCGTTTGATTTTCCTTTTCTGGAAAACTCAAAAACAAGGAAAAAACATAAACTGGCACTTGGATCTAAGTTAATAGGTTAGTCCCAAAAATCATATAAAATAGCATATAAATGCATATAAAACATCCAAGGTTGATAATATAATAGCATGGAACAATCAAAAATTATAGATACGTTGGAGACGTATCACTATTCATGGGCGGTTTGCAGGGTCATTCATCGATGTTTCGAGGGACTCCAAGTATGATCAATGCACCGACACGTTCTTCTTCCACTGCAACTTGGTGACAGTAACGATTGTAATCCCAACCCATTATGCGTCATTGTTGATCTTGAGTGTCCATAGGCATGAAATTTTGTGTTTTCTACTATGTTTCCCAATAGTTAACCACCAAGAGCCCTAGCGTCCTGGACAGCCACCCCCAATGACATCAAGGCATGGCTCCACCACATAGAGCCAAACGTTGGGATGCATATCGAGGTCCCCACCTCAGCTTCCACCTCCAGAGATCTGAGAGAGGAATCACCGTTCGGGGTCGCTTCCCCGGCATACACCAAACCCAAAGAAAAATAGATAGCACTGGCCTACGCAACATCGTTGTTCACCAACCCCATCCTGGACCAAAATAGAGCACCATCCACCACTGGCCCGAGCACGGGTGAGCAAACCGGAGGTAGGGCAAGCCACCTGCTCCATGACCATGGCACTAGGAGATGTCGAGTGGATGGGGAGACGTCCAACAATGAGGGAGAAGTGTCGGGATCCCACCGGGACCAGCAACTTCAATCGTGCCACCGCGAAATGCCCTAGTAACGACGCGCAAGGCCTCTGGCCCCACCCACTGCAGCCACGCGCTTTGGCCGAATCGCCGCCGGCTACCTCCTAGCCGCGCAGCAAGCACGTGCCACGCCACAAGCCACCCATCCGAGACTGCTACCCCAACATCCGCAGCAAAAGTTCACCCGTGCGATGCCACGTCCAGACCACCACAACATTCCACACCTAGCTCATTCTTTGCACATTGGCCATCCGCCAGATCCGCGAGCATGGCACCGCAAGAGGGAAGCTCTACCGTCCGCTAGCTCGAGAAGAACGCAAGGGGGATGTGCTACATCTTGATCTTGCTTTAGTTTTTCCCTTGAAGAGTAAAGGGTGTGATGCAGCAAATTAGAGATAAGTCACACACTATGATATCCAAGGCAATGATCATGTATATAGGCATCATGTCCGAGACAAGTAGACCGACTCCTGCCTACATTTACTACTATTACTCCACACATCAACCGCTATCCAGCATGCATCTAGTGTATTAAGTTAACAAGGACAGAGTAACGCCTTAAGCAAGAGGACATGATGTAGAGGGATATATCCAATCAATATGAACAAACCCCATCTTTTCATCCTTAATGGCAACACTACAAATATGTGTCATGTCCCTTTCTGTCACTCGGCTTGAGCACCTCAAGATTGAACCCATTACAAAGCACATATCCCATTGCAAGAAAAATCAATCTAGCTGGCCAAACCAAATCAATAGATAGAAATACAAAGCTATATAAATCGTGCATAAAAGAGTTCAGAGAAGACACGAATAGTATTCATAGATAATCTGATCATAAATCCACAATTCATCGGATCTCAACAAACACACCGCAAAAGAAGATTACATCGAATAGATCTCCAAGGACATCGAGGAGAACATTATATTGAAGATCAAAGAGAGAGAAGAAGCCATCTAGCTACTAGCTATGGAATTCTACTTCTTGAGCTTGTGTTGGTTTTTCCCTTGAAGAGGAAAGGGTGATGCAGCAAAATAGGGATAAGTATTTCCCTCAATTTGAGAACCAAGGTATCAATCCAGTAGGAGACAATGCACAAATCACCAATACCTGCACAAACCATCAAACAACTTGCATCCAACACGATAAAGGGGTTGTCAATCCCTTCACAGTTACTTGCAAAAGTGAGATCTGATAGAGATAGATGAAACTAAACAAACGATAAAGCAAATATTTTTGGGTTTCTTGGTTTATAGATCGGAAAGTAAAAGATTGCAAAATAGTATATTGGAAATTAACATGATGGAAAATAGTAGATCAGAAACTTATATGATGGGAAATAGACCCGGGGGCCATAGGTTTCACTAGAGCCTTCTCTCAAGATAGCAAATAATACGGTGGGTGAACAAATTACTGTCGAGCAACTGATAGAAAAGTGCAAAGTAATGACGACATATAAGGCAATGATTATCAAATATAGGCATCACGTCCGTGCCAAGTAGACCGAAATGATTCTACATCTACTACTATTACTCCACACATCGACCGACTCCTGCCTGCATCTAGCGTGTTAAATTCATGAAGAAAATAGTAACACATTAAGTAAGATGACATGATGTACAAGAATTAACTCAAGCAATATGATGTAAAACCCATTTTTTATCCTCAATGGAAACAATACAATACGTGCCTTGCTGCCCTACTGTCACTAGGAAAGGACACCGCAAGATTGAACCCAAAGCTAAGTGTCGGTGTCAAAACCGGCGGATCTCGGGTAGGGGGTCCCGAACTGTGCGTCTAAGGCGGATGGTAACAGGAGACAAGGGACACGATGTTTACCCAGGTTCGGGCCCTCTTGAAGGAGGTAATACCCTACGTCATGCTCGATTGTTCTTGATGATATGAGTATTACAAGATTTGATCTACCACGAGATCGTAGAGGCTAAACCCTAGAAGCTAGCCTATGGTATGATTGTATGTTGTCCTACGGACCAAAGCCTCCGGTTTATATAGACACCGGAGGGGGCTAGGGTTACACAAAGTCGGTTACAAGGGAGGAGATCTACATATCCGTATTGCCTAGCTTGCCTTCCACGCCAAGGAGAGTCCCATCCGGACACGGGACGAAGTCTTCAATCTTGTATCTTCATAGTCCAATAGTCCGGCCAAAGGATATAGTCCGGCTGTCCGGAGACCCCCTAATCCAGGACTCCCTCAGTAGCCCCTGAACCAGGCTTCAATGACGATGAGTCCGGCGCGCAGTTTTGTCTTCGGCATTGCAAGGCGGGTTCCTCCTCCGAATACCCATAGAAGATTTTGGACCCAAGGATAGTGTCCGACCCTGCAAAATAATTTCCACATACCACCGTAGAGAGAATAATATTTCTACAAATCTAATCTGCTGACGCGTCTTGACAGCACGACGTTACGTCATGGTCCGGTCATTATTCGAACCATTTTTCTCAACCAACACCGCACATATCGCGAGGCTGTTTTCTTGACACGTCTTGTCAAAGCAGAGATCGTGTTCCCCTTATTACGGGATTCTCATCAATACGGACGTGGGTAACCCACTTGTGCCCGTTGGTATGACTCCTCGATTTTAGGAAAGTCCAAAACGGCCATGAGGAGGACGCTTGCTATTCACCCTCTTTATAAAGAGGCCAAGACCTGCCCGTTTTCCTCTCGTGCTCAATCAAATCCTTCCCAAGCCTCGAGTTCCAACACCCCAGGCTCAGGTCAGGCGCTTCAGACCTTCAACCATGTCCGGATCCAACCTTCAAGGTCGGTGGATGCCTTCCTCTGTCACAGAGGAGGACATCAAGAAGCTGAGAGAGGCCAGATATCTGACCGCCGAAATTTCGCACAGGCTGCCCGCCCGAGGGCAGGTCATCCCCACTCCCGAACCCAACAAGAGTGTTGTGTTTGTCTCTCACTTCCTCCGAGGACTAGGCCTCGCTCTGGATCCCTTTGTTAGGGGACTCATGTTCTATTATAGGCTGGATTTCCATGATCTGGCCCCAGATTCCCTCCTTCACATCTCGTCATTCATCCTCGTATGTGAGGCCTTCCTCCGCATTACCCCTCACTTCGGCCTGTGGCTCAAGACGTTCAATGTGAAGCCAAAGATGATCGAGGGGTAGCACGCAGAGTGCGGAGGTGCCGTAATAAGCAAAAGCGCTGATGCTCCATGGCCAGAGGGTGCTTCCCAGAGATGTCCAGTTTGTGGCAGCGGGAGTGGTTTTATATCACAGCTCCCCGAAGTGCCATGTGGGCACCCGTCCCTGTCTTTTGCTCGGGCCCCCCACCACAACTGACGTCATGGATCAGCGAGGGGCTAAACTGGGGTCTAGTAAAGGATGTGATGATATTGCAGAGCCGCATCCGAGATCTCATTGAGAGAGACGTCAACCTGGTCACAGTGATGCAGGTCATGCTAGTTCGCCAGGTCCTGCCTTGCAAACGTAGACCTCTCCGTTTGTGGGAGTTCAACCCGGAAGGACCGCGAATCGTTCAGCACTTCCTCAGCATGATGCTCGAGGAGATGTTCAAGTTGTTCTTCGGATCACAAATATAGTGTCCGGACACCACCGAGGATGTGGGTCTGAGCTGTAATCGCCCGGATACCCAAGTAAGAAATCCCATGGCCGAACACACTATTTCTCTTATTCATCATAACATCATTCTGAAAAGTCGCTCTTTGACCAGGACTGGATAACAAAGGCGAAGATGATCAGGTGTCCGCCCCCCTTCCTGAGGGCTTGGCCAATCTAGTACTAGACAGAATGCTTGAGCCGACGCCTTATCAAGTGCTCCCGAAGGAAGATAAAGGGGGGAATAAAGAGGCCAAAAGCGAGCCTCGCTCACTACTCGTCCCAACCGGGGGAATGAGCGCCTCCGCGAAGGAGGATAACCAGGGAGAAGAATCTGACATTCCCTCTCCCCAAGGAAAGAAGAGGACCACTTCTGAAGATCGGGAAACAGAGGTTTCCAAACGGGGGAAGAAATCTTCGCCAGAGGGTCCTACCTCGGGGGGTACCCTTGCCGCACAGTGTCCGCAAGGGAATCATCCCTCTACCGAGCTGTAAGTAATCGAAAAGTACTTAGTAGTGAAAATATCCTACCTTACTTCTGAAGACAATAACCGAAGCTTATATCTTGTAGTTCGGATCGTAGCCCTTCTTGACAAAGTTCGTCTTCGGGGGATCTTCTTCAGGAGATCATGGAGAGCGAAACACCTCCCCTTGCTACCCCGCCTCAGGAGGCGGGCGACTCTGAAGTGTCGTCGCGGAGGGGTTCTCCTGATCTGCCAAGGCCAGGGGGCAATCCCTTGGCCACCCAGAGTCCTCAGTATTCGGCTCCTAAAGAGAGCAACAGAAAGAATCCGGGACCATACAGCGTGCGGTCGGACACACTGAAGGATCTTCTGGAGCAAGCGGCCATCTCAGAAGCGCATCGTACGCGTAATTGAAAGGATTTCATCCGCTGAAAGTGGATTGCATGAAGCTTTTATGAGTCTGCTGAAAGGCTTTGAGGTACGTGAAATAGTGTATGTTTTTGACGGTACCGCACACGTTAGGTGTGCCCTGTGTAGATAGTAGCCCCTGAGACTCTGGTTATCGTCGAAAACGGCGGCAAACAGAGCACTACAAGGAAAAAGGCCTACTAGTGGCGCACCAGTTTTGCCTACTAATGGCGCACTACTGGTGCGCCACTAGTATATTTTACTAATGGTCAATATGCTTAATCTCAGCTCAAATCGCACTCCGTGGTCAAACCAGCTCACTTCACAGGCACATGTTGATATATCTAGCATATCAATCCTATTAAACCTTGTTGATGTTTAGGACTTTGTTCATGTTCATGAGTGTGATGAATTTTTGAAAAAATCTTTCAAACTTCCGTTCATACTACGTATCATATTTTGAAAAAAAATTCCCGAAAAAATTAGAAACTAATATTTTTTCTCTTACTAGTGGCGCACCTAGCATACGGTGCGCCACTAGTAAGTTTGAATTTTTTTGCCCCAAAATTTAAAAGCCCCGTAACTTTTTTCTGTTAGGTTTTTGAGGATTTTGAAAATGTTTAACGGTGTGCTTGCGGTTAAATTCGGATGTAACTTTTCGAGTAGATGATTTTTCATATAGAAAACTTTTTAATCCGAGTTCGTATGCAAAAGTTATGCCCATTTTACAAATTCCAGAGAGATTTTGCAAATAAAGTCGAAATTCATTTTGGTAAATTTTCCCAACAACTAGACCACATATCACATGGGAAACTTATTTTATTTTATTTTTTTGACATTTTCATCATTTTCTTTTATTTTTTTTAACTGAAAAGGCGGTCCACAGGGGGGTGCGAGGGAATTTTTGGGCCAAGTTAGTAATGGCGCACCGTGGGAGTGGTGCGCCATTACTAGTTGGCGCACCACTCCCATGGTGCACCATTACTAGTTTTCAAAAAATATAAAAAAATTGAAAAAAATTTACTAGTGGCGCACCGTGGATGTTGTGCGCCATTACTAGTTTAACTAGTAATGGCGCACTATCCCCTGGTGCGCCATTACTAGTTTTGAAAAAAAAATTGAAAAAAAATTGAAATAAATTTACTAATAGCGCACTGTGGATGTGGCGCGCCATTACTAGTTTAACTAGTAATGGCGCACCACTCCCCTGGTGCGCCATTACTAGTTTTGAAAAAAATAAAAAAATCTTGTTACTAATGGCGCACCGTGGATGTGGTGCACCATTAGTATTTGGACACTAATGGCGCACCAACAAATGGTGCGCCATTAGTATATAGTAGTGGCGCACCACATGTCTAGTGTGCCATTAGTGTCAATTTCATCTATAGCGCTTTTCCTAGTAGTGGAGGATCATAGTTCCAGGTAATAACCAGACCGCCTTTATGCGCAGGTGGCTAAAGCTCCAGTGGCTAGCCGGACTAATGAGTTTGCCGAGCTAAAGCGGCAACTTGATGCGGCAGGTGCCGACATCGTGCTTGTCAACAAGCGGCTTGACGAGGCACAGGGTAAGTGATTTCTCCGGTGATCAACGCATAGTAAGAGGAGCATGATACCAGTACCTTTAATATGTTGTGACTGCAGATGGAGCTGCCACCGTGGAGACCCTTCAGGCAGAGCTTGCCCGAACCAAGGAGCAAGCAAGGAATAGCGATGCGGGCACTCTAAAGGCGGTCGAAGAGCTGAGGGCCGAACAGTCCGCGCATCGCCAGAGGAAGGAAAGGATAGCCAAGATGGCCATTGAGTTGAAAGATGCAGCTGACCGTTACCAGCTTCTTGAAAAAGAAAGCCGAGCGCGGGTGTCGGTGTCAAAACCGGCGGATCTCGGGTAGGGGGTCCCGAACTGTGCGTCTAAGGCGGATGGTAACAGGAGGCAGGGAACACGATGTTTTACCCAGGTTCGGGCCCTCTTGATGGAGGTAAAACCCTACGTCCTGCTTGATTTATTCTTGATGATATGAGTATTACAAGAGTTGATCTACCACGAGATCGGAGAGGCTAAACCCTAGAAGCTAGCCTATGGTATGATTGTATGTTGTCCTACGGACTAAAACCCTCCGGTTTGTATAGACACCGGAGGGGGCTAGGGTTACACAAGGTCGGTTACAAAGGAGGAGATATACATATCCGTATTGCCTAGCTTGCCCTTCCATGCCAAGTAGAGTCCCATACGGACACGAGACGAAGTCTTCAATCTTTTATCTTCATAGTCCAACAGTCCGGCCAAAGGATATAGTCCGGCTGTCCGAAGACCCCCTAATCCAGGACTCCCTCAGTAGCCCCTGAACCAGGCTTCAATGACGATGAGTCCGGCACGCAGTGTTGTCTTCGGCATTGCAAAGCGGGTTCCTCCTCCGAATACACCACGGAAGAATTTGAATACAAGGATAGTGTCTGACCCTGCAAAATAAGTTCCACATACCACCGTAGAGAGAATAATATTTCCACAAATCTAATCTGCTGACATGTTTCGGCAACATGACATCATGCCATGGCTCGGTGATTATTCAAACCGTTTTTCTTTAACTAGCCCCACACATAACGCGAGGCAGTTTCTTGACACGTCTTGTAAAGCAGAGATTGTGTCCCCCTTATTACGTCATTCTCATCAATACGGTCGTGGGTAACCCAACCACGCCTAGGACTCCTAGATTTTAGGCAAGTCCCAAACGGCCACGAGGAGGACGCTTGATATTCACCCTCTTCATAAAGGGTCAAGGCTTTTACTTTTTTCCTCCCGTGCTCAATCGAATCCCTCCCCCGCCTCGGGTTCTAACACTCAAAGCCTAGGTCGGGTGCTTCGGATCTTCAATCATGTCCGGATCCAGCCTCCCGGGCCGGTGGATGCCCGCCTCCGTCACGGAAGATGATATCAAGAAGTTGAGGGAGGCAAGATACCTGACCTCCGAAGTCTCACATCGGCTGCCCACCCGAGGGCAGGTCGTCCCTACTCCTGAACCCAATGAAGACGTAGTGTTCATCTCCCACTTCCTCCGAGGACTAGGCCTCACTCTGGATCCCTTCATAAGGGGTTTGATGTTCTATTACGGGCTTGATTTCCCTGATCTAGCCCCGGATTCCTTTCTCCACATCTCGACATTTATTGTCGTATGTGAGGCCTTCCTCCACATTACCCCTCACTTCGGCCTGTGGCTCAAGACCTTTGATGTGAAGCCGAAGACGGTCGAAGGGCAGTATGGCGTGCGGGGGTGCATTAATAAGCAAGATTGCCGGAGCTTCGTGGCCAAAAGGTTCCTTTCCAGAGGTGTCTGGATTATGGCAACGCGAGTGGTCCTACATCATCGCTCCCAGAAGTGCCAAGTGGGTAGCTTCCCCCGCCTTTTGCTCGGGGCCTCCACCACAACTGATGTCATGGATCAGCAGGGAGCTGAGATGGGGTCCAGCCAAGGATGTGCCCATACTGCAGAGCCGCATCCGGGATCTCTTCGAGGGAGATTTTAGTTTGGTTATGGTAGTGCAAGTCATGCTGGTTCGTTAAGTCCAGCCTTGCAAACGCCGGCCCCTCCACTTGTGGGAATTCAACCCAGAAGGACCGCGCGCTATTCAGAATTTCCTCGGCCTGACGCACGAGGAGATGTACAGGTCGTTCTTCGGACCCCAAATAGAGTGTCCAGACACTTCCGTGGATGTGGGCATGAGCAGCAACCGCATCGTGGCCCAAGTAAGTAATCCTCTAGCCTAACACACTATATTTCATTTATCATGACGTCCTTCTGAAGAATCGCCTTTTGACCAGGACTGGATAACAAAGGCGAAGATGATCCGGTGTTCGGCACCCCTTCCCGAAGGCTTGGACATTCCGGTGCTGGAAAAGATGCTCGAGCCAGCACCTTGCCTAGTGCTCTCAAAGGAAGATGAAGGGGGGACTAAAGAGGGCGAAAGCAGGCCCCCACCGCTACCTATTCCAACAGAGGGAACGGGCGCCTCCGTGAGGGAGGATAACCAAGGGAAGGAATATGACATCCCCTCGCCTCGGGGGAGGAAGAGGACTACCTGTGATGACCCCGAAACCAAAGTTTCCAAACGGGAGAAGAAAACTCCACCAGAGGGTCCCGCCTCGGAGGGTGCTCTTGCCGCACAAAGTTCGTGCGGGGATCAGCCCTCTAACGAGCTGTAAGTAATCAAAAAGTACTTAATAGTGAAGATATACTACCTTACTTCTGAGGAAGATAACCGAAGCATCTATCTTGCAGTTCAGATCTGAGCCCTTCTCAGCAGAGCTCATCTTCGGGGGATCTTCTTCCGGAGATGATGGAGAGCGAAACGCCTCCCTCGGCTTCCCTGGCTCAAGAAGCGGGCGACCTTGAAGTGTCGTCACGGAGAGTTTCTCCAGACCTGGCAATGCCAGAAGGTAATCCCATGGTCACCCGAAGCCCTCGGTATCCGGCTCTTGAAGAGAGCAATCAAAAGAGTCCGACAACACTTCGTATGCGGTCGGACGTACTGAAGGGTCTGCTAGAGCGAGCTACTATCTCAGAAGAGCACCATACATTAATGTGTATGGTGATTGAAAGGATTTCGTCTGCCGAAAACGGGTTGCATGAAGCCTTTATGAGTCTACTGACGGGCTTTGAGGTACGTGGAATGAAATGTGTTTGTTGTAGTACCGCACATTTTTAGGTGCGCCCTGTGTAGATAGTAGCCCCTGAGACTCTGGTTGTCGTCGAGAACGGCGGCGAACAGAGGATCGTTGTCCCAGGTAATAACCAGACTGCCGTTATGTGCAGGTGTCTGAAGCTCTGGTGGCTAGCCGGACTGATGGGGTTGCTGAACTAAAACGGCGACTGGATGCGGCGGATTCCTACATCGAGCCTGTTAACAAGCAGCTTGACGACGCACAGGGTAGGTGATATTTATAGTGAATGTCACATAGTAAGAGCAGCGTAATGCCAGTATCTTTAAATGTTGTGGCTGCAGATGGAGCTGCCACTGTGGAGGCCCTGCGGGCGGAGCTTGCCCGAGCCAAGGAGCAAGCAAGGAGTAGTAATGCGACCGCTTTGAAGGCGGCCGAAGAGTTGAAAACCGAGAAGGCCGCTCATAGCGAGAGCAAAGAGAAAATGGCCAAAATGTCTGAGAAGTTAAAAGACACTGCCGACCGCTGCCAGTTTCTTGAAGAAGAAAACCGGGCGAAGGCTACTGACCTTGAAAAGGCCACAATGGCGACCAAAGACACCCACTCTGCAATGAGAGCGAAGAAGGAGGAACTGCGTGAAGCCAGGGACATTGTGGCTGGGAAGCCCTTTATGCTGCGGAGGAAGTTCGGCGATCCGCGGTATGCCCCTCTGGATCGACTGTGGAGTTCGGCCGACGCATATCTGGACTTAGCGGCGAGCGCTGTCGATGCGGCCGGATACTTCCGAGATCAGATAGACCGTTAAGTGGGAAAGCTGTTCTGGTCGCAATTTACCGTTCCGGAGCGTCCGCTTCCATTGACTGATCAGCTTGCCGAATGGGCCGAACTCAATAGATTGTACGTACTCGCCATGAGGTCTGTCGTGGATCATCTGTGGTCGGAAAGGCCAAAGCCGAACAACTATTTTAGCTTGGTGCAACAGTTCCTTGGTGCAGTACCGTGCATTAATGCGATGAAGAGGTTGGCATGCATAGAAGGCTCGCGGATGGCCCTTGCCCGTGTCAAAACATACTGGGTGGAGATGGATGCCACCATTGTCGCGGCGCAGGGTTCGGCCATAGGCCGAGTGGCTGTCGAGCACTATTTTGAAGATGTTCTGGAGGGCGCTCGTACGATAGAGGCCCAGTGCTCGAAGAATGTTATGTTTGAGTGACATGTATTCCCATTGTAAAAACAATGTTTTATTGAATTTATCAAGGCTGTATTTATACTTTTCCCGAAAGTATTGTGATGCCTCCTGTGCGGCCATTTATGTATACATGTATATAACCTGAAAGATTGCAGTCATCGGCTTCAGCCCCCACGCATATAATGCGGGGGTGTTCGCAGAAGACGCATATTCACACTTAATCCAACGTCTTGGTCCTAATAAGGAGGTGATAGCGCAGCGAACTAGGCAACCAGACTATAATGCTTTAACACTTTCACTTAGCCATAGGAGTTTGACAGTGGGGCTACTACATAGCCCCTGGTGGCTCCGCACTCGTCCGGATTCGGGGTGCGTACGTGCCTGGCCGGGAAATGACCCTTTGTTAATGCGGAGGAATCCCGAAGATTCCAATAGGTCATCAAGTGGTTGACCAGTCTCACGCTATATCATGACACTCAGTTTTCGGCTTTCTCTACTGAGGTGCTCATCCAGATGAACCAGGGCACAATCGCAGTAGTTCTCCTGGTGCTGCCTTAGCCGATAGAGCGGAACATAAGGAAGCAAAACACAGGAGCCGGGCAAACCCAACATTTGACCAAAGACATGATTCGGAGCTGATGCATATAAGGCCAAACTCGCGACGCCGAACACTCCCTAAGGTATTCGGTCTTCATGGTGTAAACCGGGTATAAACAATACCCTTTGTAATAAGCCCCCGGTCTCCAGGTACGTGCATTATTATGGTGTCGCCACATGCCAAGATGTCAGCATCCTTCTCGGTTGTACTGAGAATCCGAGGGATGTAAATCAACAAGAGACAATAAAAAAGGTTTACGCAGGGTCTTAATCTACAAAGAATCCTTGGAACGGGTCCCTGCTGCACGTCTGCACCTGTGCCTCCGTTGTGCCATATCCTGGACGGGTGTAGCAGGATGGTCATCTGAAAAAGAGAGGAACTTAAGTGAAAAGTTGCCATGCAAAAGTTAAGTTATACTAAATAAACAATATATAGTTGAAAATGAGTAAAGGTGAGCCTTATTGCCACTTTTGCATGCGCGTTGAGCCCCTTGTATTGTAATAGGGGTATAGCCATCAAACCTGTATTAATTACATATAGCTGAGCATCGTTTAGTGGTCTTAACGACCTATCAAATGCTTGAGTTGGTGAGGTCGTTTAGTGTGCGGCGGCCAAGGCGGCCGCACCGTCTTCGGCGCGCAAGGAGCGCTCAATATTTCCATTTACTGTAATGATGCCACGTGGACCGGGCATCTTGAGCTTGAGGGAAGCGTAATGTGATATTGCGTTAAAGTGAGCGGAAGCTTCATGTCCGAGTAGTGCTTGATAGCCACTTTGGAACGGAGCGACGTGCAAAGTTAAATTTTCGTTGTGAAAGTTGTCGGGGAAGCCGAATATAACCTCTAGTAGCAGGGAGCCCCTGTAGTGAGCCTCCGGGCATGGCGTTACTCCTCTAAAGGTAGCATTGCTGCGGCCAATTTTTGTTGGGTCTATCCCCATTTTGCGGACTGTGTCCTGATATATCAGATTCAAACTGCTGCCGCCGTCCATCAGGACTCGGGTGAAGTGGTATCCATCAATTATTGGATCTAATACCAAGGCAGCCCATCCTGCACGCCGGATACTAGCCGAGTAATCCGGATGGTCGAAGGTGATCGGTTGGGACGACCAGTGGCGGAGCTCCGCGGTGATAGGCCCTGGGGCATGTTCCTCTAAAGGTGCCGCTTCTCTCCCTTTTATCACGTGTAACACGTTGACTGTTTTGACTTTTGGTGGGAATTTCTTCTGTTCCCTTGTGCTTTGCTTGCAAGGCTCGTCCTCGTCTTCACTTGGTGTATCCTGCCCCTTGTGTTCAGCGTTGAGCTTGTCGGACTGTTTGAAGACCCAACATTTTCTGTGTGTATGATTTGCAGGTTTGTCAGGGGTGCTATGGATCTAGCATATTTGGTCCAAAATTTTGTTTAGGCTGGACAATTCATCTCTGTTGCGTTTGGAGGGCGGCTTCTGCTGCCCTGGCCGAGAGCTTTTAAATCTGGCATTTACCGCCGTGCTCTTCAGGCTGTCTTCTTTATTCCGGCGCTTATTCTTGCTGCGTCGTGATTTCCCGTTTCCATCCCTGACTTCGGATGTACTTGGGTCGCTGGTGCTGCATCGGGCTAACCAGCTGTCCTCGCCCGCGCAAAAACGGGCCATGAGGCTTGTAAATGCTGCCATTGTTCTCGACTTTTCTTGACCAAGGTGTCTGGCAAGCCATTCATATCGAACACTATGCTTGAAGGATGCTAAGGCTTCGGCGTCCGGACAGTCAACTATTTGGTTCTTTTTAGTGAGGAACTTGTTCCAAAGTTTTCTGGTTGACTCACCGGGCTGTTGAGTTATATGACTTAAATCGTCTGCATCCGGTGGTCAGACATATGTCCCTTGAAAATTTGCCCGAAAGGCGTCCTCGAGCTCTTCCCAGCTTCCGATGGAGTTTGCGGGGAGGCTTTTAAGCCAGTGCCGAGCTGGCCCTTTGAGCTTGACGGGTAAGTACTTGATGGCGTGGAGATCATCTCCTCAAGCCATATGGATACGGAGGATGTAGTCCTCAATCCAGACCCCAGGGTCTGTTGTTCCGTCATACGCCTCTCTGTTTACGGGTTTGAATCCCTCTGGAAATTCGTGATCCAGCACCTCATCGGTGAAACATAGTGGGTGTGCGGCACCCCTGTATTTGGGTGTACCATGGTATTCGGATGTTTGTTGTGTTTCATTGTATGTTGGAGCGCGCCTGCGTGGTCCATAGATGGATCTGGTTGCGCCGTCCTTTTGATGCGAGCCCTTACGCGGATTGCGTACTGGTTTATGTGCGGCGTCGATTGCCGCTTTATGTTGGCTATGAGGTTGTCTATCCGACCGGATGTCCGTTTTATTTTTTAACTGTGGAGGTTCTAAGGCCTCCTCATCAAATTCAGGTAGGAACTTTCGCTTCGGATAGCTCTTGGTGTGGCGATTACTGCCGTATTTCGCTGCAGTGTTGAGTACTTCACTCCATTTGATTTTGAGTGTGTCTTGTGCAGCCTTGAGCCTTTGCTTCTATTTTTTTCAGACTCCTCGCCGTTGCAACAAGCCTTTGGTGGGCATTATGTTGCGCCTGGCGCCTATCCGGTGTGATGTCGTTCGGACTGTTATCTTCGACAGGGTTGGGTTGTTCGGCTTGATTTCCCGTGTTGCTGTGGTCGGGCAATGGTTCACCCTGCTCTAACGCTGGGTCTATGTGATCGTTATTTCTGCCGAGGCGGGATTTGGAGCGGCATTTACGCCACCGCTTTGACTGCTTCTCGAGGGAACAACCCTTCGCTGCGTCCTTCCGTTCCTCATAGTTATTTTCTTTAGGTGTGTCCACCATGTATATGTCATGTGGTAAAGTGGGCGTCCAGTGCCCTGTGGGCAGTGGTTCCTCTTCACCTCCCGCATCATCATCCATACCGTCGATGTCTTCGGAGTCGAAGGCAAGCATGTCGGTTAAGTCATCGACAGTGGCTACTAAGTGGGTGGTGGGTGGGCGGCGAATTTCTTCGTCATCCGCATCCCAATCCTGCCGGACGTAGTTCGGCCAGGACTCTCCTGACAAGGACAGACCTTAATGAGTTTAGTATGTCGCCAAAGGGCGAGTGCTGAAAAATATCCGCGGAGGTAAACTCCATGATCGGCGCCCAATCAGATTCGATGGGCGTAGGTGGTTCGGAGCCCGTGGCCGGAGAAGGATCTAGCAGTTTGGCAACGCGGCTCTCGTGAAGGGTAAGGTCGATATTCGGCTCGATCGCCGCTAAGGATACGGCCTCCGTGATAGGGTCTATCCACCCGTCCATGGATGGCGCAACTGGCTCCAAATTGAGGCTCGGAGCGGCTGCCGGTGCGATCTCCTGAATACAGTCTGATGGTAGAGCTAAATCGTACTCATCGTGACCACATGGCGCACATGGCAGGGGCTTGAGTCCGTCGAAGATCAAGTCTGCGCGGATATCGGCCATGTAATTTAAGCTTCCAAACTTGACCTGTTGGCCAGGGGCGTAACTTTCGATCTGCTCCAGATGGTCAAGCGAGTTGGCCCGCAGTGCGAAGCCGCCGAACACAAAGATCTGTCCGGGGAGAAAAGTCTCACCCTGGACTGCATCGCTATCGATGATCGTAGGAGCCATCAAGCCTAATGGTGACGACACAGAGGAACTCTCGATGGAAGCACCAATGTTGGTGTCAAAACCGGCGGATCTCGGGTTGGGGGCCCCGAACTGTGCGTCTAAGGCGGATGGTAACAGGAGGCAGGGAACATGATGTTTTACCCAGGTTCGGGCCCTGTTGATGGAGGTAAAACCCTACGTCCTACTTGATTTATTCTTGATGATATGAGTATTACAAGAGTTGATCTACCACGAGATCGGAGAGGCTAAACCCTAGAAGCTAGCCTATGGTATGATTGTATGTTGTCCTACGGACTAAAACCCTTCAGTTTATATAGACACTGGAGGGGGCTAGGGTTACACAAGGTCGGTTACAAAGGAGGATATATACATATCTGTATTGCCTAGCTTTCCTTCCATGCCAAGTAGAGTCCCATCTGGACACGAGATGAAGCCTTCAATCTTGTATCTTCATAGTCCAACAGTCTGGCCAAAGGATATAGTCCGGCTGTTCGGAGACCCCCTAATCCAGGACTCCCTCAGTGGGCGATGGACCTGGAAAAGGCCATGGTAGCAGCCAAGGAAGCCCGCTCTAAAATCAGAGCGATGAAGGAGGAGCTACATCAAGCTGCGGATATCGTAGCTGGGAAGCCCTTCTTGTTGCGGACTAAGGTCGGAGATCCGAAGTATGCTCCTCTTTATCAACTATGGAGTTCGGCGGACGCCTACGTGGATTTGGCGGCAAATGCTGCTGATGCGGCCTAGTACTTCAAGGATCAGAAAGATCGTGAAGTGGAAAAGCCGTTCTGGTCACAGTTCCATGCTCCAGTGTGTCCGCTGCTGTTGAATGAGCGAACGGCCGAGTGGGCTGAGCTCCATAGGTTGTCCAGACTCACCATGAGGTCCGTTGTGGATCATCTGTGGCCGGGAGGGCCAAGGCCGAATAGTTACTTTAGTTTAGAGCAACAATTCCTTGGTGCTGTGCCGCACATCGGCGCTATGAAGAGGTCGACATGCATAGAGGGTGCACGGATGGCCTTTGCCCGTGTCAAGACATACTGGGCAGAGATGGAGGCCACCACTGTTGCAACACAGAGTTCGGCCGTGGGCCGAGTGGCTGCCGAGCACTACTTTGAAGAAGTTCTTGAAGGCGCTCGTTCGATAGAGGCTCAGTGCTCGAAGAATATTATGTTCTAGTGACATGTACTCCCATTGTAAGAACAATGTTTGATTGAGTCGTCAAGGCTGTGTTTATACTTTTGCCTGAAAGTATTATCATGCCTCCTGTGCGGCCGTTTATGTATATATGTATATAACCTGAAAGTTTGCAGTCGTCGGCTTCCTCCCACACCCATATAATGCGGGGGTGTTCGCAAAAAACACGTATTCACACTTGATCCAACGACTTGGTCCATTAAGGAGGTGGTAGCGCAGCAAACGAGGCAATCGGACAATATTGCTTTAACACTTTCACTTAGCTATAGGAGTTTGACGGTGGGGCTACTATATATCCCCAGGTACTTCTGCGCTCGTCCGAATACGGGGCGCGTACGTACATGACCGAGAAACGGCCCTTCGTTAATGCGGAGGAATCCCGAAGATTCTGCTAAGTCATCGAGTGGTTGACCAGTCTCGCGCTATATCATGACAATCAGTTTTCGGCTTTCTCTACTGAGGTGCTCATCCAGATGAACCAGGACACAATCACAGTAGTTCTCCCAGTGCTACCTTAGCCGATATAGTAGAACGTAAGGTACCAAAACATGGGAGCCGGGCAAACCCAACATTTGACCAAAGACATGATTCGGAGCTGATGCATATAAGGCCAAACTCGCGACGCCGAACACTCCCTAAGGTATTCGGTCTTTATAACATATGCCGGGCTGAACAATGCCCTTAATAATAAACCCCGGGTGTCCAGGTACGTGCAATATCCTGACGTGGCCACATGCCAATACGTCGGCATCCTTCTCGGTTGTATAGAGTATCCGGAGGATGTGAACAACAAGAGACAGTAAAAAAGGTTTACGCAGGGTCTTAATCTAAAAAGAAACCTTTGAGGGGGTCCCTGCTGCACGTCTACGCCTGTGTCTCCATTGTGCCGTGTCCTGGACGGGTGTAGCACGATTGTCATCTATAAAAGAGAAGAACTTAGGTGAAAGGTGCCATGCCAGAAAATTGGTTGTTATAAATAAACCATAAAAATTCAAGATAAGTCAAGTTGAGCTGGACTAGCCCTGATTACACGCGGGAAGCCCCTGGTACCGTCTAGGAGGGCTTGATCATCAAACCAATCTCATGTATATGTAGTGGTGCACCGGACTCGTCTAACCGTGTCCGTGGTCTTGACCACCTATCATTTTTTCTGGTTGGTGAAGCCGTCTAGTGCTCGGCGGCTAAAGCCGCCGCACATTCTTCCGCGGGTAGAGCACGCTCAGTATTTTCGCTAACTGTGATGGTGCCACATGGACCGGGCATCTTAAGCTTGAGAAGCGTAATGCGGGATTGCATTAAAACGAGCGAAAGCCTCTCTTTCGAGTAGTGCCTGATAGCCACTTCGGAATGGAGCGATGTAGAAAGTTAACCTTTCGCTTCGGAAGTTGTCGGAATAGCCGAATACAACCTCTAGTAATAGAGAGCCTGTGCAGCGGGCCTCTAGGCCTGATATTACTCCCTTGAAGGTAGTAGTACGGTGGCTTATTTTTGTCGGGTCTATCCCCATTTTGCGGACTGTGTCCTCATATATCAGATTTAGACCACTGCCGCCGTCCATGAGGACTCGTGTGAGATGGTATCAGTTTATTATTGGGTCTAACACCAAGGCAGCCAATCCTTCGTGCCAGATGCTTGTCGCGTGATCCCCGCGATCAAAAGTGATCGGGCAGGCCAACCAAGGTTGAACCTAGGGGTGATGGGCTCTATGGAGCGCGTGTCTCAGAGTGCATGTTTGCTTCTCCTCTCGTCACATGGATCATGTTGACTGTTTTAACCTCTGGCGGGAATTTTTCTGTCCTCCAGTGCTTTGCTGGCGAGGCTCATCCTCGTCTTCGCTTGGTGTCCCCCCCTTGTGTTCGGCATTTAGCTTACGTGCCTGCTTGAAGACCCAGCATTCTCTGTGGGTGTGATTTTTAGGTTTATCGGGGGTGCCATGAATCTGACATAGTTTTTCAAGAATCTTGTTTAGGCTAGACTGTAAGTGCATCTAGGGCCACCCCTAGTTGGTTTTGGAGTATTGACGACAAACCTAGTTGAGGGACTAATGTGTTTGTGAGAATTGCAGGATAACACAGGTAGAAGTCCCTCATTGATTCAGTTTTCCTACCAGAGATGACCCCTAAAAATGTATGAAGACACTGAAGTCAAAGGTGGTATATGAAGATATTCACATTGAAGACTATGACAAGAGAAGACACCGCATGAAGCCTATGGAGCTCGAAGACTTAGATCTTTCGTAGTTCTTTTTCTTCTGTGTTGAGTCATAGGAACCACCGTACTGTTAAGTGGGGTCCAAGAGAACCAGTCAGAATGACTGAAGTGATGCTTAAAGAAAACCTATGTCTTTGAGTGAAGACTTTGAGAGCGAATCTTGTCCAGAGTCTGACAAGTCAGCTTTGCTTGTAGCCCAAGTAAAGTTGCCGTGTGAGTTTGAAATCTGATCGTTGGAACACGTGTTAGTTCCTTAGTGACCCAGGGTCATTTCGGAAAAATCAGGTCGGGTTGCCTAGTGGCTATAAATAGCCCACCCCCTACAACCATAAACGGTTGGCTGCTCAGATTCAGAGTACGGCTTTTGTCGTTTGAGAGCAACCCACCTCGAAGCCTTTGAGAGAGAATCCCTTGCGAGGAGAAAGCCCTAACCACCCAGAGCCAAAGAGAATTAGGCATCACTTAAGTCTTCTTGTCTGTGTGATCTGAAGACTTATTACACTTGAGGACTGTGCATCCTCCAGCCGGTTAGGCGTCGCGTTCTGAGCATCCAAGAGACATTGTGGATTGCCGGTGAACGAAGTCTGTGAAGGTTTGGGAGTCTACCTTGAAGACTTACCAGAGTGATTGGGCGAGGTCTGTGTAACCTTAGCTCAAGGGGAATACGGTGAGGACTAGGTGTCCTGAGCTGCGTGTTCAGGACTGGGTGTCCGGGACTGTGTGTCCTAAGGTTTAAATACCTAGCCGCCCTAACCAGACGTACAGTTGTCACAGCAACTGGAATTGGTCCAACAAATCATTGTCTTCAGCGAGTCACTGGTTTCATCTTCCCTTCCCTTTACATACTGTTACTCCTTGTGAAGTCATTGTATGTTCGCACTATCTTTTGTCTTCACTGAGTGATTGCGTGTTCAGTGTGGCTTCACAATATCTTCCTACCTGATCCTTACTACATTGCTGCTATTAGTCATTGTGCTTTCACTCTATTGAATACTTGACGATGGCTTGCCTAGTGTAGTCTACCTTCCGCTTTAGGGTAATAGGTTTATTTCTATCGTTTGTCTTCATAACTTCCACGTTTTCAAGACTTTCATAAAAGTCTCCTATTCACCCCCCCTCTAGTCGATATAACGCACTTTCAATTGGTATTAGAGCAAGGTGCTCCCTTGTTCTGTGTGATTCGGTTTAACCACCTGGAGTTTTAGCTATGTCGACTACAGGGATAATTAAAGTCTCCGCTGCGTGCCCCGTCTTCGATGGAACTGAATATCCCTACTGGAAGAATAAGATGCGCATGCATCTTGAAGCCATTGATGTCGACCTATGGTATGTCGTCAAGAACGGTGTTCCCAAGGCTAGAGAAGGTGTCACTGCTGCTGATGTCAAGAAGTTCGTTCAACTGGACTCTACTGCCAAGAATATCATCTGTGGTCATCTGACCAAAGGACAGTATGGCCATGTGAGTGCTTTGGAAACATCTAAGCTGGTCTGGGACTGGCTCTCCAAGGTCAATGAAGGTGTCTCAACCCAGAGAGATCAGAGAATCAGTGTCCTTCACAACCTCTTCAACCGCTTCAAGCGAAATGACAATGAGAATGTCCAGCTCACATTTGACCGACTCACTGACATCACAAATGAGCTTCAAGCCCTCGGCGCTACTGAGATCACCAAGCATGAAGTTGTCAAGACACTACTGAGATCACTTGATAGTTCGTTTGACACCCTAGCCCTGATGATTCAAGAACGTCCTGATTTCAAGACACTCGATGACATACTTGAGAGGCTCAACACACATGAGTTTCAGCTTTCTGAGAAAAGAGATATCTACGGTCCAAACTATGGGCGAACTCGTGCCTTGAAGGCAAAAGCTGTCTCCTCATCTGAAGAAGAATCTGACAGCAGTTCGGATGATCCTGAAGACATTGGAAGGGAACTTGCTATGCTTGTGAAGAAGTTCCAAAAATTCACCAAGAAGAAAGGTTTCAGAAAGTCTTCCCGATCAAGCTCAAGGAATGATGAAGCTTCTGCTCACGACTACAAGAAGAGAACATGTCACAAGTGCAAGAAACCTGGCCACTACATCTCTGAGTGTCCGCAGTGGGACAATGAGAACAAAAAGAAGAAGAAGAGCAAGGAATATGACTCTGACGACAAGAAGAAGAAGAAATACTCAAAGTATTCTTCCAAGTCTTCCTCAAAGTCTTCATCACACAAGAAGAGCTCATCTGGCAAGGGACGTGCGTTTGTTGGCAAGGAAATGGATTCAGAGGAGGAGTCCGCTTCTGAGGAGGCGGAGGTGGAGTCTGAGGAGGAGTCCGATTTAGGCGTCGCAAGTCTGGCGATAGCATACATTGCCAAGTCCATCTTCAACACTGAAGACAATGACTTCATCACCGACACCGATGCAAATGACAAGGACTAATCCGCTCCTACCTACTGCTTCATGGCACGCGGTGCCAAGGTAAACACACGCACTACTCACTATCAAACATCTAGTGACGATGACTCTGATTGTGGTTCAAAACCCAGCTACAAAACACTTGCTAAAATTGCAACTGAACAACAGAAAGCTATGGAACATATTCAAAAACTGTTAGACAGAAGCGATGATCTGTTAGGTGCTGAAATGACTTGATCTGAGTCCTTAATTGAAGACATAAAAACTCTTCATGTTAAGTATGAGGAACTTGAAAGTCGTCATGAAACGCTCTCAACAACTCATGAAAAGCTTTCCTATGATTATCTTCAAAGGAAGCAAGATCTTGAGAAATTGAGAGCGGCTCATGAAGATCTTTAAAAGGAAAACGAGTCACTTCACGCCGAACAGGTCAGCTCCGCTAAGGAAGGATTAGAACCACCATGTCTTAAATGCATTGAGCGTGATAATGCTACTACTATTGCTGAATGTTCTACTGCTGCTACTGTTGCAATATCTTCAACTGTTGATGTGGGAACTAACCCCTCTGCTGAGGATTCCACTACTATTGCTGATGAGAATGCTAGCTTGAAACAGGGATGTACAAAAGTCTTAAAGGGCATCAGACACTATGTGATATCCTCAAAAAGCAGATCTTGAACCGAAACCCGAGGAAAGAGGGTGTAGGGTTCGTAAGGAAAATGAATGCTGATGGCTCTTACTGGAAACCCGAGCAGTATCCCAAAACCACATGGGTTGCTGCAAAGGAACCTTCAGCTGATCCATCCAATCTATCTGGCTTCACTTGTGCTAACCCCATTGTCATCGATGAATCCTTTGATGCAAACTATAAACTGTTTAAGAATCAGAATGGTGAAGTGTTTGCCAGGTACATTGGTACTAACTGCAGGAATGGACTGCCTATGAAGAAGATCTGGGTTCCGAAAAAGTGTCTGGAGAATCTTCCTGTGAATGTCATCATGACACCTCACGTGAAGAAGACAAACCTTAGACCAAAGGCTTCATACGGTCCAAAGGCTTCATACAGATAGAGGACTCACGTGAGTCGCACTAACGCAAATGTTTTGCAGGAAAACCATACTCAAGCCTATGAATATGAGAGTGGTTCATCAAACCGCCATGTTCATAAGACCAAGAACTATTCTGCTTATTCTTATGAGTACTATTGTCCGCCTGCAAGACCGTTTACTAGGGCTCCAAAGCCAAAGTTCTCAGATGCTGCACTTAGACTTATTGCTTCTAAGCCACCCTTGAAGATGTGGGTGGCTAAGAAAGCTTAACTCTCTTTTGCAGGGAAAGGTCTCCAGTAGAAAACCAAAATCGTCTGACGCTATTGCTGGGGACCTTAAACATCTTGTAGGGCGCAAGATCAAATGCCCGAATGGTCTTACTATGTACTTCGTTCCTGAATCGCTTGATACTCTCCCTATTAGTCCTAATCTGGATCTAAGCTTTCATAACCCACTGGTTCGTCAAATGTTTTTGCTTCACAATTCTCTTCGTGAAGCCTATCCCCCTAACTTCACTGTAGGGTACGACACCAGCGTCTTCAGAATGGATTATTGATAGTGGGTGTACAAATCACATGACTGGCAAAAGAAGCCTTCTTATGGACTCAACCTTACGTCCATCCGACAAGAGCCACATCACATTTGCTGACACTGGTAAAAGTAAGGTATTGGGTCTAGGTAGAGTTGCAATCTCAAGGGATCAACACATGGATAAAGTCATGCTTGTTGAATCCCTTGGCTTCAACTTAATGTCTATCTCAATGCTTTGCAATTTAAACATGATCGTAATATTTGGAAAATATCATTGCCTTGTTCTAATGGAATCTGACAAGTCTCTAGTATTTGAAGGGTATCGAAAAGATGATCTGTACGTGGTAGATTTCTCAGCAGGACCACAGCTTGCCGTATGTCTTCTAGCAAAAGCTTCAGAATGCTGGCTCTGGCATCGGAGGCTTGGGCATGCTGGCATGAGGAACCTCCACACCCTTGCAAAGAAGAAGCATGTCATAGGCATCGAGGGCGTCAAGTTCAAGAAAGATCACTTATGCGGTGCCTGTGAAGCAGGAAAGATGACGAGGGCCAAACATCCCTCGAAGACAATCATGACTACTACTCGACCCTTCGAACTGCTTCACATGGATCTTTTCGGTCCCACTCATTACTCAACTCTTACTACTACTGCTTGTCTCTATGGCTTTGTCATTGTTGATGATTATTCTAGATATACTTGGGTGCACATAATCCTTTACAAGACTGAAGTGCAGGATGTCTTCAGACGCTTCGCCAATCGAGCAATGAACAACTATGGCGCCAAGATAAAGCACATCAGAAGTGACAATGGCACTGAATTCAAGAACACTGGCCTTGATACATATCTTGATACCTTGGGCATCACACATGAATTCTCAGCCCCGTACACGCCACAGCAGAATGGCGTCGTCGAACGCAAGAACAGAACACTTATTGAGATGGCCAGAACGATGCTAGATGAATACAAGACTCCAAGAAAATTCTGGCCTGAAGCCATTGATACTGCATTCCATACAATCAATCGTGTTTATCTTCACAAGCTTCTGAACAAGACATCTTATGAGCTCCTTACTGGCAAGAAGCCAAATGTCAGTTACTTCAGAGTATTTGGCGCCAGATGCTGGATCAAGGACCCACATCACACCTCAAAGTTTGCACCAAAAGCACATGAGGGTTTTATGCTTGGATATGGAAAGGATTCGCACTCCTATAGAGTCTTCAATCTCTTTCATTATAAAGTGGTTGAAACAGTGGATGTGCGGTTCGATGAGACCAACGGTTCACAAAGAGAGCAACTGCCAAATGGCTAGATGAAGTTCCATCCAGTGAATCAATCAAGCTAATGGGAACTGGAGAAATTATACCTTCTGAAGCTCATCCTGAAGAAGAACTTATCATCTCAGCACCTGATCAACCTGAAGACAATGCTCAGCCTGAAGACATTCCCTTTAACAACGACAATGATCAGCAAGAGCAAAATCTTCGCCCTGTACATCCTCGTGTTGCCAATGAAGTGCAGATTGAAAGAATAATTGATAGCATCAATGCACCCGGTCCACTCACTCGTTCAAGAGCAACTTAGCTAGCAAATTTCTGTGGGCACTTCGCATTCGTCTCAATAACAGAACCCAAGAAAGTTGAAGAAGCCTTCATGGAACCTGAATGGATTCAAGCTATGCAAGAAGAGCTTCAACAGTTTGAGCTAAATAATGTATGGGAACTGGTTAAGCGTCCCGATCCTCGGAAGCACAACATAATAGGCACAAAATGGATATACCGCAACAAACAAGATGAGCACGGTCAAGTTGTCAGAAACAAAGCTCGTCTCGTTGCTCAAGGATATACTCAAGTGGAAGGCATTGACTTCGATGAAACATTTGCTCCTGTGGCTAGACTTGAAGCCATACGCATACTGCTGGCCTATGCAAATCATCACAACATACTTCTTTATCAAATGGATGTGAACAGCGCCTTTCTCAATGGCAAGATTGAAGAAGTAGTGTATGTTGCACAACCACCTGGCTTTGAAGATCCAAAACATCCTGACATGGTATACAAGCTCAACAAGGCACTGTATGGCCTCAAACAAGCCCCTCGGGCCTGGTATGACACACTCAAATACTTCCTGAAGAGCAAAGGCTTCATACCTGGTTCCCTCGACCCCACTCTCTTCAGAAGACATATGATGGTGAACTGTTTGTGTGCCAAATATATGTGGATGACATTATCTTCGGCTGCACCAATCAGAAGTACAGTGAAGAGTTTGGATATATGATGCAAGAGCAATATCAAATGTCTATGATGGGAGAGCTGAAGTTCTTTCTTGGTCTTCAAATACGACAGCAATGCAACGACATCTTCATATCTCAAGAGAAGTATCTCAAAGATTGCCTGAAGAAGTTCGGTATGCTAGACTGCAAAGGCTTCACGATGCCAATGCCAGCCAAGCATCATCTAGGTCCTGGCGACAATGGTAAAGAGTTCGATCAAAAGGTATACCTCTCCATGATTGGTTATTTACTTTATCTATGTGCATCTAGGCCAGATATTATGCTTAGTGTTTGCATGTGTGCTCGATTCCAAGCGGCACCAAAGGAGTCGCATCACTTAGCTGTGAAGCGAATTCTTCGATATTTGGCTCACACTCCAACTCTAGGATTATGGTATCCAACGGGCTCAGAGTTTGATCTGGTTGGATTCTCGGATGCTGATTATGCTGGTGACAAAGTGGATCACAAGTCTACATCAGGCACATGTCATTTTCTGGGACGATCACTTGTATGTCGGTCTTCAAAGAAGCAGAACTGTGTATCTCTCTCCACTGCTGAATCTGAATACATTGCTACTGGATCTTGCTGCGCTCAGCTTCTGTGGATGAAGCAAACACTCAAGGACTATGGCATTCATCTGAAGCAAGTGCCACTCTATTGCGACAACGAAAGCGCCATCAAGATTGCCAACAACCCAGTTCAGCACTCGAAGACAAAGCACATTGAAATTCGTCATCACTTTCTCAGAGATCATGTTGTGAAGGAAGATATTGAGATCATACACGTCAACACTGAAGAGCAATTGGCAGATATCTTCACCAAGCCCTTGGATGAGAAGAGATTTTGCAAGTTACGGTGTGAGCTAAATATCCTGTGATCAGGCACACATCCTAACCCTTATGCATATTGATGACTTAGATGTGCAACACACGAAGTAAAGTATATCTTCAATCAATGAAGACATACATTCTAAGTGTGAATACATTAATGTGGAATTTGAATTCGGAGCGCCACGATAATTGTGCGTCGTGTCTGGGTCTAATACTTCCTATACGGTGGGTAACGCCACCACCAAATGTTCTATTTGAAGTGTTTCACTCATGGCGTTACCTTGCTATGTCTTCGCATTTGGTTTGGCTTCAATCTCAACATGTTTTCATGATTATCCTCACTATGTTGATTATATACATATATACTAGTGTTCTGTCCTCTACAACATTCACTTATAGCTATGTCTTCTTGTTGAATCTTTTGAACTAAGTGAATGTGATCGGACCCTAACCTCTCTATGCTTTCTATCTCAAACTCTATCTCTCCAAATCATATGCATTCTATTGAAACTGTCGAATGTATTCTCTGCGTTCTTGTCAGCAGAAGATACAGAGACAAACCTTAAGTCCGCTTTCAATGCTCATTCCTCCACATGAAACCCGGAGAAGTAGGAACGACCACCCGACAATCCAGGCGTGCGTGGGACGTGGAACAAACCCCAAAATTCTGCATGATGTCCACGTGTTCCTCAGATGCGAATCCCCAGGGGCACCTGTGTAATAACGTAGTGCCGCCCCTGTACCTATAAATACACACTTCACGGCAGTCATTATCTCTTCTTCCACTCTCGCACGAACCCTAGCGCCACCGCTAGCCCTCGACGACGCCGGCGACGAAGCGCTTCGCTGCCGCAACCTCTCCGACGCCGTCTTCACACCGACCGCGGACATCGTCCTCTCCGCCATCGCCAAGTTAGGGCACGGAAGATCGAACTGCTCGGCCTCATCTTCCACTCCGTCTAGCAGTTCTTAGTGTGGTAAATAAAACTTCCTTTTTACGGCACCGTTGATCCTATGGCTTTATCACTTTCTACCACAAGCAGTTTCTATTCACACAAGTTAGATCTCTCTCATATTGCATCTCATAACATGCCTAGTATATTCACTTATGCTTCACAAAGTAGTTAGATTCCTCACTTGTACTGATCTCTAGATTCGTACAAATCTGGAACCAAGTCCTTATCTATGAGTGAATGTCTTCGCACGATGAGGTCAATGTCTTCTAAACTGATTTATATTCAAAATCTTCTGAGAATGCATATGACCTCTTCCCCTTCCCTCGCACCTTAATGCTGTCACAGGTACATGTCCGTGGGAGAATCCCTTGGTTCTCATAGTCTGCATTCATTTGCAGAATTCTTACAGCATCATATCAATTCTCCCGAAGCCAGTTCCTGTCTGTCCAGCAAGCGAAAGCCCTAGAAGCCTTTGAACGTATTGAAGCCTTTCAGTTTAAAGTTCATGGCTTCAGAGAAATCAGCAAGGAAGGGTGGTAGAAAGCATCATGGAGAAACATCAAGAGATCTGCCAGATGATCTCTCAGAACTGTACAAGACAGATCCTGAATGTCGCGACCCGATCCGAATGGATCAAGCGCTCTATGCTCAGGTGTCATCCCTAGATCAGTAATGCTGACACCACACAGTACATCGAAGGATTTATAGCAGAGTGGCAATCACACACTTATTACATCGTTGTCTCAAAGAGAACTTATTACAATAAACATGGCTTAAGGCCATCTAGTGTCGATAACAGCAGAAGACTTGGAAGATAAATGGGTCCATCAACTCCAGCGGCATCACTGAGTATAGAACCATGACCTAAAAACACCTCAATCATCGTCTGAAAAGTCTGCAACATGAGAAGTTGCAGCCCGAAAACGGGTCAGCACATGGAATATGCTGGCAAAGTAACACATAGAGAGTAATGGAATGAAACAGCTATACTATATGCATATAAGGCTGGTGGAAAGCTCTATGGTTACAGTTTTGCGTAAAGCCAGTTTTTCCCTACTGCAAAGGAATAAATTTATTTAACTATCATGGTGGTTGTGAAACATTGAGAATGGTTGACAGCATTCTCAATCCCAATTAAAAATAATTAAAACCCAATAACATTAATTAGAAGTAACATGTTGAGATTCACATGATATTCAAGTACTAGATACTCAAGTTGTCCATAACCGGGGACACGGCTAATCATGATTAGTTTGTACACTCTGCAGAGGTTGGCGCACTTTTCCCCACATGACTCGATCGCCTCCGTTTGTTTTCTCGCACTACACGGTGTTTGAGAAACGGATGACCGAGACATAGTCTTTCAGAAGCACTAGCACCTTACATGTGGGGTAGACCGGTACACCTACATCCCCTACATCTGCTAGTCCACCCCGTAAGAGTTCGCACGACTTAGTCAACTATGCCAGAGCCCATAGTAGCATGTGGCTGCACACGGAAGTTTCTAGCATGAATTATCTTATGATCCCTTTGAGCCTGGGTGGCGGTCCAAAAAAAACAGGCAAGTCTGATAGACATCAGGTGCCTCAATCCACCCAGATGTGTGTTTAAGTTGCCACCTTAGATAAACCATTAAAATTATCAACTCACATCTGTCATGGATATCACTCACCTAATCCACGTCTACTAGCATAGCATGGCATAATAAGCAAACGTAGAAGTAACTCCCAAAGGTTTCATAACAATACAGGTAATAGGTACTACCTCATCTACTTCCCATCCCACAATTTAATTAGATCCTAATCATGCAATGTGAGAGGATTGATCTAATGCAATAAAACATGGGTTGTAGAAAAGGTATGATCAAAGTGTTACTTGCCTTGCTGATGATCCGCGAGTCCTAGGGTTTCGAAGTAACAGGCGGCGCAATCCGGGTAATCTATCGCAGACAAACAACAAGCATACAATAAGTACTCATCTAATGCACAGGTAGAACTCGAACAAGAGAACGAACCAGAGAGTTCAACTTAAGAACTCCGGTTGCAAAGAAAGAACGAACCGAACAAAGAAACGGAAAACAAACGGCGGAAGAAAACAACTCAGTTCTAGCAAGTTGAAACTAGGTCAAATTTTACCGGGGCAAAAACCTGTTTAAGTTGATTATACGGAACGGCGGTTTCGAAACCAAACTCCAGGCGCTTGAATCACCTGATTCCGATAAACGAGCGAGAAGAAAGACTAGAAAGAAGATCGGATCTGAGATTGCGATCGCGGAATAAATCCGACGAAAAGAAAAAGAAGAGCGGTTAAACGAACGGACGTCGTTAACCTAGAAGAATCTGGTGATCACGTTCGTTAGGACGAACGGTCCGGTGAACGGTCCAAAGGCAACTAAATCGGAGAAGAAAACGAATCCGATCTAGGGTTTCGGAGAAGAAAACCGAACGAAAAACCGATCTAGAAAACCGGAACGGTTTAGAGTAGAAAAGAATCGGAATGATTAGAAGAAAACGATCCAAGAAAAAGAGACGCGGGGCAAACTCCGGCGAGGGGCTCCGGCGACGGCGGCGTAGGGCGGCGGCGGCGTGGGCAAGGTGCGACGGCGGCGGGTGTGGGGTGGCGCGGCGCGTGTGGGGCGCGGGGTGGGGCTGCGCGCTGCTGCTTGCTGCGGCTTTGATTTGATGTGTTTAGAGGGGGGGGTGTTGGGGTATTTATATTGGGGAGGGGTGAGGAGACTTGGGGTAGGGGACAAGAAAATAGACTAGGATTAGGAAAAAGAGTCCTAGTAGAAAAAAGAAAAGAAAACGGAACAAGGAAAGGGCCGGCCTAAGTCCCGCTGGGACTCGGCTTGAGGCAAGAGGTGAGGCGGCTGCCTGCCTGCGCCTAGCTGCGCGCGCGCAAGGGGAGGGGCCGGCCGGCTGGGCTTTAGGCCCGGCTGGCCTGGCTCTCTCTTTAAAAAAAAAATGGTTCAGCGCGCAGAAAAAAAACAAAAAGGAGAACTAAACGAACTCCGAAAAATCTAAAGTAAATTTTCTCCGACTCCTAAAAATGAGCCGAACAAAATGAACTTTACTCCGGACCTAAAATGCAATTTTTGAAAACGCACATTTTTCCCTATCCAAAAAAAATGCAAATAAACTCCGGCAAAACCAAATTGATCTATTTATTAAATCTTCATTTTTCCTAAATTTGGGAAAGTCATATTATTCCCTCTCTCATATATTTTGACACCGGAAAAATAATTGAAGATAAAATAAATAAATCAAATGATCCTCTTTTCAACATTTGAGAAAACTCAAATATGAAAATAACAAAATCTCCAACTCTCTCCGAAGGTCCTTGAGTTGCGTGAAATTTCTAGGATCAACCAAAATGCAAGAAATATGATATGCATGATGATCTATGTATAACATTCCAAATTGCAAATTTGGGATGTTACAAACCTACCCCCCTTAAGATGAATCTCGCCCTCGAGATTCGGGTTGGCTAGAAAATAGGTGAGGGTGGTCCTTGAGCAAATCTTCTTCTCTCTCCCAGGTGGCTTCATCCTCTGAGTGGTGGTTCCACTGAACTTTGCAAAATTTGATAACCTTGCTGCGAGTAACTCTACTGGAAAACTCGAGAATCTTGACTGGCTTCTCCTCATATGTTAAGTCGTCCTTCAACTGAATCGCTTTCAGCGGCACTGTATCTCTTAGCGGTATCTCTGCCATCTCGGCATGACATCTCTTCAGCTGAGAAACATGGAATACATCATGAACTCCTGACAGTCCCTCTGGTAATTCCAACTTATAAGCGACTTCTCCCATACGTTGCAAAATCTTATATGGTCCAACGAAACGCGGTGCTATCTTTCCCTTAACTCCAAAGCGCTTAACTCCTCGAAGTGGGGATACTCGAAGATAAACTCTGTCTCCGGTTTCGTAAACTATCTCCTTGCGTTTAGAATCTGCGTAGCTCTTCTGCCTGGACTGGGCTACCTTGAGCCTATCGCGAATCAACTTAACCTTCCGTTCAGACTCCTTAATCAAATCTGGTCCAAAGAATTGACGGTCTCCAACTTCGTCCCATGACAACGGTGTCCTGCACCTCCTTCCGTATAAAGCTTCGAAAGGTGCCATCTTCAAACTGGTTTGGTGACTGTTGTTATAAAAAACTCCGCATACGGCAAGTTTTCATCCCAACTTGATCCATAATCTAGTGCACAAGCTCTCAGCATATCTTCCAAAATCTGATTGACTCTCTCGGTCTGTCCATCTGTCTGCGGATGAAAAGCAGTGCTGAACTCTAGTCTGGTTCCTAAAGTTTCATGCAACTGATTCCAAAACTTTGAGGTAAATTGGGTTCCTCTATCTGATACGATACTCCTCGGAACTCCATGCAAACAAATGATCCTAGTCATGTATATCTTTGCCAACTTAGCACTGGTGTAAGTGGTCTTAACTGGAATAAAATGTGCTACCTTCGTCAAACGATCAACTACTACCCATATCGAATCGTAGCCTGCCTTTGTCCTGGGTAGTACTGTGATAAAGTCCATGCCTATCCTTTCCCACTTCCATTCGGGTATCGGCAATGGTTGTAACAATCCTGCTGGCTTCTGATGCTCTGCCTTTACTCTCTGACATACGTCCAAAACCGCTACATATGCTGCAATATCCTTCTTCATTCCGGTCCACCAAAATGTTTCCTTCAAATCCAAATACATCTTGGTATTCCCTGGGTGAATCGAATACGGTGAATCATGTGCCTCTTGCAAAATCAACTTCCTGATCTCCGGGTCATTGGGCACATAAACACGGTCCTCAAACCATAGGGTATCGTGCTCATCCTCACGAAATCCCTTTGCTTTTCCTTCGCTCAATTTCACTTTTATAGCAGCAATTTCCTTGTCAGATTTCTGAGCTTCTCTGATCTTATCCATCAATGTTGACTGAATCTCCAATGTTGCTACATAGCCTCTCGGAACTATTTCCAAACATAGCTCACGAAGGTTTTCTGATAACTCCTTGGGTACTTCTCCCGCCATTACCATATTGACATGGCTCTTATGGCTCAATGCGTCAGCTACTACATTAGCTTTTCCGGGATGGTAATGCAAACTCATGTCATAATCCTTGATGAGCTCCAACCATCTCCTTTGTCGGAGGTTCAACTCCTTCTGAGTGAAAATGTACTTCAAACTCTTGTGATCCGTGTACACCTCACAAAGATTTCCAATGAGGAAATGTCTCCACGTCTTCAATGCATGCACTACGGCTGCTAACTCCCAATCATGCGTGGCATAATTCAACTCATGAGGCTTCAGTTGTCATGAAGCGTACGAAACAACTCTTCCTTCCTGCATAAGCACTGCTCCAAGTCCTCGACGTGAAGCGTCGCAATACACCTCATAATCCTTGGTCTGATCTGGCAAAATCAACACTGGTGAGGTAACCAAACGTTTCTTCAACTCCTGGAAACTAGCCTCACACTCCTCAGTCCATTTGAACTTAGTATCTTTCTTCAACAACTCCGTCATAGGCTTCGCAATCTTTGAAAAGTTCTCAATGAATCTCCGGTAGTATCCTACGAGTCCAAGAAAACTCCGGATCTCTCCAACTGTTGTTGGTGATTTCCATTCAGTTACGGTCTCAACCTTTGTGGGGTCAACTGCTATACCTTCTCCGGATATAACGTGTCCGAGGAATCCAACTTCCTTCAACCAAAACTCACATTTGCTGAATTTGGCATATAACTGATGTTCCCTTAGTTTCTGCAAAACCAAACGCAAATGTTCCTTATGCTCCTCTTCATTCTTTGAATAAACCAGGATGTCATCAATGAACACTACGACGAACTTATCCAAAAACTCCATAAACACTTTGTTCATCAGGTTCATAAAATAGGCAGGTGTGTTAGTCAATCCAAATGACATAACGGTATACTCATACAGTCCATATCTCGTGGTAAAAGCTGTCTTCGGAATATCCTGCTCTCGAATCTTCAACTGGTGGTACCCTGATCGCAAATCGATCTTGGAAAACACTTTAGCACCTTGCAACCGATCAAACAGATCATTGATCATTGGTAGTGGGTACTTGTTCTTGATGGTTACTTCATTCAATCCCCGATAATCTACAACCATCCTTAATGATCCATCCTTCTTTTCCACTAGAAGTACGGGTGATCCCCAAGGCGAAGAACTTGGGCGAATGTAACCTTTATCCAATAACTCCTTAATCTGATTCTTAATTTCCACCAAATCTTTTGCTGGCATCCGGTACGGTCGCTTTGATATTGGGCCTGTACCTGGCAATAACTCAATCAAAAACTCAATGTCTCTATCCGGTGGCATGCCTGGTAATTCCTCAGGAAATACATCAGGAAAATCCTTTACCACTGGTACTTCCTCCTGCACAACTCCTGTTAGGCAATTCACTTGTGTCCTGTTTGGCACATGCCGGGATACATACTTGATCCTTCTTCCTTCTGGTGTGGTAAGCAAAATTGTCTTACTGGCGCAATCGATGTTTCCTCCATACATCGACAGCCAATCCATACCAAGAATCACATCCAACCCTTGGGATTCTAGAATAATTAAATCCGTTGGGAATACATGCCTTCCTATACTCAATGGTACTTGGAAACATCCTTGTCTGGCCATGTATTCTGCTCCTGGCGAGCTTACTAGCATAGGTGTTTTAAGAATCCTAGTGGGAAGGCTATACTTTTCCACAAATCCCCTTGATATGTATGAATGAGATGCACCAGTATCAAAAAGAACGAGGGCAGTAAATGACCTAACCAAAAACTTACCTATTACTGCATCGGGCTGATCTTCAATCTCCTCCACATTAACGTGGTTCACCTGTCCCCTGTTGAAAGGGTTCGGCTTCTTCCTAGAGTGTCCATTGCCATTCCCATTCTGGCCTTCGGGACATTCATTGGCATAATGTCCGGTCTTCGAACACTTGAAACAGGTGACTTGACTCAGGTCCCTCTTGGTTGGGGTCGATGGGGTGGTCCGGTTCTGGCCGTTGCTTCCTCCATTCCCATTACCATTCTTGTGGCCATTATGGTTGTGCGAGCTACCTCCTCCATGGGTATGCTGAAACTGAAATCCCGGTTTAGGGGCAAAACGGGGCTTCTGCTGGGCTCCAGAGTTATACTTCCCCTGTCCATACTTCCTCTTACGGTTCTCAATCTGCTGTTGCTTCCCTTCTATCATGATGGCACGATCTACCAACTCCTGGTAGTTGTTGAAACTCGCTACCATCAACTTCATGCTTAGTTCATCATTCAATCCTTCCAGAAACTTCTCCTGCTTAGCTGCATCCGTAGCAACGTCATCTGGAGCATAACGTGCTAACTTGCTGAAGTCGTCAACGTACTGGCCAACTATCCTTCCTCCTTGGCGTAAGTTACGAAACTCACGCTTCTTTATGGCCATAGCTCCTGCTGAAACATGGGCAGTGCGGAAAGCTTGCTGAAACTGATCCCATGTGACAGTGTCAACTGGGTAAGTGGCTATGAAATTCTCCCAGCATGCTGCCGCGGGTCCGTCTAGCTGATGTGCAACAAACTTCACTTTCTCACCATCCGTGCATCCTGCAGTGGTCAACTCCCTTCCTATCTTGCGGAGCCAATCGTCTGCTACTATTGGCTTGGTGCTACTGGAAAACACCGGCGGATTCAGCCTAAGGAAACGGGCTAAGTGGTCAACAGGTGGTGGTGGTGGTGGGTTGTTGTTGTTGTTCTGCTGGTTCTGGACTAACATCTGCATCAATTGATTCTGCTGCTGGATCAACTGAGTGAGCTCCGGTGGAAATCCATTGTCACGTCTCGGAGGCATCTGAGGGTTTAGAAGAGACGAGAATTGAGAATAGAATGAGGTCTAAAGGGAAAACACTACCCCAATGCACATGAGCAAATTCACACAAAATCACTTCAATCAATCAAACAAGGGCTTACAAATGGTCTAAAACTATCGCAAAAGTGCTCGAACTATAATGTTTACATGGGGGAATACTACTACTATCTGGTGGTCATCTAGAAATTTGAACCGGTGGAAGACTCCATGATATCTGCTCCAGCCTCGTCTTCAAAGCCGGGTTCACTTGGATCCGAATCGGTGTCGTCGATGATGATGTAGTTGTCCGGACATGCGACGTACTTGTCTTCCTCCTTGGATCCTAACTTCCTCTTGAGTTCTTCAATCTCCTGCTTAAGATCGCCATTGTGTCTCGCTAGAGCCACGATCTCGTCCATGTAGTCCTTGCGTGTAGACTTCAGTTCTCCTTCTAGCTCGATGATCCTTGCCTTCGCATTCTTCAACTCTATCATGTCATTGCACATCTGGTTCTCGTGGCGTCGAATGTGCTGGTTTAACTCCTGGATGAAAGATGCAATGGATCTATCCTTCTTGGTGCTGACTAACTCCCATTGTTCATCTCGGCGTCCGCAAATCTGGTAGATAGTGTCCTTCAGGTCTTCTTGATAAACTTCTCCAATGCGTCCTATGGTGATATGAGCTGCCATGCTCCTTCCCAGACTCCATGTTGGTGCATTGAAAACACTATCTATAGGCTTCGAGATTGGCGCGAATGTCCTTCCCGGAACGTGAGCTTGAATCTTCCAGCGCTCCTCTTCAGGCAGAGTGGCGTTGAAGGTTCCCGTGAAGCTTGGTAATCCAATGTTCAGGTACTTGCTGACTTCCTTCAGGTGAAATCCAAATGGTGTGCCTTCATCCGGTTGAGCGTACTTAATCTTCGCGTGCGTCATCCTAAAAGAGTAGAAAAGATGAGACAAAATGAGAAGAGAATAGTGATCTATGGCTTTAACTTAGTGGTCGTGTCCTACAGTCAGCGTGTGCTCTGATACCATCTCTGTCGCGACCCGATCCGAATGGATCAAGCGCTCTGTGCTCAGGTGTCATCCCTGGATCAGTAATGCTGACACCACACAGTACATCGAAGGATTTATAGCAGAGTGGCAATCACACACTTATTACATCGTTGTCTCAAAGAGAACTTATTACAATAAACATGGCTTAAGGCCATCTAGTGTCGATAACAGCGGAAGACTTGGAAGATAAATGGGTCCATCAACTCCAGCGGCATCACTTAGTATAGAACCACGACCTAAAAACACCTCAATCGTCATCTGAAAAGTCTGCAACATGAGAAGTTGCAGCCCGAAAACAGGTCAGCACATGGAATATGCTGGGAAAGTAACACATAGAGAGTAATGGAATGAAACAGCTATACTATATGCATATAAGGCTAGTGGAAAGCTCTATGGTTACAGTTTTGCGTAAAGCCAGTTTTTCCCTACTGCAAAGGAATAAATTTATTTAACTATCATGGTGGTTGTGAAACATTGAGAATGGTTGACAGCATTCTCAATCCCAATTAAAAATAATTAAAACCCAATAACATTAATTAGAAGTAACATGTCGAGATTCACATGATATTCAAGTACTAGATACTCAAGTTGTCCATAACCGGGGACACGGCTAATCATGATTAGTTTGTACACTCTGCAGAGGTTTGCGCACTTTTCCCCACATGACTCTATCGCCTCCGTTTGTTTTCTCGCACTACACGGTGTTTGAGAAACGGATGACCGAGACATAGTCTTTCAGAAGCACTAGCACCTTACATGTGGGGTAGACCGGTACACCTACATCCCCTACATTTGCTAGTCCACCCCGTAAGAGTTCGCACGACTTAGTCAACTATGCCAGAGCCCATAGTAGCATGTGGCTGCACACGGAAGTTTCTAGCATGAATTATCTTATGATCCCTTTGAGCCTGGGTGGCGGTCCAAAAAAAACAGGCAAGTCCTAATAGACATCAGGTGCCTCAATACACCCAAATGTGTGTTTAAGTTGCCACCTTAGATAAACCATTAAAATTATCAACTCACATCTGTCATGGATATCACTCACCCAATCCATGTCTACTAGCATAGCATGGCATAATAAGCAAACGTAGAAGTAACTGCCAAAGGTTTCATAACAATACAGGTAATAGGTACTACCTCATCTACTTCCCATCCCACAATTTAATTAGATCCTAATCATGCAATGTGAGAGGATTGATCTAATGCAATAAAACATGGGTTGTAGAAAAGGTATGATCAAAGTGTTACTTGCCTTGCTGATGATCCGCGAATCCTAGGGTTTCGAAGTAACAGGCGGCGCAATCCGGGTAATCTATCGTAGACAAACAACAAGCATACAATAAGTACTCATCTAATGCACAGGTAAAACTCGAACAAGAGAACGAACCAGAGAGTTCAACATAAGAACTCCGGTTGCAAAGAAAGAACGAACCGAACAAAGAAACGGAAAACAAACGGCGGAAGAAAACAACTCGGTTCTAGCAAGTTGAAACTAGGTCAAATTTTACCGGGGCAAAAACTTGTTTAAGTTGATTAGAAGGAACGGCGGTTTCGAAATGAAACTCCAGGCGCTTGAATCACCTGATTCCGATAAACGAGTGAGAAGAAAGACTAGAAAGAAGATCGGATCTGAGATCGCGATCGCGGAATAAATCCGACGAAAAGAAAAAGAAGAATGGTTAAACGAACGGACGTCGTTAACCTAGGAATCCGGTGATCACGTTCGTTAGGACGAACGGTCCGGCGAACGGTCCAAAGGCAACTAAATCACAGAAGAAAGCGAATCCGATCTAGGGTTTCGGAGAAGAAAACCGAACGAAAAACCGATCTAGAAAACCGGAACGGTTTAGAGAAGAAAAGAATCGGAACGATTAGAAGAAAACGATCCGAGAAAAAGAGACATGGGGCAACCTCCGGCGAGGTCTCCGGCGAGGGGCTCCGGCGTGGGCAAGGTGCGGCGGCGGCGGCGGCGGGTGTGGGGTGGCGCGGCGCGTGTGGGGCGCGGGGTGGGGCTGCGCGCTGCTGCTTGCTGCGGCTTTGATTTGATGTGTTTAGAGGGGGGGGGGTGTTGGGGTATTTATATTGGGGAGGGGTGAGGAGACTTGGGGTAGGGGACAAGAAAATAGACTAGGATTAGGAAAAAGAGTCCTCGTAGAAAAAAGAAAAGAAAACGGAACAAGGAAAGGGCCGGCCTAAGTCCCGCTGGGACTCGGCTTGAGGCAAGAGGCGAGGCGGCTGCCTGCCTGCGCCTGGCTGCGCGCGCGCAAGGGGAGGGGCCGGCCAGCTGGCTGGGCTTTAGGCCCGGCTGGCCTGGCTCTCTCTTTTTAAAAAAAAAATGGTTCAGCACGCAGAAAAAAAACAAAAAGGAGAACTAAACGAACTCCGAAAAATCTAAAGTAAATTTTCTCCGACTCCTAAAAATGAGCCGAACAAAATGAACTTTACTCCGGACCTAAAATGCAATTTTTGAAAATGTGCATTTTTCCCTATCCAAAAAAATGCAAATAAACTCCGGCAAAACCAAATTGATCGATTTATTAAATCTTCATTTTTCCTAAATTTGGGAAAGTCATATTATTCCCTCTCTCATATATTTTGACACCGGAAAAATAATTGAAGATAAAATAAATAAATCAAATGATCCTCTTTTCAACATTTGAGAAAACTCAAATATGAAAATAACGAAATCTCCAACTCTCTCCGAAGGTCCTTGAGTTGCGTGAAATTTCTAGGATCAACCAAAATGCAAGAAATATGATATGCATGATGATCTATGTATAACATTCCAAATTGCAAATTTGGGATGTTACACTGAAGAGGATTACAATCACCACAAAACACGAATCCAATGAATTCGACGCTATTGGGTAGAACAGTGGTTCATGTACAGATTTGTGACAAAGGAATATGCTGAAAAGAATGCCATCAAGCGACCATGGGGAGACATCCTCTACAAAAATCTTCAACCCAGGACCAGAGATGAAGCCATTGAACAAGGCTTCTATCCCTGCATGGTCCGTGGACCACAACCTGCGGATGCTGACCCATCGTCCCTGCTATGGTGTCATGACGACATTCTGTTCAAGCGCAACTTCCAGTTTGCCCAGAACTCAGCGAAGCAAAACAAGAAGACATTGGGACTAGACTTCAACCCTAGTCCTTCTGCTCCAAGGGCTGACGGCACACTGATGCAGAACCCAATGTCGTCGGTCCTTTCTACAACCTTGAAGGTCTCATCACCCATATCTTGGTTCAAGGGACAGCCGTGAATGAGCCTGCAGCTGACGCTGAATCAGATGAAGCGCCTGCAGCGCCGAAGCCAAAGAAGTTGAAGAAGCCTAAAGCTTCAAAGCCTGCCCCTTCACCAAAAATCTCATGAGCGAAGCCACTGGCAACTGCACCTCCTTAAGACAGTGTGCAGTCTGAAGATTTGTCACGCATCTCCAAGCCCCAGAAGGTCAAGATGCCTCTGCCACACACCGGCCAAGAGCTAACTGTTGCTTCCATTCTGCGCAATGATGCCATTGATCTGTCAAGTGATGAAGATCTTGCAGATGACGCTCTTGAGCAACTCATCAAGAGCAAAGAAGAAGAAGAAATCTTCAATGATCTGCCTCTCTTTGATGTAACAATCATCCACAACTTCATTGATGAATGGTTTGACACGCCAAACATCAGCTTCGACGATCTGCAACTACCCATTGGCCTCAGTGTCGCCTTCCACGGCGCCATTGCTTCAGAGTTAGCCATCGCCCAGTGCATTGTTGAACTGAAGCAGAAGATTGACTTTGAGAAATCTCAGTTCAAGAAGCATATGGCCAAGCTCAGCGTGCAAGACGTGAAGAACTTCAAGATTATGTTGCACGAGCTCAAGGAAGCCTTTCTAAAGAAACGTGCAGAAGCTCAGGGTTCTCGTGAGCGCATGAAGGTCTTGGCTGATAGGTGTGTGCAAGCCTACAATGAGGCTGAGAAGCGCAAGGCCCTTGGGCGTCCTGGCATCGACCCCAGGATGGCTGCCAAGAAGACGAAGAAGCCCGCTATGGCTGAATCCGAAGCACCAAGGCAGGAAGCAGATCCCCTTGTCTTCCCAACTAGCATGACTGGCCTGAAGCCAAAGGACAGGTCAACTGCTTCAGAACTGAAGAAGACCAGGACTGCTGAGGCTGAAGCAAGGAAGAGAAAACATCCTGAAGCCTCTGCTACTGCCCCCGCCAAGAAGAAAAGAAAGACCAAGAAGGAACGGGCTGCTCCCACAGAGCCCTTGATTGTTGAACCCATTTCCATGGTTCACCCCGACGCTGATCCACAAGAACGTCAATTGACTGTCCATGAGCCTGCTTTCACAAAGGCTCATGAAGTTGAAGACATTGGTCACCATGACCATGTTGAAGATGATGCAACCCTTCCTCAGCTAGAACACCAACAGGTATCATCGCCTGTGCTAACGCACAGCGAACTCATCAGGATTGGTCGTCCACTGACGCCAATTGCATAGGATGCTTCATGGGCGGATCACCCACAAGAGAATGAAGACTTTGAGGCCCAGCCAACAGCAACTCCACAGGCGTCACCCACGTTGCGCGGGCTTCACAAAGGTCCAAGGCCTCAAGTCTCTGCTGAAGACAATCCGGCTACATCAGCCGCGGAAGAAGAAGTCCCACAAGTTGCCACTCCCCTATCCCACCAAGCGGTTCCACAAGCGGTTCTGGAGGAGAACGTGATCGTGACCGACCCTCCTGCTCGTCAAGTGGAGGTTGAAAATCTTGAGGCTTCCACCACCAACACCACTGAAGCCACTGACGTTGTCATGGCTGAAGCTAATGTGGAGCCCTCACCAACAAAAGCACCAGAAGTCAGCAAAGCCACTGATCCCGCTGCTTCTGTTCGTGCATCTGCTGCCGGTCCCCAATTTGACTATCATGTTGAGCACAGGCCTTAGGTACAGAAGTCAATCCCAAGATTGCGAAGGTTCCCAGGTCCTGCATCAGCACCTGGCTCCTTCAATATCAATGGCTTCAGAGCAGACAACACATTCTTCAATAGCTCCAGGAACCCCTACTCAAGGGAAAGAATATCATCTGATCGGTTCTGGAGTTATCCGCAGCGAAGCTATTACTCATGCGTTCTTTACAACCAAGGTCGCATCTTCCCACACAAGCGCCTTGACATTAAAGCAATAGCTGGTCTGCCCTGTCTGGAAGAAGCTCTGGATTGCTTCAAAGAGGTTGGACTGCTGCCGTTCGTCACTAACCAAGAGCATTGGAATGAAGAGTTGCTGCTCCAATTCTATGCGACACTTCACATCCGCGGGTATAGCAGAGATCCGAAGACTTGGGTCCTGGAGTGGATAACAGGAAACGTTCATCACGAAGCCAAAGCCTTTGACATCATTAAGCTCACTGGTTTGCCCACTCCTGGCGATCTCTACGAGCATGGCTGTCAGCTTCATAGTGAAGCTACTGAGAGCATCTTTCAGAAGACTGAACCTAATATGAGTCAGATGCTCAGTATGATGAAGCCATTGCCCCAACATGCTGCTTATCCCACGGAGTTCTTCATTGAAGACATTGAGTATCTGCCAAGAACCATTTATCACATCATAAGGCGAACTCTCTGGCCAATCAAAGGACATTCTCCCCATGCCAAGCTGGAAGGTGCAATGAAGACTTTGGTCTTCTACATTCTTCATGGAAAATGCTTCAATACACAGGATTTCTTCATTCGCCAACTTGCTGCATCTGGCTCTGATCTGTTTTGTTTGAAGTTCTACGCCCCTTGGGTGATGCGGCTGATCAAACTTCACTCCGCTATCTCATATCAGCCCTCTGCCCGCAATCATCGGATCTTTTTGCCTGATGTGGATATGTCTATTGAAGCCATCTATCCTAAGCCTGCCAAGGAACCTCTAAGTCTTCGGAATGCAGAGCATCAAAGTTTTTCTCAGAACGTTGAAGGCGTTGAAGCCGTAACTCGTGTGTATCCTTTGGCTGGCACTACACGTGCACCGCATCCTGCTCTCACTGAAGCCACTGACAGTACAACTGCTCCACGACCCAAGAAGCGCACTCGTGTTCTCAGTGACCGAGAGCTTCTTGTGGCTCTTCATCAGAAACAGGATAGGCATCATGACTGGCTGAAGCGTCAAATGCAAAGCCTCTTGGTGGATGTTAATCACATTCGCAATCTTGCCAGCAAGAATGCTTTTGTTGCCCATGAAACCTCTCGCCGCACATGGAAAGGGCTGACGTTGATGTGTTCTGAAGATGATCTTCAAGAGGATGGCTTCACTGAGCGATTCAAGTTTGACTCCACACCTCCTCGAAGGGCAGTGCTGCGACGAACTCCATCCCTTGAGGACTCTGAGTTCTCTTCCTCTGCTGCAACCGTGAATGCCGGAGTGATCGAGGATGAAGACGATGCTACTTCACCGCCACCTCCTTCAGCATGCTTTGACTCTGCTCCAAGCTCTTCTGCACCGCCAAACACCACCAACGACCCTACTGCTTCACCTACTCTTCATGGGAATGAGTAGATGCTCTATGTCTTCAAACCTTTTTGGTCCTTACTGACAAAAGGGGGAGAAGCATATGAGTTTGATAGTCTTCAAGCGGGTCCATATGGGCGGGCGCTTTATATTTTGCTTCGTGCTTACAACTCTCATTTTGCTACATTTGGTTCTTTGAGTTGTAACACTTAAACTCGATGGTCGTCTGCTACTTATTTGCCACCTTGTTTGCGACGATAAATTCCGCACTTAGATAATTCTGCAGACGTCCATTTTCCATTATGCATGTCATTATCTTCACATACTTTCTCATGCATAGTGGATTGTCATCATAAGTTGAAGTGGATCTCCACAAGTACAACCTGCATGTGCATTTGCATTGCAAAAGCAAATTACTTATATGCACATCTTCAGGGGGAGCCCTTGCAACTTATGAAGACAATTCCTTATCCTTTACAATTTCACAGACTATATTCCCCGTTGAAAACTTCAACTAGTTTGTCATCAATCACCAAAAAGGGGGAGATTGTAAGTGCATCTAGTGCCACCCCTAGTTGGTTTTGGAGTATTGACCACAAACCTAGTTGAGGGATTAATGTGTTTGTGAGAATTGCAGGATAACACAGGTGGAAGTCCCTCATTGATTCGGTTTTCCTACCAGAGATGACCCCTAAAAATGTATGAAGACATTGAAGTCAAAGGTGGTATATGAAGATATTCACATTGAAGACTATGACAAGAGAAGACACCGCATGAAGCCTATGGAGCTCGAAGACTTAGATCTTTCGTAGTTCTTTTTCTTCTGTGTTGAATCATAGGAACCACCGTACTGTTAAGTGGGGTCCAAGAGAACCAGTCAGAATGACTGAAGTGATGCTTAAACAAAACCTATGTCTTCGAGTGAAGACTTTGAGAGCGAATCTTGTCCAGAGTCGGACAAGTCAGCTTTGCTTGTAGCCCAAGTAAAGTTGCCGTGTGAGTTTGAAATCTTACCGTTGGAACACGTGTCAGTTCCTTAGTGACCCAGGGTCATTTCGGACAAATCAGGTCAGGTTGCCTAGTGGCTATAAATAGCCCACCCCTACAATTATAAACGGTTGGCTGCTCAGATTCAGAGTACGGCTTTTATCGTTTGAGAGCAACCCACCTCAAAGCCTTTGAGAGAGAATCCCTTGCGAGGATATAGCCCTAACCACCCAGAGCCAAAGAGAATTAGGCATCACTTAAGTCTTCTTGTCTGTGTGATCTGAAGACTTATTACACTTGAGGACTGTGCATCGTCCAGCCGGTTAGGTGCCGCGTTCTGAGCATCCAAGATACATTGTGGACTGCCGGTGAACGAAGTCTGTGAAGGTTTGGGAGTCTACCTTGAAGACTTACCAGAGTGATTGGGCGAGGTCTGTGTGACCTTAGCTCAAGGGGAATACGGTGAGGACTGGGTGTCCTGAGCTGCGTGTTCAGGACTGGGTGTCCGGGACTGTGTGTCCTTAGGTTTAAATACCTAGCCGCCCTAACCAGACATACAGTTGTCACAGCAACTGGAACTGGTCCAACAAATCATTGTCTTCAGCGAGTCACTGGTTTCATCTTCCCTTCCCTTTACTTACGGTTACTCCTTGTGAAGTCATTGTATGTTCGCACTATCTTTTGTCTTCACTGAGTGACTGCGTGTTCAGTGTGGCTTCACAATATCTTCCTACCTGATCCTTACTACATTGCTGCTATTAGTCATTGTGCTTTCACTCTATTGAATACTTGACTATGGCTTGCCTAGTGTAGTCTACCTTCCGCTGCAGGGTAATAGGTTTATTTCTATCATTTGTCTTCATGACTTCCACGTTTTGAAGACTTTCATAAAAATCGCCTATTCACGCCCCTCTAGTCAATATAACGCACTTTCACAGACGGCCCGTCTTTGCTGCCTTTGAAAGGCTTTTTCTGCTGGCCTGGCCGAGAGCCGCTGAATCCAGTGTTTACCGCCGTATTATCTGGGCTATCTTCTTTATTTTGACGCTTGTTTTTATTGCGTTGTGGTTTTCCATTGCCATTCCTGACTTTGGATGTGCTTGGGTCGCTGGTGCTACTGCAGGCTAACCAGCTGTCTTCGCCCGCGCAAAAGCAGGTCATGAGGCTTGTTAGGGCTGCCATTGTCCTCGGTTTTTCTTGGCCGAGGTCTGGTGAGCCATTCGTCTCGGACACTGTGTTTGAAAGCTGCTAAGGCTTCGGCGTCTGGACAGTCGACGATTTGGTTCTTCTTGCTGAGAAACATGTTCGAAAGCTTTCGGGCGGACTCTCCGGACTGTTGAATTATATGACTTAAATCGTTTGCATCCGGAGGACAGACGTAAGTCCCATGAAAATTAGCCCAAAAAGCATCCTCGAGCTACTCCCAACTTCCAATTGAGTTTTCGGGGAGGCTTTTCAGCCAGTGCCGAGCTGGTCCTTTATGCTTGAGGGGCAAGTATTTAATGGCATGGAGATCGTCTCCGCGAGCCATATGGATATGGAGGATAAAGTCCTAAATCCAGACCCCAGGGTCTAAGGTCCCGTCGTACGCCTCTACGTTCACTAGTTTGAATCCTTCTGGGAATTCGTGGTCCAGCACCTCATCGGTGAAACATAGGGGGTGTGCGGCACCCCTGTACTTGGATGTACCGTGGCGTTCGGACGGTTGTGGTATTTGGTTTTGATTTTGTGCCAGAGCACGCTTCCTAGATCCATAGATGGATCTGGTCGTACCAGATTTTTGGCGCAAGTCCTCACGTACATCGTGTGTTGACTTTTATGCATATTTGTTATAAGCTCTATCGCGGCCACAAGGTGGTGGATCCGGCCGGTTGGCCGTTTCATTTTTTGGCTGTGTGGGCTCTAAGGCCTCGTCGTCGAATTCAGGTAACAGCTTGCGCTTTGGATAGCTCTTTGTGTGGTAACTTCCACCATACTTTGCTTCATTGTCGAGCACTTTGTTCCACCTGCTGTTGAGTGTATTTTGTGCGGCCTTAAGCCTTTGCTTCTGCTTCTTCAGACTCCTCGCTATGGCGTTAAGCCTTCTGTGGAGGTTCTCTTGCTCCAGGTGCGTTTCCGGGATGATGTGTGCATCTTCATCCGGACTGTTTTCCTCCCTAGAGGGGGTTTGATGAGGTTTATACTCGGCGTCGCCGTGTTCGGACGTTGGATCCGTACTATGCTCGCCGCTTGCAGCTTTATCATGCTCTGCCGCCGGGGCAATGTGGTCTTCATTTCCTCTGGAGTCGAGTGGAGTGTTATTTTCTCTTGCGCTGTTATCGCTATTTTTGCTATGGCGGGACTTAGAGCGGCACCGCTGACGTCGGCGCTTGGGTTGCTTCTTGGAGGGGCCATCCTCCGCTGTCTCTTCGCCATGGCCTTCTTTGGGTTTATCCACCATGTAAATGTCATGTGATGAAGTGGCTGTCCGGCGCCCTGTGGGCGCTGGTTGCTGTTCGTCTCCTGCATCTTTGTCCATGCCGTTGATGTCTTCGGGGTCGAAGTTGAGCATGTCGGTTAAGTCGTCGATAGTGGCTACTAAGTGGGTGGTGGGTAGGCATCGAATTTCTTCGTTGTTCGTATCCCATTCTAGCCGGACATAGTTCGGCCAAGGTTCTCCTGACAAGGAGAGAGACTTTAATGAATTTAGCACATCGCTGAAAGGCGAGTGCTGAAAGATATCCGCGGAGGTGAACTCCATGATCGGCGCCCAGTCGGATTTGATGGGCACGGATGCAGGCGGTTCGGAGTCCTTGGCCGGAGACGAATCCAGTGGTTTGGCGACACGGCTCTCGTAAGGGGTGAAGTCAGTATCCGGCTCCATCGCCACTAAGAGTGCGGCCTCCATGGCGGGGTCTATCCCTTCGTCCTTGGAAGGCGCAATTTGCTCCGGATTGAAGGCCTGAGTAGTTGCGGATGTGATCTCCCGAACACTGTCCGACGGCAGAGTTACGTCGTGCTCGTCGTGACTATGCGGCGCACCTGACACGGGCTCGAATCCGTCGAAGATCAAGTCTCCGCGGATGTCGGCGGTGTAGTTTTAAGTTTCCGAATCTGACCTGATGGCTAGGGGCGTAGCTCTCGATCTGCTCCAGATGGCCAAGCGAATTGGCCCACAGTGCGAAGCCGCCGGATACAAAGATCTGTCCGAGGAGGAAAACCTCACCCTGGACCGCATCGCTACCGATGATCAAAGGAGCCATCAAGCCTTATGGTGACGACACAGTGGAACTCTCAATGAAAGCACCAATGTCGGTGTCAAAACTGGCAGATCTCGGGTAGGGGGTCCCGAACTATGCGTCTAAGGCGGATGCTAATAGGAGACAAGGGACACGATGTTTACCTAGGTTTGGGCCCTCTTGAAGGAGGTAATACCCGATGGCCTGCTCGATTGTTCTTGATGATATGAGTATTACAAGAGTTGATCTACCACGAGCTCGTACAGGCTAAACCCTAGAAGCTAGCCTATGGTATGATTGTATGTTGTCCTACGGACTAAACCCTCCGGTTTATATAGACATCGGAGGGGGCTAGGGTTACACAAAGTCGGTTACAAGGGAGGATATCTACATATGCGTATTGCCTAGCTTGCCTTCCATGCCAAGGAGAGTCCCATCCGGACACAGGACGAAGTCTTCAATCTTGTATCTTCATAGTCCAACAGTCCGGCCAAAGGATATAGTCCGGTTGTCCGGAGACCCCCTAATCCAGGACTCCCTCACTAAGCACTTATCCCATCGCAAGAAAAACCAATCTTGTTGGCCAAACTAAACCGATAGTTCGAAGAGAATTACATAGATATCAAATGATCCATATAAGAATATAGAGAAGATTCAAATAATATTCACAGATAAGTTGATCATAAATCCACAATTCATCGGATCTCGACAAACACACCGCAAAACAAGATTACATCGGATGGATCTCCAAGAACATCGAGGAGAACATGGTATTGAGAATCAAAGAGAGAGAAGAAGTCATCTAGCTACTAGCTATGGACTCGTAGGTCTGAGATAAACTACTCACTCTTCATCGGAAGGGCAATAGAGTTGATGTAGAAGCCCTCCGTTATCGAATCCCCCTCCGGCAGGGTGTCGGAAAAGGTCCCTAGATGGGATCTGACAGGAATAGAAGGTTGCAGCGGTGGAAAAGTGTTTTCGTGGATGCCTCTGGAGGTTTGGGAATATATATATATATATGTGTGTGTGTGTGTGTATGTGTGTGTGAATATATAGGACAAAGAATTAGGTCAAGGGATGTTGGAGTAGGCCACAAGGCATGGACGCGCCCCTGTGGCTTGTGGTCTACTCCAAGCTCTTCTGACTTGGAGTCCAAGTCCAACAGGTGTCTTCTGGTCCAAGAAAAATCATCGCGAAGGTTTTATTTCATTTCGACTCCGTTTGGTATTCCTTTTCTGCGAAGCTCAAAATCAAGGAAAAATAGAAACTAGCACTGGGCTATAGGTTAATCCCAAAAGTAAAATAGCATATTAATGCATATAAAACATCCAAAATAGATAATATTATAGCATGGAACAATCAAAAATTATAGATACGTTGGAGACGTATCAAGAATCCCCAAGCTTAATTCCGGCTCGTCCTCGAGTAGGTAAATGATAAAAACAGAATTTTTGATGTGGAATGCTACCTAACTTATTTATCCATGTAATTTTCTTTATTGTGGCATGAATGTTCAGATCCATAAGATTCAAAACAAATGTTTAATATTGACATAAAAACAATAATAGTTCAAGCATACTAACAAGGAAATTATGTCTTCTCAAAATAACATGGCTAAAGAAAGTTTATCCCTACAAAATCATATAGTCTGGCTATGCTCCATCTTCATCACACACAATATTCAAATCATGCACAACCCCGATGACAAGCCAAGCAATTGTTTCATACTTTTGACATACTCAAGATTTTTCAACTTTCACGCAATACATCAGCGTGAGCCATGGACATAGCACTATATGTGGAATATAATATGGTGGTTGTGGAGAAGACAAAAAGAGGGAGATAGTCTCGCATCTACTAGGCGTATCAACGGGCTATGGAGATGCCCATCAATAGATATCTATGTGAGTGAGTGGGGATTGCCATGCAACGGATGCACTAGCGCTATAAGTTTATGAAAGCTCAAAAGAAAACTAAGTGGGCGTGCATCTAACTTTCTTGCTCGTCAAGACTTAGGGCAATTTGAGGAAGCCCGTCGTTGGAATATACCAGCCAAGTTCTATAATGAAAATTTGCCACTAGTATATGAAAGTGACAACATAGGAGACTTTCTATCATGAAGATCATGGTTCTACTTTGAAGCATAAGTGTGGAAAACAGATATTAGCGTTGCCCCTTCTCTCTGTTTCTCTTTTTTTGTTTGGCTTCTTTGGCATCCCTTTTATTATTATTTTTCCTCACATGGGACAATGCTCTAATAATGAAGGTCATCACACTTTTATTTATTTACAACTCAAGAATTACAACTTGATACTTAGAACAAAATATGACTCTGATAACCCACAAGTATAGAGGATCGCAACAGTTTTTGAGGGTAGAGTATTCAACCCAAATTTATTGATTCGACACAAGGGGAGCCAAAGAATATTCTCAAGTATTAGCAGCTGAGTTGTCAATTCAACCACACCTGAAAGACTTAATATCTGCAGCAAACTATTTAGTAGCAAAATAGTATGGAAGTAACGGTAACAGTGACAAAAGTAATGGTAGCAGTTTTGTAGCAATCGTAACAGTGGCAATGGAAAAGTAACGGAGCAAAGATCAATATGAAATAAACTCGTAGGCAATGGATCAATGATGGATAATTATGTTAGATGGCATTCATCATGCAATAGTTATAACATAGGGTGACACAGAACTAGCTCCAATTCATCAATATAATGTAGGCATGTATTCCGAATATAGTCATACGTGCTTATGGAAAAGAACTTGCATGAGATATTTTGTCCTACCCTCCCGTGGCAGCAGGGTCCTAATGGAAAGTAAGGGATATTAAGGCTTCCTTTTAACAGAGAACCGGACCAAAGCATTAGCACTTAGTGAATACATGAACTCCTCAAACTACAGTCATCACCAGGAAGTGTCCCGACTATTGTCACTCTGGGGTTGCCGGATCATAGCACGTACTAGGTGACTATAACTTGCAAGATAGGATCAAGAACACAAATATATTCATGAAAACATAATAGCTTCAGATCTGAAATCATGGCACTCAGGCCCTAGTGACAAGCATTAAGCATAGCAAAGTCATGGAAACATCAATCTTAGAACATAGTGGATACTAGGGATCAAACCCTAACACAAATAACTCGATTACATGGTAAATCTAATCCAATCCATCACCGTCTAGCAAGCCTATGATGGAATTACTCACGCACGGCGGTGAGCAACATGAAATTGGTGATGGAGGAAGGTTGGTGATGATGATGGCGACGATTTCCCATCTCTGGATCCCCGAATGGACCAAATCTACCCTCTCGATGAAAAATAGGGGTGACGGCGGCTCCGTATCATAAAACACGGTGAATCCTTCTCTCTGATATTTTTCTCCCCGAACATGAATATATAGAGTTAGAGTTGAGGTCGATGGAGCCTCATGGGACCCACAATACCGGAGGGCGCGCCCTAGGGGGGTGGGGGTGCCCTCCACCCTTGTGGGTAGGGTGTGGGTCCCCTCTTGTTGATTCTTTCGCCAATATTTTTCATTTATTCCGAAAATAATCTCCGTGAAGTTTCAGGTAATTCCGAGAGTTTTTATTTCTGCACAAAAATAATACAATGGCAATTCGGCTGAAAACATCATCAGTCCGGGTTAGTTCCATTCAAATCATGCAAATTAGAGTCCAAAGCAAGGGCAAAAGACTTTGGAAAAGTAGATACGATGGAGACGTATCATCTCCCCCAAGCTTAAACCATTGCTTGTTCTCAAGCAATTCAGTTGACAAACTGAAAGTGATAAAGAAAAACTTTTACAAACTCCGTTTGATCTTGTTGTTGCAAATATGTAAAGCCATCATTCAAGTTTTTAGCAAAGATTATGAACTAACCATATTCACAATAACATTTAGGTCTCACATTCACCCATATCAATGGCATAATCAACTAGCGAGTAATAATAATAAATCTCGGATGACAACACTTTTTGAAAACAATCGTGATATGATATGACAAAATGCTATCTTGCTAGCCCTTTCTGAAACCACAAAACATAAATGCAGAGCACCTCTGAAGATCAAGGACTGAATAAACATTGTAATTGAAGGTAAAAGAGATCCAGTCACAGTCATACTCAATATCAATTAATAACAATGCATACAAATGACAGTGGTGCTCTCTAACTCGTGCTTTTTATAAGAGGATGATGACTCAGCAATAAAAGTAAATAGATAGGCCCTTTGCAGAAGGAAGCAGGGATTTGGAGAGGTGCTAGAGCTCGAGTTTTTGAAATAGAGGTGAATAATATTTTGAGCGGTATGCTTTCATTGTCAACATAACAACCTAGAGATGTCGGTATCTTCCATACTAGATACATTATAGGCAGTTCCCAAACAGAATGGTAAAGTTTATACTCCCCCACCACCAACAAGCACACTCCACGGCTGGTCCGAAACAACGGGTACCGTCCAACTAACAACGGTCCTGGGGGAGTTTTGTTCGCAATTATATTTTTATTTGATTTGAGCATGGGACTGGGCATCCCGGTTACCAGCCATTTTCACGTCAATGATGAGCGGAGTCCTAGTGAGAATAACCAACCTAGCATGGAAGATATTGAAAGCCCTAGTTGTTACATGAGCGACTCAAGCATACAAAAAATATTATCATTTGAAGGTTATAAGTTTGGGACATGCAAATTTACTTGGAACGACAGGTAAATACCGCATATACTCTAATGTAGGATGGTCCAAACGCCACAGTCAAATCAGAGACCCTTCGACGAAACTATGTGCGATGTAATAATCGCAAATGGTGGTGTAAAAACCCATGAAAAAGGTGCAAAACATTTGCGATGGCGGTGACATCAAACATGATTGAGAGTAGATTTGCGTGTGCGATGTGTGGCAAATGGTTAATCCAGAAGAACTTTTTGCGATGACGCAGAACAACGGAAACGACAGCCAGATGAGGGTGTGTGCGATATACGCCATACAGTTCACTAGGATAAACTGTGTGTGATTAGGCAACACAATGGAAACGGTTCAACTGAACAAGATGTGCGTGATACGCGGCAAACAGGTCCGTAATTAGAAATGTGTGTGCAGACCAATAATAACACAGCCGATTGCTGCTAATAAGCCGTGTGATTTGCTCTGTCTACAGAAGAATAACATGTGTATATATGTATAACTGAAATAAACATCCAACTACATAAGTGACTATACAGATCATTCGCACACACCTCAATAAACAATTGCATGCATTCTAAAGTAGGAGAAACAATCGTATTGTCATCTACTTCTTGTGATGCTCCCGCCACTGCTATGTGGCTTGATCCCTCATCTGGGGCAGTAAGAAGACAGTCCCTCATGTCAATGATCCGCTTGTACATCTCATAGCTTGTGTACGCGTCCTTGGCTGCGTACTTGACGTGTTGTTCATCGAGTCTCTCATGCCAAACACTATGCAAGGCGTTCTTCTCCTTCTTGCTCTCTTCCTTCATCTTCTTATAGTAGGGGTCGATGATGGCTGAGGCGAGGTCAACCAAGGAGTTCAGTTTGTTGCTGTCGCTACCCCAGACCTTGTAGTGGTGTTGGATGTTGACAAGATTCAGGCATTTCAAGCCCGAATCCTTGAGCGCTTTTAGATTGTTGGTGGTGTCCATCGTAGTAAAACTGTAGTCGGAGCTGTTGATAAACCTGGAGAAATGCTTACAAGGCCTTGTGGCCAGGTGGTAGTGGTAGATGAGGATGTCATGTCGCACGCACAACTGGGCGATGACAACCTTCTGATCATGCCCGGCACGACCCATGGTGTACTCGAGGTCGAAGCCAACCACTTGGTACTTGTCCTCGGCAAGGAATGAGTACATAGTTTCGATGGATCTCTCCACCGAGACTGGATCGTTAGTGTACACCACCGAGACTGGATCGTTTGTGTACACCACCGAGAGAGCCTTCCGCCTCACATGGGTGTCCACGACATGATGCATGGTGAACTTCCCGCCGTTGTCGTCGTCGGCCACTAGGAGCGCCATTGGAACCGCTGGATGTCCTTTATGTATGTGTCGTTGTGGGTGTGCTTATTGTGTCGTGTGATGCGAGAGATGAAGGTAAATGGCCGCAGGAACAAAAGGGGGCCGAGCGGACTGGATTCTCGGCGCGTCCACCTGGCAGTTTTTCCAGTGGGTAACTGCATCATTGTGCCGCGCCCGGCGCAACTGCGCGCATGCACACGAACGTGGGTGATCGTGCGCCGGCCCTAAACACTGGCAGCGCACCCAAAGGGACGCGAGAGTAGAGCGCGCGTGGCAGGACGCGAATAGAGCGCGCCGCGGCCGTCTCAACCGCAAGCAACCACACGCATAGAGCTGTTGAACACGCAGGAAATGGTCGCCGTCAATCCGGCCGACAGTTGCGTCGCTACGCCGAGAGCGACCATGTGCTACTACCTCCGTCTTGGTCTATAGTCCCCTTTATATTCTGTGCCATACTTTGCTCTTAAATTTAACCAACAAAATGTTAATGCATGTTATAAAAATTATATAATAGGAAACTATGTTCAAATATGAATCCAACTATATAATCTTTGGCAACATGCATTCGTATTTTCTTAGTTGAATCCTATTTATAAACCAGGACGGGGGTATAGTAGGTAATTAAACCGCAAACATTTTTTTGTATTACCCATATGTGTAAGTGGCCTTTCGTCCTCCTCTCGCGCGTCTTAGCACCCCGCTACCGCAGACGGCTTACAGCGCAAGCTTGCGCAGCGCGCGGGGGCATTCTTTTGGCCAAACGGTGGCTCAAAGTGGCACCAATGAATCATCGGTGAGCCCGTTCCCGCGCAACCTTGCAGGTTCCCATGCAAGCTTCCTGCCCGACTCAATGAAATCCCCTAAAAATCCCAATGTTTACCGGCCTGCTATATAAACCCTCACAGTCGGCAAGTCATGCGTCGCATTTCCCCTCCCTCCCTTTAGATTATCTCGTCTACTTCTCCCACAATCGCCAACGCATCGGTCCGTCATCATCGTTCAGCCACTCCGCCATCATCAGAGGACAGCTCCAGCTGGGAGGCTACACCGCGGCGGCAGCGTAATCCCCGGGGTAGTGTAGTGCGCGTGGCATCCCTGTTGGGTGTGCGTGGAACACCCACCACATGCTCTGCCGCCGCTGCCCATCGGCAGCTGTTGCCGGCCGCCGTTGCCGGCACACCACCGTCGATAGCCAAGGCCATCGCTCGCTCCCCCGCCGCGGCCCAAAGGCGGGAGGTGGCCGTCGTGGCCGCGACCCCACTGCCGGCCATCACTTGCTCCGCCACCGCTGCCTGAAGGCGGGAGGTGGTGGTCGTGGCTGCCTCCCCATCGTCGGCCGCCGTGGCTGCCAGCCCACCGTTGACCGTTGGTGTCATGACCCGCTCCGCCACCACCACCCAAATGCGGGAGGCGGAGGTGGAGGCCCGTACCACTAGTAGAAAAGGGGGCTTTGGTCCAGGCCGGGTAAGCCCATTAGTCCCGGTTCAGTCCAGAACCGGGACCAATGGTTGCATTTATCCCGGTTCGTGCGGCTAAGGCATTACTCCCGGTTCACCTGGGCCCTTTAGTCCCGGTTCGTGCCACGAACCGGGACTAAAGGGTGCGATGCCCATTAGTCCCGGTTGGTGGCACCAACCGGTACTAAAGGAGGACTAATGGGCTTTGAGGCATTAGTACCGGTTCATGGCACGAACCGGTACTGAAGGTCCCATTTTCAAACTCTCCCCCCCATGGACCGCCTTTTCAGTTTTAGAAAAAACAAAAGAAAATGATGGAAATGTCAAAAAAAATAAAATAAAATAAGTTTCCCATGTGATATGTGGTCCAGTTGTTGGGAAAATTTACAAATATGAATTTCGACTTTATTTACAAAATCTCTCTGGAATTTGTAAAATGGGCATAACTTTTGCATGCGAACTCGGATTAAAAAGTTTTTTTTATGAAAAATCATCTACTCGAAAAGTTACATCCGATGGAGACCGCCTATGGCCTGTTTGCAAATTTGTAGAATCCTCATATTCCAAAAGGAAAAAGTTATGCTCAAATTTTAGTTTTTTTAAATTTTCATTAAATCTGGTCAAACTATTGTCAAACTACTTATTCAAGAAGTATTAGTGTTACTAAATAATTATTCAAGAATATTAGTGTTATTAAATAATTATTTCAGTTTTTTTGAATTTTGGTCAAATCTGGTCAAACTATGGTGAACTGTGGTCAAACAATGGTCAAACTACTTATTCAAGAAATATTAGTGTTACTAAAAAATTATTGTTTTTTAGAACAATAGTTTCAAACTCAAACAGTGAAATGTGTGACTTCATGCTCAAGCTAAACTCCTGAGGGTTAATAGGATTGACATCTTACTATTGTCAGGAAAACAATGAGTGCAGACTTGGAAACGAGGGAGAATAGAACCCGGAAGTTAAGCGTGCTCAGGCTGGGGGAGTGGGAGGATGGGTGACCGTCCGGGAAGTTAGATGATTTGGATTGATGAGGGGTGATTAGAGATTAAATTGAGCAGTGATGAGGGGTGATTAGAGATTAGAGGTTAAAATAATTCAGAAATTTGAAAATAAAAAAATTCAAAAAAATCAGAAAATTTCCTTTAGTACCGGTTGGTGTTACCAATCGGGACTAAAGGTGGACTGGCCACGTGGAGGGCCTTTAGTCCCGGTTCTGGTTTGAATCGGGACTAAAGGGTCAGGGCATTAGTACCGACCCTTTAGTCCCGGTTCAAGAACCGGGACTAAAGGCCCTTACGAACCGGGACTAAAGGCCCTTTTTCTACTAGTGTACGTGTGTGAGCGACCTTGCGCGGTACACTGAGTTCCTGCGGGAGGAGGAGGAGGAGCGCCTCGTCGAGCACGCAAAGAGCCTTACCGACGCCGTGGCCGCGGCACATGCCACCTCAGAGGCGAGGAATCAGGAGATCTACGAGGAGAACCACCACTTCAAGAGGGGTCTTCTAGAGCGGGAGAGGGCGTTCGAGGTGAGTGTCGTTGAAGCTGTAGTAGCGGCAGGCATCGTATTGAGTTGTCCAGCTCGTCGGTAGGCTCCTCCTCCTCTGCCTCTTACTGAGTGCGCTCGGTAGAGGAGAGGCTGCCATAAGTAGTACAAAGCCCCTCTGTAGTACTACTATTTGGGGACTATTTTGTTCAGTTCATCTGACTATAGATGTGGTGGAACTGTACAACATACTTAAAATTAGCTAGTATATTTGTTGAACTAGCTATTTTAGTAATTGGTTGGCAACAATTGGGGAAATGTTTGGTCAGTTCTGCTGTCGATTTGAACTATTTGTATAAAGAACGAATGCTTAATCTATGAATGAAATCTATGCTTAATCATAAATTTTATTTGCAGAAGTTAGATAGTGCTAGATTCTTAGCTGCATATTTTGACAAATCGCAGTGTTACAAGGATTGACAAATGGCAATGTTACTGGATCAACAAAAGTCAATCTTTCCAGTTTCAAAAATGGCAACATACCCAATATGACAGATGCAAATATTACCAAATTGTTTGTACGTGGTTGCACACAGGTCATCCAAAACAACCGTTTCCGTTGAAGGGATGCACAAATCCTGCTCGGCACATTTCTCTCTTGGCTTCCTGGGGAAGCTGTCGGTTTGCATACGGGTGTTCTAACTAAAATGTTTGCGATCAAGAGCCGCACAAAAATCCTGCTCGACACATTTTCCGTTGGCTTCCTAGGGAAGCTGTCTATTTGCATACGGCTGTTCTAACTAAAACGTTTGTGCTGACTGTTTATATTTAAAAACCATTGACGTTTTTTTCAAAAGAAAATCGTTTGATTAGTCTGTATATTAAGAGAGGAAAACGAAAGTTTTTTCAAACCATATCTTTCATTCAGTCACACTACACATTGGAGAACAGCTCGCACGCCTCTCGGTCAACCTGCACAGCGGACTCCGCTCACACGCCTCCTGTTCAGTCAAGCAGTTGTCCGCACGACACCTCCTATAGCCATTAAAACCAAGACACGTGGCGTCACGTGAATGGTTAACAGAACACACACGATTTGAATTATATAAATGTTTGTGATATTAAAGTGGCATCTATTTTTTCAAAATGCCTTTGTTGGCTGTTATTCGAGTGCGCCTTCTCACAAAATGGACAAGAAAAATACCACAACATGTTAGATGACATTCCATGATAACATGCAAAGTTTCATGAATTTCTGACAAGTTTTGTATTGACTACAATTTAAAAACAAATTATCTCAACATTTCGCCGGCAATCAATAGTGCCCTAGTGTTTGAAATTCATCCCCATTTCTTGCATGGGACCTAAGCATGCACCCAAGGACACACATTTGATTTTCAACAATTTATATGCACTAGAGCATGTGCATGTAGTACAAATTTGAATTGTGCACATAAAATGCCTAGAAAACCCAGTTAATGTATAAAAATATCCAAACGAACCTTGAAAAATTCCAAAATTTAACACAACACACCTGTTGTTCTATGTTCACACTAGAAAATTTTTGAAAGCAATAAGAGGCAACAGATATCGTTTCGTCCCCAAAGGTGGCACATTCCCTACCGAAACCATTAGGCTTGTTGTGACAAGCTCTGGTTTGTGAGAAGCTTATGCCCAAACCTGTCCCAAATGGGACAAAAAAATTACCACGAATGTTGATGCCGCTCCCTGATAGCATCCCAAGTTTCATGAATTTCAGACGAGTTTTGGATTTACTTGAATTTAAAAAGGTGGTATCTCAATGTTTGCGGCCGAGTGAGGGTACCCTGGTGTTTGAAATTCATTCCCATTTCTTGCATGGGACCTAGTCATGCACCCAAGGACACATATTTGATTTTTCAACCAATTTATATGCACTGGAGCATGTGGATGTAGTTCAAATTTGAATTATGCACATAAAATGCCTAGAAACCCCAGTTAATGTATAAAAATGTCCAAACGAACCCCGAAAAAGTTAAAAATTTAACATAACACTCCTGTTGTTCTATGTTGACACTAGAAATTTTTTGAAAGCAATACGAGGCAACAGATATCGTTTCGTTTCCAAAGGTGACACATTCACTACCGAAACGATCAGGCTTGTTGTGAGAAGCTCTGGTTTGTGAGAAGTTTATACCCAAACCTGCCCCAAATGGGACAAAAAATTTAGCATGACTTGTTGATGCCGCTCCATGATAGCATGCCAAGTTTCATGAATTTCGGACGAGTTTTGGATTTACTAGAATTTAAAAAGCACATATCTAAATGTTTGTCAAAGAGCCACGGTGTCGTGGTTTTAGCATAAACCCATGGACACATATATGATTTTACAACCCATGTTGGTGCACCGGAGCATGTGCATGTAGTTTAATTTTGAATTGTTCACCTGAAATGGCTAGAAACCCAACTTAATGTATAAAATGTCCAAACAAACAATGAATAATTCCAATTTTTTAGGACACACATATAGTTGCATGTTCACTAGAGAAAAAAGTTCTAGTAATTCAAACACTATCCATTGCCGCTGTGACCCCATCATGTAATTCAAATCAAGATGAAAAATCAAGTAGATCCCACACAGTTTATTATCACCAACCGTGTGAGACGTAGTACAAAATATCCTGGAGCACCATCGGTGTATAGTACGCCTATGGCTTACGCAAGAAGGTGCGCCAGCTATAGTCCATAGCCGGCGTGTCAAGCACACTAGCCCGCTCCCCAAATATCATTTAACTATTCAATCGTCGCCGATGAAAGATGAGGACGTGGACCCGCGTTGTGAGGGAAACTAGGGCGGCCCACTCCGGCGAGAGCGCGGTTGCAGCTGCCATGCGCATGCTAACAAGGTGCATGTGCGCGGCCGCAATCTACGACCGGGCGACCAGGGTAGCCCAACCGGCCGCTGATGCTTCTCAGGTGGCGGCAGCAATATCTGCCTTGGGGATAGCAACTAGCGAGAGCGGCACAACAGCTGCCCGTTCCGCAGCTGCGGCCTTAGCCCTAATGGAGGCCACCCACGACCATGTCGAGGCTGCCAACGCCCAGCTTGTGGCGGTCACTGCACAAATCGAATGAAGCTTGTCCGACAATGGTCGGGAACCCACGGTCGAAGAGTTGCCAATCGCCGAGAGCGTTCGAGCAGCCGTCCATTCCTCCTCCGTCCAAGCCCAGAGCGCGGCCGCCCATGCACAGCTCGTGGCGGCCTTTTCCAAAGAGATGGCAGACGCAGATGGCAAGATGCTTGCCGAGTATGGTGCGATGGATGCCATGGCGCCCCTTCCCCAGGAGACCGTCGAGCGCGAGCTGGACATGGAGGCGGCGATGGAGATCGACGAGCACCAGCCGTAGTAGTAGTACTCTTTGTCTTGTTTAACTAAGAGCGCCGATCTTTAATTTATTCGAGTAATGTTTAGGTTATCTAGCTCTGTTTAATTGCTAAACATGCTCGATTAAGAAGTGTGGGTGTGCTGTAGTCTCCTTTGTGTACCCAAATTATGCAATGACGTTGATAGCCAGAGTAACTAGGGAAATTTGAACCAAAATTTTTGACGTTCAAACTCATCACAGACGGGTTAAGCTATCTGAATCATTTGTGATATTCACATATCGTACATAGTTCTAAATAAGGTGTCATGTCTAATGAAACTTTGCGTGCCAGTTTTTTCACTGAACCAATTCGAAATTTTAGGCTTCCGCAGTCCTCCCCGCCCCTCCCCCTTACCAAAAGCCACATTTCCCCTGTTTGCACCTTCCTTTCCAAGATGAAACCTTCACTCCTTGCTTGAAGTACCGCCTCCTCGCCGGTGATTCTCCTTCATGCTGCTCGGCCTCGTCTATCCAGGCAAGTAATCCACACTCGACCCTCATCCTCCTCCTCCTTCCACATCCAACATGCCTCGACCATCGGCGCGACACCTTCCACCCAAATCACCAACCCTTCCACAAAATAAGTGCCACCCTAAGCCATGGTGCATGCAGTATAGCTAGGATCTCAAGGAGCAATTGGCAGCGAAGAAGCAAATCGCGGCCGCACATGTGGATGAGATCGCGATGGCTGCCATTCGTGCCGGCCCCAGATCTTGGAGGAGCACCTTTCCATTTGCTAGCTACGTCAGATAAGCATGCTCGGTTTACTCATTATGCTATCTAATTTTACCATGCAATTTGTTGCTCTAGTGTATATGTTCTATATGTCGTGTAGTGTGGTGCTCACTTATTAACTGTTTGGTTAATTAGTTGTCGTCTTTAGTTAACTGTTTGGTTCAATTCTGCAAATGTGATGTTCAATTCTTGAGGCTGCAATTTTGTATTGTTTTCCATGTGATAAATAAATCAAATTTATCTTTACAAAATACATGAGAAACGAATACAATTGCTATATTTCCAAGTTGTCAAGCATGCTTGGTTTGGTTATATATTGTGCAATGTGGTGCTCAGTTACCGTTTAGTTCATTTTTTGTGGTGTTTAGTTAACAGTTTGGTTCAATTCTGCAATGCGATGTTCAATTGTTGTGGGTGCATTTTGTTATTATATACCATGTGAGAAGTAAATCGAATTTGGCTGTACTAAACACATGAGAAAAAAAATACAATTTCTATATTTCCAAGTTGTTAAGCATGCTTGGTTTGGTTAACTATCTGATATTCTATTAGGAGTATGTTATATTGTGCAATGTGGTGCTCGGTTAACGTTTGGTTCATTTTTTATGGTGTTTAGTTAACAGTTTGGTTCAATTCTGCAATGCGATGTTCAATTGTTTTGGGTGCATTCTATTATTGTATACCATGTGAAGAATAAATTGAATTTGGTTGTACTAAATACATGAGAAACAAATACAATTGCTATATTTCCAAGTTGTTAAGCATGCTTGGTTTGGTTAACTTTCTGATCTTCTATTAGGAGTATGTCATATAGTGCAATGTGGTGCTCAATTAATCTTTGGTTCATTTGTTGTGGTGTTTACTTAACTTCTTGGTTCAATTCTCTAAAGCGATGTCCAATTGCCGTGGGTAGAATTTTGTATTGTTGCGCATGTGAGGAATAATCAAATTTGGTTGCACTTAATACATGAGAAACATATACAAGTGCTATATTTCCTATTTCTTAATCCTGCTTGGTTTGGATAAATGGGTTTTCCATGTGGCTTGAATTAATCTGATGAATCTGCAATGTGTTTATTTTTCATCAACATATTTTACTCATAGCATGCGAACCCTTACTCAACCTTATATGTGTTGCAGGGAAACAATGCGAAGCACCGAGGTTTAAAATCGAGGTTAGCACGTGCATGGTCCGTTGTCTAATAGCACTTTATTGTGCAATTGCAGGAACCATTCTAATATTTAGGTTTTTAACAATTTGTTCTTGCACATGTAGGTCCTGCTGTTAGAGGTTTTGACCCACTCTTCGACCCTTTTTACATATGGGGAAATGAGTTGTCCATAAATATCAATCAAGTCAAGAAACTTAGAAAGATTGTTAGCATAAAGAAATTAGCGACAAAAAACAACAAGATCTTTGTCTGCACAATGAAGAAGACATCAGTTAACTACAAGATGGTACTAACTATTATACCTTGCCTTTTTTATTCCGTTGCCCCATTTCCAATATAGAGAAGATATATATGCCCATCCTTGTTTTCCGGCCTTTCCAAAGCAGTTCACTGATGATTACCTCTCTAACCACCTCTATAGTCAGGAGGCGAGGAAGGTTTTCATACAACACCCATGGTTCAATATTGAAGAGTTCCTGAAGAGGATGAAGGATGGATGGTCAATCATCCACATGCACTGGCCTAAAGTTGCAAAGACTTTCAACATGAATGAAGGCTCAATATTGGCCTTCTGCTTCAGCAGTTTTCTAGATGAGATGCATCTTTCTATGTACCGTCTATGATGCTAATTTCAAAAGGTTCTAGATGTTGCATGTGAAACTTGGTGCTGGTGCAGTTGTGTAATGGGGTAGCTGAGTGTTGAAGCTATATCATGTTGTACTCTGATGTATTTCAATTATGAAATCCTGCTTCCTTAATATGGAAGTGAAATATATCATGTGCTTAATATGAATGCAAATTAGATTAATAAATGGATTATTAATAATGGGGCAATTAGCTTGCTAATGGCCAATTAGCCTGCTAATTGGGTTTTTCTATTGCAAACGGTTTTTCTATTGCTAATGGCCAATTAGCCTGCTAATTGGGTTTTCCTATTGCAAATGGATTATTAATAATAGGGCAATTAGCTTGCTAATGGCAAATTAGCCTGCTAATTGGCTTTTTCTATTAGCCTGCTAATTGGGTTTTTCTAATGACCTCATGCAACGCACATAGTTTCTAGGAATAAACCGTGTTGGGTCAATGAACAATTACATATGACATTCTCTTCAAAACTGTTTGTGTTAGGCCACCTTGCGCAACTGTTTACCACATAAAAACTGTGTGTGATGGACAGCCTTTGCCACACAGTTTCTTCTATGCACCGTGTGTGATGCATTTAATAACGCAAACGATAAAATTGTTAATATCGTGTGCAATGGCAACGCTATCACAAACGATTTAACAGGGCAAATTGTGTGTGATGTACCTGCGAATGGAAACGTTTTCCTTGGAGCGACTGTGTGGGATGTATATACGAACGGAAATGTTTAGGGGGGACTGACTGTGTGGGATGTACTTATGACCGGAAACGATTCCGCTTGTATAATTGTACTTTTTAGTACTACCATGCGTATAATCGTATTTGAGCGCTCGCGATCGCACACGAGCTCATTTTGTCGAATGTGTGTGCCAGGAGGGCATATCCTCGACGGTTTTTGGGTTGTGTGGGAACGACCCCCCTATCGCCCACACTCACTTGGCGATGGTTCCAAATGCTGTTGGGGAAAGCGGTTAAAAACCGTTTATATAGCACCTTGCTGTACCAGTGTTAGGTAGGTATGGTGGACTCATATGGAACAATTTTGAGTTTATGGAAGTGGATGAACAAGAAATATTTTCGCTTAGTACAAGGGAAGGCTAGAAAGAGACTGGGAAGCGACCAGCTAGAGAGCGGCAACAGTCATAAACATGCATTGAGATTAACCAACATTGAGTGCAAGCATGAGTAGGATATAAATCACCATGAACACAAATATCGTAGAGACTATGTTGATTTTGTTTCAACTACATGCGTGAACATGTGCCAAGTTGATACATCTCCGTCGTATCGACTTTTCCTCTTGTTTTGGACTCTAATTTGCATGATTTAAATGAAACTAACCCGGACTGACGCTGTTTTCAACAGAACTACCATGGTGTTGTTTTTGTGCAGAAATAAAAGTTCTCGGATTGGAATGAAAGTTTGCGAGGAATTTTCATATGAATAAAGAAAAATACTGGAGCCAAGAACCACTGGAGAGGGGGCCTGGGTGAGAAAAACCCACCAGGGCGCCCCCTCCACGCGCGCCCAGGTGGGTTTTCCTCAACTGGTGGCCGCGCAGACCCTGAAACCGACGCTATAAAATCACATTTTTCCAGAAAAAAATCAAGGAGGAAGAATTATCTCGTTTCACGATAGGAAGCCGCCGTCACCTCCTGTTATTCATCGGGAGGCTAGATCTGGAGTCTGTTTGGGGCTCCGGAGAGGGGAATCTTCGGTCTTCGTCATCACCAACCCTCCTCCATCGCCAATTCCATGATGCTCTCCACCGGGAGTGAGTAATTCCTTCGTAGGCTCGCTGGTCGGTGAGGAGTTGGATGATATTCATCATGTAATCGAGTTATTTTTGTTAGGGATTAATCCCTAGTATCCACTATGTTCTGAGATTGATGTTGCTATGACTTTGCCATGCTTGATGCTTGTCACTTTGGGCCCGGGTGCCATGATTTCAGATCTGAACCATTTATGCTATCACCATTATATCCATGTTCTAGATCTGATCTTGCAAGTTATAGTCACCTACTACATGTTATGATCCGGCAACCCCAGAGTGACAATAGTCGCGACACTTCCCGGTGATGATCGTAGTTTGAGGAGTTCATGTATTCACCGTGTGTTAATGCTTTGTTCCAGTTCTCTATTAAAAGGAGGCCTTAATATCCCTTAGTTTCCAATAGGACCCCACTGCCATGGGAGGGTAGGACAAAAGATGTCATGCAAGTTCTTTCCATAAGCACGTATGACTATTTACGGAATACATGCCTACGTTATATTTATGAACTGGAGCTAGTGCCAGATCGCCCTAGGTTATGACTGTTTTATGAGGTATCATCCAACAAAATGCCGATCCAATGCTTACGATTTTCCTACATATTGGTCTTGCTAAGTTACTACTATTGCTGTTACTATCGTCACTGCTACAAAACTATTAATATCATCGTTACCGCTACTATTGTTGCTATCACTACTATCAAATCTATCATATTACTTTGCTACTGATCGCTTTGCTGCAAATAATTAATCTCCGGGTGTGGTTGAATTGAGAACTCAACTGCTATTACTTGCAAATATTCTTTGGCACCCCTTGTGTCGAATCTATAAATTTGGGTTGAATACTCTACCCTCGAAAACTGTTGTGATCCCTTATACTTGTGGGTTATCACTAGTCAAGCCGCTCGGATCATTCAAAGGAGGATACCATCCTATCATACTACATCACAACCATTTTAAAAGCATGTTGGCACACAAGGTAAACCACTATAAACTCCTAGCTAATTAAGCATGGCATGAGTAACTATAATCTCTAATTGTCATTGCGAACATGTTTCATTCATAACAGGCTGAATCAGGAATGATGATCTAATCATGTTTACAAAAACAAGATAGGTCGAGTTCATACCAACTTTTCCTCATCTCAATCACTTCATCATATATTGTCATTATTGCCTTTCACTTGCATAACCGAACGGTGTGAATAATAATAATAGTGCACGTGCATTGGACTAAGCTAGAATCTGCAAGCATTTCTTCAAAGGAAAAGACAAGGTAATATGGGCTCTTTGTTAGATCAACAATAATGCATATGAGAGCCACTCAACATTTTCATCGTGGTCTTCTCCTCTCGACCCCCAAAGAAAAGAAAAGAATTTCAAAGCAACACACTGAAATGTTTTTGACATTTTTGTTTTTCTGAAGGAAGTAAAACAAGAACGAGAAAAACTATTTACACGGGAAAGCTCCCAGCAAGCAAAAGAAGAGCGAGAAATCTTTTTGGGGTTTCTTTTGATACTACAACTAAGAATGCATGAAAAGTAAACTAAATAGAAGCTACAACTAATTTTTTGGTTTTTCTTAAGGCTTATCGAACACACAAGAAGAAAGCGGGAAAAAGAAATAAACTAACATGGATAATAAAGTGAAAATTATGAACACCGACAACTGGAATGAATGTGTGAACATGAATGTAATGTCGATGAGAAATACGTACTCCCACAAGCTAAGGATTTTGGCGTAAGTTGGTCTAGGGCCACCACTGGCCCGGATGATATCCGAAATCAAAGTTGGGGTTGTACTGTGCTATGGCAGCTACCGCTTGGCGAGCTGCTTCCTGGAGGAGAGTAGCCTCTGTTATTCTTTCATACTTTTTTGCCTGCTCTCTAATTATAAAATATCTCCCGTTTACCTGAAAGTTAAAGAACGCAGTAATAGGAAGGGTAACATGGATGGCACGCCGTCTATCAAAGATTAGTCGGTACTGGAGGGACTTGTCATTCCTCTCAAGAAACTGATAACCCACCATAGCAGCAAAAAATTGCAATAAATAAAGCACTAGAACAAAAACTAATTGGACCATTGGAGGAGTCACATACCGAAGAACAATCCCCCAAAGAAGTTTTGTGAATGGAGCTTTCAGCAAGGAGATCGAAAATGGCAGAAAAATGAGCTAGAACACAGATTTGAGCTACGGGATGATTTTTTCTAGAGGAAGACGAAGTGGATGGGTCCTGCAAGAAGTGGAGCGAACCCACATGGAACCCACAAGACAGGGGGATGCACCCAAGGGGATAGGGCGCATCCTCCACCCTTTTGGACAGGTGGTGGGTCCCCCTAGTGTGTTCTCAATGCCAGAAATTCTCAAATATTCTATGAAAAATCATACTAAATTTTCAGGGCATTTGGAGAACTTTTATTTTCGAGACATTTTTTATTGCATGGATAATTCAGAAAAAAAATAGAAAATACTATTTTTGCTTTATTTATTCTAAATAGCAAAAAGTAAAAAGTGGGTACAGAAAGTTGTGCCTTCTAAATTCATCCATCTCATGCTCATCAAAAGGAATCCATTAACAAGGTTGATCAAGTCTTATCAACAAACTTCTTCTGAATGACATGAAACCAGAGAATTTTTGAATAACACTAGGTTACCTCAACGGGGATGTGCATGTCCCCAATAATTAGAATATCATATTTCTTCTTGATAGTAGTAAGAGGAAATTCAAAACCTCCAATAGTAATAGTTGAAATTTTTCCAATAGAATTGATACTAAGAACTTGTGGTTGTTTCTTCGGAAAGTGTATCGTATGATCATTACCATTAACACGAAAAGTGACACTACCTTTGTTGCAATCAATAACATCCTCTGCAATATTGAAAAAGGGTCTACCAAGGATGATCGACATACTGTCATCCTCGGGAATATCAAGAATAACAAAGTCCGTTAAGATAGTAACGGTTGCAACCACAACAGGCATATCCTCACAAATACCGATCGGTATAGCTATTGATTTATTAGCCATTTGCAAAGAAATTTCAGTAGGTGTCAACTTATTCAATTCAAGTATACGATACAAAGAGAAAGGCATAACACTAACACCGGATCCAAGATCACATAAAGCAGTTTTAACATAGTTTCTTTTAATGGAGCATGGTATAGTCGGTACTCTTGGATCTCCAAGTTTCTTTGGTATTCCACCCTTAAAAGTATAATGAGCAAGCATGATATAAATCTCAGCTTCCGGTATCTTTCTTTTACTAGTAACAATATCTTTCATATACTTAGCATAAGGAGGCATTTTAAGCAGATCAGTTAAACGCATACGCAAAAAGATCGGTCTAATCATTTCAGCAAAGTGCTCAAAATCCTCATCGTCCTTTTTCTTGGATGGCTTAGGAGGAAAGGGCATGGGTTTCTGAACCCATGGTTCTCTTTGTTTACCATGTCTCCTAGCAGCGAAGTCTCTCTTATCATAACGTTGACTCTTTGATTGTGGGTTATCAAGATCAACAACAGGTTCAATCTCCAAATCATTATCATTGCTAGGTTGAGCATCAACATGAACATCATTATTAACATTTTCACTAGGTTCATGTTCATCACCAGATTGTGTCTCAACATCAGAGATGGAAATATCATTGGGATTCTCAGGTGTGTCTATAGCAGGTTCACTAGCAAGCAAAGTCCTATCAGTTTACCTTTCCTTTTTATTACTAGGACTAGGTGCATTAGTATTAATTCTCTGAGAATCTTGCTCAACCCTCTTAGGATGGCCCTCAGGATACAAAGGTTCCTGAGTCATCTTACCACCTCTAGTCATGACCCTAACAGCATTATCATTATTCTTACTATCCAACTCATTAAGCAAATCATCTTGTGGCTTAAGTACTTGTTCTACTTGAGTTGTAACCATGGAAGCATGTATACTAATAAGCTTGAGATCATTTACAGTTCTACTCATATAATCACCCATGTGTGTCAAGCATGTAAGCATTATGTTTCAATTGTCTACTAACATAAGCACTGAAGTTTTCTTGTTTAACAATAAAATTATCAAACTCATCCAAGCACTGACTAGGAGACTTATTATGAGAAATGTTACCTTCATCAAATCTATGGAGAGAGTTTAACTCTACTAACTATGTCGGGTTATCAAGACCATGTATTTGTTCAATAGGCGGTAGATTCTTAATATCTTCAGCTTTAATACATTTTTCTTTGATAGATTTCTTTGCCTCTTGCATATCTTCAGGACTAAGAAATATAATACCCCTTTTCTTCGGAGTTGTCTTAGGAGTTGGTTCACGAAGTGTCAAATCATTATAATTACTCAATATATTATTCAATAGTTTTTCAGCTTGCGCAACAGTTTGTTCCCTGAAAACACAACTAACACAACTACCCAGGTGGTCTCTAGAAGCATCGGTTAGTCCATTATGAAAGATATCAAGTATTTAATTTTTCTTAAGAGGATGATCAGGAAAAACATTAAGTAATTGGAGAAGCCTCCCCCAAGCTTGTGGGAGACTCTCTTCTCCAAATTGCACAAAATTAAATATTTCCCTTAGGGCAGGTTGTTTCTTACGAGCGGGGAAATGTTTTTCAGAGAAGTAGTAAATCATATCCTGGGGACTACGCAGACAACCAGGAGCAAGAGAATGAAACCATAACTTAGAATCACACTTCGACGAGAAGGGAAACAATTTGAGAATATAGTATTAGCGAATTTTTTCCTCATGAGCAAATAGGGTGGCTATATCATTCAATTTAGTAAGATGTGCCACAACAGTTTCAGATTCATAACCATAGAAAGAATCAGATTCTACCAAAGTAATTAACTTAGGATCGACAGGGAATTCATAATCCTTATTAGTAACAAAGATAAGTGAGGTAGCAACCTTAGGATCATATTGCATTCTAGCATTGAAAGACTTTTCTTTCAGCTTCGCTAACAGTTTCTTAAGATCATCTCTATCATTACAAGCAAGAAAGTCTCTAGCAGTTTCCTCATCCATAATATAACCTTCAGGTACAATAGGAAATTCATATCTAGGGGGAGAATCATAATATTTAGTTTCAATAATATCACCAGTTTCAGTAATTTCATTCTCTCTAACCCTAGCAAGTTGTTCATCAAGAAATTCACCTAGCGGCATAGTATTATCAAGCAGAGAAGTAGTATCATCATAAGCATTGTGCATAGCAGAAGTGGCATCATTAATAACATGTGACATATCATAATCAATAGTAGGTGTAGGTGTCACAAGTTTACTTAAAACATAAGGTGAATCAAGTGCAGAGCTAGATGGCAGTTCCTTACCTCCCCTCGTAGTAGAGGGAAATATCTTGGTGTTGTTGTCTTTCAGATTCCTCATAGTGATCAACAGATATAAATCCCAAGTGACTTAGAGAATAGAGCTATGCTCCCCAGCAACGGTGCCAGAAAAAGATCTTGATAACCCACAAGTATAGGGGATCACAACAGTTTTCAAGGGTAAAGTATTCAACCCAAATTTATTGATTCATCACAAGCGGAGCCAAAGAATATTCTCAAGTATTAGGAGCTGAGTTGTCAATTCAACCACACATGAAAGACTTAATATCTACAGCCAAATATTTAGTAGCAAAATAGTATGGAAGTAACAGTAACAGTGCCAAAAGTAACAACAACAGTTTTGTAGCAATCGTAACAGTGGCAACAGAAAAGTAACGGAGCAAAGATCAATATGAAACGAACTCGCAGGCAATGGATCAATGATGGATAATTATGTCGGATGGCATTCATCATGCAATAGTTATAACATAGGGTGACAGAGAACTAGATCCAATTCATCAATATAATGTAGGCATGTATTCTGAATATAGTCATACGTGCTTATGGAAAATAACTTGCATGACATCTTTTGTCCTACCCTCCCGTGGTAGTGGGGTCCTAATGGAAACTATGGGATATTAAGGCATCCTTTTAATAGTGTACTGGACCAAAGCAATAGCACTTAGTGAATACATGAACTCCTCAAACTACGGTCATCACCTGGAAGTGTCCCGACTATTGTCACTCCGGGGTTGCCGGATCATAACACGTAGTAGGTGACTATAACTTGCAAGATAGGATCAAGAACACAAATATATTCATGAAAAAATAATAGGTTCAGATGTGAAATCATGGAACTCGAGCCCTAGTGACAAGCATTAAGCATAGCAAAGTCATGGCAACATCAATCTTAGAACATAGTGGATACAAGGGATCAAACCCTAACAAAACTAACTCGATTACATGGTAAATCTCATCCAACCCATCACCGTCCTGCAAGCCTACGATGGAATTAGTCACACACGGCGGTGAGCATCATGAAATTGGTGATGGAGTAAGGTTGGTGATGATGATGGCGACGATTTCCCCACTCCGGAGCCCCGAACGGACTCCAGATCTGCCCTCCCGATGAAGAACAGGGGGTGACTAAGGCTCTGTATCATAAAACGCGATGAATCCTTCTCTCAGATTTTTTCTCCCCAGACATGAATATATGGAGTTGGAGTTGAGGTCGGTGGAGCCTCGTGGGACCCACAACACCGGAGGGCGCGCCTTAGGGGGGTGGGGGCACCCTCCACCCTTGTGGACAGTGTGTGGGTCCCCCATGGTTGATTCTTTTGCCAATATTTTTTATTTATTTCAGAAATAATATCCGTGAAGTTTCAAGTCCTTCTGAGAACCTTTAATTCTGCACAAAAATAACACCATGGCAATTCTGTTGAAAATAGCGTCAGTACGGGTTAGTTCCATTCAAATCATGCAAATTAGAGTCCAAAACAAGGGTAAAAGAGTCTGGAAAAGTAGATACGATGGAGACATATCAGATTCTATATGAATGCCTCCGGCGGTGTACCGGGATGTGCAATGACTCAAGAGAAACATGTATAAAAAATGATGAAAGGTGGCTTTGCCACAAACACGATGTCAACTACATGATGATGCAAAGCAATATGACAATGATGGAACGTGTCATAATAAACAGAACAGTGGGAATTTGCCTGGCAATATATCTCGGAATGGCGATGGAAGTGCCATAATAGGTAGGTATGGTAGCTGTTTTGAGGAAGGTATATGGTGGGTGTATGGCACCGGCAAAAGTTGCGCTGCACTAGAGAGGCTAGCAATGGTGGAACGGTGAGAGTGCGTATAATCCATGGACTCAAACATTAGTCTTATTAAAGAACTCACATACTTATTGCAAAAATCTATTAGTCATCGAATTAAAGTACTACACGCATGCTCCTAAGGGGGGTAGATTGGTAGGAAAAGACCATCGCTCGTCCCCGACCGCCACTCATCAAGAACTCATATACTTATTGCAAAAATCCATTAGTCGTCAAAACAAAGTACTACGTGCATGCTCCTAGGGAGATAGATTGGTAGGAAAAGACCATCGCTCGTCCCCTACCGCCACTCATAAGGAAGACAATCAAAAAATACATCATGCTCCAACTCCGTTACATAACGGTTCACCATACGTGCATGCTACGGGACTCACAAACCTTAACACAAGTATTTCTCGAATTCACAATTACTCACTAGCATGACTCTAATATGAGCATCTCTATATCTCAAAACAATCATAAGGAATCAAACTTCTCATAGTATTCAATGCACTTTATATAAAAGTTTTTATTATATCCCTCTTGGATGCCTATCATATTAGGACTAAATTTACAACCAAAGCAAATTACCATGCTGTTTAGAGACTCTCAAAATAATATGAGTGAAGCATAAGAGTTCAATAATTTCTACAAAATAAATCCACCGCCGTGCTCTAAAAATGATATAAGTGAAGCACTAGAGCAAAAATTGCCGAGCTCGAAAGATATAAATGAAGCACATAGAGTATTCTAATAAATCACGATTCATGCGTGTCCCTCTCAAAAGGTGTGTATAGCAAGGATGATTGTGGTAAACTAAAAAGAAAACACTCAAATCATACAAGACACTCCAACCAAAACACATATCATGTGGTGAATAAAAATATAGCCTCAAGTAAAGTTACCGATAGACGAACACGAAAGAGGGGATGCCTTCGGGGGCATCCCCAAGCTTAGGCTCTTGTTTGTCCTTGAATATTACCTTGAAGTGCCTTGGGAATCCTCAAGCTTAGGCTCTTGCCACTCCTTATTCCATAGTCCATCAAATCCTTACCCAAAACGTGTAAACTTCACAACACAAAACTCAACAGAAACTCTCATAAGCTCCATTAGTATAAGAAAACAAATCACCACTTTTGGTACTGTTGTGAACTCATTATTTATTTATATTGGTGTAATATCTACTGTATTCCAACTTTTCCATGGTTCATACCTCCCGTACTACCCATAGATTCATCAAAGTAACCAAACAACACGCTCCATGCAAGGATGATTGTGGTAAACTAAAAAGAAAAGAATCAAATCATACAAGAGGCTCCAAGCAAAACACATATCATGTGGTGAATAAAAATATAGCTCCATGTAAAGTTACCGATAGACGAAGACGAAAGAGGGGATGTGTTGGGGATATTACTATCAGTTGAGACCCGCCCAGGAGGGGCCGGGTCAGCCCCAATGGCGGGTTACGCAAGAAGCCCATTAAACATCCAAGATTGTAGCTTATTAAGTATTATTGAAGGCCCAAGGGCCTAAAGGCATTTTAAGGCATGATATTATGAACCGCCATATGTAAGGAAAGACTTGTAAGGAAAGGCATGTAAAGAAAGTCACCGAGCCGGACACAATTATGAGCCGGCCGGGACTCTGTAGGCCACCAGGCGTCAACCCATGTATATAAGGGGACGACCCGGTGGCGGCTTAGGGCAAGAAATAACAAATCGATAACCAAGCCGGCGAGTTGAGCCTCTTGGAGATCGAAACCCTAGCAATACCAAACCCAACAAGACGTAGGCTTTTACCTTCACCGTAAGGGGCCGAACTAGTATAAAAAATCTCTCGTGTCCTTTGTCCCGATTAACCCCTTTAAGCTTCCTGGTGTGATGGCCCTACGACTAAGTCCTTGCTCTAGGACATCTGCCGTGAGAATTCCACGACAGTTGGCGCCCACCGTGGGGCCAGCGCATGATGGATTTGAGTTCTTGAAGGGCAACTTTGAAGGGCTCAAGGGATACGCTGTGGGTCGGATGACCAAGAGTCGTCGCGGCAAGCTCTACATCAACGACGAAGGCTGGGGCCCCGAGGCCTGCTCAATCGAGTATGGGTACCGGGTCCCCTTCGGCGGAATTCACGTCTTCATCAGCTGGATCAGCGAGTCGGGCCCTGAGCCGGACGTCCACACCAACCTCATCGAAACGGCTCAGCGCGCCAGGACCACCCGTGTTCAATCTGTCGTGAAGCATGCCTTCGTAGGCTGCATCCACGGTGGTGAATACTCCAAAGTATCAGTGGAGGGCGGGTTGTACCAGCTGCAAGACGGCATGCTCGGGGGCTGTTCCGATGGCAGCAGTATTCCGGATCCCCTTGAGCCGCCGAATTGGGCCGGAGTCTTCATGGCAGGGACACAGCCCGGGCAGAACTCTACCACAGCGGCAGCAGCAGCTAGCGGGTCGGCTGCAGCCGGGTCAAGAGACCCCGTGCACCCCCCGGCTCAGATTCTAATGGACCTCATGGATAAACTGACAACTCTGTTAACCGTCGTGGTAGAGCCAGCGGATAAAGCCCAGCACGACGCAGAGGTGGCACGCGTACGTGAAGAAATGGTGCGAGCTAAGGAAGATCTCGCCGTAGAGGAAACCCGGATGGCGGTAGAGCGAGCGACTTTGGATGCTCGTGCTAAATAACTTCAAGCGGAGACTTTCCACCTCTCGGTGGACCTTAACACATCAAACGGGGTCATGAGGAGGAGGCATCAGAAAACTCAATCACGTCTGCCTCTGACGCTTGATCCGAGGAACCTGTTCCATACACCCAGGGCCAGGGGGAGCAACCTGTCGTGGTTCTAAGTCTGACAGTAATGTAGGGGGGTAAGTATGGAGAGGCAAGATCCTAGCTATGGAGAAGTTGTAAGCACACGAGGTTTACGAGTTTAGGCCCTTCTCGGAGGAAGTAATAGCCCTACGTCTCGGAGCCCGGAGGCAATCAACTAGATTATGTGTGTATGGTTTACAGGGGTGCGAACCCTTTACACTGAGGAGGGGGGTGGCTTATATAGAGTTCGCCGGACCCCTCCGGCCCTCACTTATGAAGTGTTTTAAATACATTAAGGTCGGGCGTTACAGGTAACGCCCCTAATAAAGTGCTATGATGACCATAAAGACTACTTAATAACCGACCTAGCATGCAGAGGGCCTTTAGGTCTCCTGGTCGTCGAGTGGTTGGGTCTTGGTCGAGTGGTTGCTTCTTGGTCGAGTGTCTTTGAGTCTGTCGAGTGGAACACTTCCAAGTCGATTGAAAGGTGATTTCTACTAGAGATGTCCTTGGGTAGGGCAGTTTGGACAGGTCCATGACCCTACCCTAGGTACATAGCTTCGTCATTAGCCCCCGAATGGATCGAGGTTTGAGTGGGGAAGGAGTTGAGAATTTTCCCGACTCATTTTTCATGCCATGAGCATATCTGGTTTTGGACCAATCAATCCTGAGTGATGACAGCAACTTCCTTTTCAGTCCCCTTGATCCATTCTTAGCTTTTTGTCGAGTGGTTTCTTTACTTGAAAGGCTCCGAGTGATGGTGCAGAGGAGATCTTCGGTCTGACAAGTTGTTCTGCTGCCCGCAGATTTTGCGGGATCCAAATTTTGGGAAGCGCACGGGATGGGGGAGGCCGCAGTAATCGGATGGGATAGAGCGGAGCCGCCTCGATCCCCACGCCACCTTTTTCGCCACGTATAACGCGCGTGATCGTTACGGGATTTGACAGGGCCGCCCGAGCCTACCAGTCAGCCACTCGAAAGCGGCCTCATATAAGGCGTCGGACCGGGGCCTCTTCGAACAGTGCGTCCCCATTATCTCTTCTCCTCTTCACGCTCCCTCATCGCGCTCGCTCTCGCCCTGGCGCTACCGCTCCGCACGCGTTTCACCGGCGACGATGGGGAAGGAGAAGACGGCGGCTCTAGAGCGAGCAAAGAAGGCGTCGGCGAGGTCGAAGGGGAAGGCGACCAGTCGGGGCGGATCCTCCTCGCGAACCGGCCTGCCGAAGGGCTGCATCCAGGGCGACTGGATCCACTCAATGATCACCCAAGAAGACCTTGAGGACCTAGCCGAAGGAGGGCTGATCCCCTATGAATCAGCGCGGCTCCCGGGGAAGGAATCTGAGCCGCAACCTCGGGAGGCTGAGCGCGTTCTCCTTGCCACCCACGTCGACCGTGGATTTTCCTTGCCTCCTCACCCTTTCTTTCAGGGATTTCTGAACTTCTTTGGGGCAGAACTCCACCACTTCACTCCCGACACAATCGTTTATCTCGCCGCTTTTGTTTCTTTGTGTGAGAATTTCCTGGGTTGTCGGCCTCACAAGGGCCTTTTCAAGCACATTTTCACTTGTCGTTCCCAGACGCTGAAAAAAGCTAATCCGAGTGACGAGAGGACTCAAGTGATTCAGATGTGTGGGGGTCTTGGTGTCCAGATGAGAGGGAAGAGCTCCTTTCCGGCCATGATTCTTCCCGACTCAGTTCGCGGATGGCAGTCGACTTGGTTTTACTGCAAAGACCAGTCGACGCCAGGGCAGTCGACCGGCCTCCCTCCCTTCACCATGGACCAAGTGAGGAAACCCTCCCCTTTGAAGGTGCTCCCAGAGGAGAAGGCGTAGGTGAGGGTGCTGGTAGAGCGAGTGGTCCAGCTTATCCGTGACGGGGTCACCGGTATGGATCTCTTGGAGGTCTTCCTTCAGCGGCGCATCCAGCCTCTTCAAGCCCGAGACCATCCGATGTGGATGTATTCGAGTCTTGGAGACTCCACTCGGATTCACCCGGAGGAGGTCGATGACGACACACTGGAGAAGTGGCTGTCGGGCATGACCAGAAACAAGGACAACCCCAGGGGAGCCAGGAGAGTTCCTCCACTCGACCAGTCTCATGTACCAGAGAAGGTCCGATTCTGAGTTTTTGTTTGTAATCTGAATTCACTCGCACAGCTGCCCATACTAAGTCGACTGACTTTGTTCTTCCTGCTTTCTTTCAGGCCATTATTGAAATGTATTCAATGCCCAACGGAGAGCAAGAGCAGGACCCGGAAAGAGAAGCGAGCGGCGGCGACAGCGGCGAATGGGAGTCTGACGGTAGGGGAGACGAAGAAAGCGACGATCCAAGTGACGAAGAAGAAGTTGAGTCGCCTCCTCGCAGGGAGAGGCGGTTCGAACTTGACCAAGAACGACCGAGCGCCCGTGAAAAGGCGATTGCTCAAGCTGCTCAGTCTTCAAAGCGTCCTCGGACCTCTTCGCAAACTCCGACTGAAAAAGCGTCAAAGCATCCCAAAGTCGCAGAGCCGAAGCTTCAGAAGGCATTGCCGAAGATTAAGATTGACATCCCCATTGCTTCCGCGTGAGTGTCTCCCTTCATATTTACTCGATGCTCTGTGCTGTTTGTTTTTCTTGTTTTAACCGGACAAACTTTGGAACTGTCAGCGCTGCTACTTCCGGGACCTCAGCTTACAGGGACGATGATGAGGTGATGGAGGATGTGGTCACTTCTAATCTGGGTATGATTTCTGCCATACTGTCTTTATTTTGGTCGATTCAACTGCAATGTGTACCATTGGGTGATGTGATTTTGTCGATTGAACTTTGAACAGCCCCTAACATTATTGACCTCCCTGATGATGATTATGAAGAGCCCAAGAGGCCTTTGATGAGGAAAAATAGGCAAGCTCCTGCGAGCGAGGTGCCATAATCGACGCCGAGGGCGGAGCCAGTCGTTCAGGACGCTGGCGATGCCAATCGGGGTTCTGTTACCTTCGCCATTCCATTGTCGAGTGCCTTGCCTTCCTCGTCGACTGCTCAGGCCCCTGTCGACCTGCGTTTAGTTTTTGCGACCCATCATGTCCCAGAGGACGAGGTGAATGCTGCTAGGGAAGCCATACGCCAGGCGGGCATTATGATGGAGAAGATGAAGACAGTGCGAGACGCCAGCCAAGCCGCCTATGATGCCAGCTCGGCTCTCCAGAGCAACGTTCAGGTTAGTTGGTCACCGCTTGTTCTGTTAGGATATGCTATCTGAAGACTCTTTCCGAAAATCTTTGCATATGTACACCCACTGGGTGCGTCAATTGAATTTTTGAACTAGTGGGGGCACGTTGAGTGCACCCACCGGGTGTAGTCCCCGAGACTACGATGGACTGTTGGCAGTCGACTGTAGTCTTTGCATTTTTGTCGAGTGTAAACCGAACTGGTAGTTTGTCTCTTCCACTCGATCTGGTCGAGTGGGACCAGAACTGGTGGGGGCATGCCAAGTGCACCCACTTAGTGTAGTCCCCGAGACCGCGGTTGACTGCTGGCAGTCGACTGTGGTCTGAGTTCTACCCTTTTCTCTTTTTTTTACTCCCTGCACTCGACTCCGGCGGGCCGGTCGAGAGGGATCAGAACCGGTGGGGGCACGCAAAGTGCACCCACTGGGTGTAGTCCCCGAGACTATGGTGGACTGCGGGCAGTCGACCGTAGTCTTAGTACTTAATGTCTTTGTCATTTTTCGCTGTAAAATAACTTCTCCCCTTTGATTTCAGAAATCTTGTGATCTTGGAGCTCGCTTTGCTGATTTGGAGAAACAGCAGATTCAACTGAACCTTGACTTGGAGCTGGCCAAGACAGAGCTGCAAAAGGTCAAGGACGGCGCCACTGGTAAGACGAGTTTGTCGACTGGTCTGTCTTAGGCTTGAGTACCCTTTCGCTCTTTCTGAATCAAGCATCGTTTCTTTGCAGAAAAACTGAGAGAAGCTCTGGCGAAGAAGGATCAGGATTTGGCTACTGCTCGGAAGGAAGCTGACGACATAACTGCCCTGGCTGAACAGAAACTGGCTTCGGTCGCCTAGTTGGAAGAAGAGAATACCAAGCTGAAATCTGCTCTTAACGAAGCCAACAAGGAGTGCTCGTGCTGGAAGAAGGAGAACCTCAACCTGGGCGAGAAGATGGAAGGCACCACTCGCAAGAGGGACGATCTGGAGAGCTACCTTAGGAGCCTTGCCAAGAAGCTGTTCATCAAGCTTGAAGGTGCACATTTTGTTCCGACTGATTTTTTTTGTGTCGACTCAGCGTATGAAAATTGACTTATTCTTGGATCGTGAATGCAGAGTTTTGCCAGAACTTCGAGGAGGAGACTGGGCGGATCGAACCAGGTTTGGATCCAATCAATTCTCCCGTGAAAGATGAAACTGCCATGAATCTGCTCCGACTGGAATCCCGCATCGACGGTGCCATGGACTACTTGGCTCGATTGAAGGTCGCCATGTCGCGGATCGACCCGGCACTTTGGCCAGAAGCCACTTTCCAAAATGATCTTGAGTCCCTGATGACTCGACCTAACGAAATCCCTGACCGAGTGCAGGAGTGGAAGAAGTCTTCTGCTCGGTGTGGTGCTGATGTGGCTCTGTCTTTGGTTCGCGTCCATTGCAAGGAGGTGCGACAAGATAAGCTGGCAGCAATCAAGGTCGCCAACACCCAGAAGCATGACTTCCGATCTTTTATGGAGACTTTCATCGTTGCAGCCACTCGGATCGCCGACGGCGTCGATTTAGACGAGTTCGTCGAGCCTGCTAGTCCTCCTCCCGCGGAGTGAACAAACTTTTATGCCTCACCTTAAATTTGCCTCCGAATGCCTAGTGGTTTTTGTAACCGTTAAACTCTTTCGGGCTGAATTCCTGAGCACTTCGATCCATGGTCCAGATCCTTTAGGATTTATCTGAACTTGGTTTATCGTTGAATATCTTCATGAATCCCCTGCTGAGTGAACCCGTTCTTTATTCGAGACAACTTTTTGTATCTGTGGCGCAGCTCCGAAGGAGAAGGAAATAGTCAACCTGCGCCTCGTTGCTCTTGCGGGTCGACGATGGAGTGCGCATTGTATTTGTGGCGAAGCTCCTCTAGATAAGGTGGCGGTCGACCCGCACCTCGTTACTAAAGAGCGGGACGGAGCGCACATTGTATTTGTGGCGAAGCTCCCCAGGAGAAGGTGGCAGTCGACCTGCACCTCGTCGTTCTTGAGGATTGAGATGTGTTTCGTACTTAGGTGAGTACTAGACCACAGCTAAGCCCCGAGTGGGAGGTTTGCTCTCCACTCGGTAGGATTTTCAAATACTTAGACGAGTACCGGACTGCATCTAAGTCTCCGAGTGAGAAAACTTAGGCGAGTACTGGACTGCAGCTAAGCCCCCGAGTGGGAGGATTGCTCTCCACTCGGTAGGATTTTTTCAAACTTAGATGAGTGCCGAACTGCAGCTAAGTCTTCGAGTGAGAAAACTTAGGCGAGTACTGGGCTGCAGCTAAGCCCTCGAGTGGGAGGATTTCTCTCCACTCGACAGGATTTTTTCAAACTTAGGCAAGCGCCGGACTGCAGCTAAGTCTTCGAGTGAGAAAACTTAGGCGAGTACTGGGCTGCAACTAAGCCCTCGAGTGGGAGGATTTCTCTCCACTCGACAGGATTTTTTTCAAACTTAGGCGAGCACCGGGCTGCAGCTAAGTCTCTGAGTGATAAAACTTAGGCGAGTACTGGGCTGCAGCTAAGCCCTCGAGTGGGAGGATTGCTCTCCACTCGACAGGATTTTTTCAAACTTAGGCGAGCGCCGGACTGCAGCTAAGTCTTCGAGTGAGAAAACTTAGGCGAGTACTGGGCTGCAGCTAAGCCCTTGAGTGGGAGGATTGCTCTCCACTCGACAGGATTTTTTTTCAAACTTAGGCGAGTGCCGGACTGCAGCTAAGTCTCTGAGTGAGAAAACTTAGGCAAGTACTGGACTGCAGCTAAGCCCCCGAGTGGGAGGATTGCTCTCCATTCGACAGGATTTTTTCAAACTTAGGAGAGTGCCAGACTGCAGCTAAGTCTCCGAGTGAGAAGACTTAGGCGAGTACTAGACTGCAGCTAAGCCCCCAAGTTGGAGGATTGCTCTCCACTTGACAGGATTTTGTCAAACTTAGGCGAGTGCCGGACTGCAGCTAAGTCTCCGAGTGAGAAGACTTAGGCGAGTACTAGACTGCAGCTAAGCCCCCGAGGTGGAGGATTGCTCTCCACTCGATAGGATTTTTTCAAACTTAGGCGAGTGCCGGACTGCAGCTAGGTCTCCGAGTGAGAAGACTTAGGCGAGTACTGGACTCCAGCTAAGCCCCCGAGTGGGAGGATTGCTCCCCACTCGACAGGATTTTTTCAAACTTAGGCGAGTGCCGGACTGCAGCTAAGTCTCCGTGTGAGAAGACTTAGGCGAGTACTGGACTGCAGCTAAGCCCCTGAGTGGCAGGATTGCTCTCCACTCGACAGGATTTTTTCAAACTTAGGCGAGTGCCGGACTGCAGCTAAGCCTCCGAGTGAGAAGACTTAGGCGAGTACTGGACTGCAGCTAAGCCCCCGAGTGGGAGGATTGCTCTCCACTCGATAGGATTTTTAAATACTTAGGCGAAACGGGTTCACAGCTATGCCCCTTAGTGGGAGGATTGCTCTCCACTCGGTAGGATTTTATTTTTACAAACTTAGTCGAAGCGGATTCGCAGCTAAGCCACCCACTGGGGGATTTCTTATGCAAACAAAAATAATAACAATCGCTAGGAAAATTATAACGCTCTTGTCTTTGATAAATAAACTACATGAGTTTTTTCTTATTACATATCATCCGAGTGAGAATTCAAGTATAAAAGGGGCGGAGTAGCTCTGCATTCCAGGCTCGTGGCTCATCAATCTGGCGATCGACATTGTAGAGGTGGTACGCTCCATTGTGGAGGACTCTGGTGACTATGAAGGGGCCTTCCCAAGTAGGAGCGAGTTTGTGTGGTTTTTGCTGATCCACGCGGAGGACTAAGTCTCCTTCTTGGAAGGCTCGACTCTTCACAATTCTGGCATGGAATCGACGCAAGTCTTGCTGATAGATGGTCGATCGGATCATGGCCATTTCTCTTTCTTCTTCCAGGAGGTCGACTGCGTCCTGCCGGGGTTGTTCTGCTTCTTCTTCAGAGTAGAGCTCGACTCGAGGGGCGTTGTGAAGCATGTCACTCGGCAAGACTGCTTCGGCTCCGTAGACCAGAAAGAATGGGGTTCTTCCGGTCGATCGGTTCGGGGTCATCCTCAATCCCCAAAGAACTGATGGAAGCTCGTCGACCCATGCACCTGCTACATGCTTGAGGTTGCGCATCAATCGAGGTTTCAGTCCGTTGAGAATTAGGCCATTTGCTCTTTCCGCCTGTCCATTCGACTGAGGGTGAGCGACTGAAGCATAGTCGACTCGTGTGCCCTGAGAGGTGCAAAAGGCCCTGAATTTGTCGGAATCGAAGTTTGACCCATTGTTAGTGATGATGCTGTGCGGAACTCCATATCTGAATATCAACTCTCTAATGAAACTGATAGCAGTGCAAGCATCAAGATTCTTGATAGGCTTAGCTTCAATCCATTTGGTGAACTTGTCGACTGCTACTAGCACATGAGTGAAGCCGCTCCTGCCCGTTTTCAGTGGTCCAACCATGTCCAGCCCCCAAACAGGAAGGGCCAGACGAGTGGAATGGTTTTCAGAGCTGATGCGGGCTTGTGCGACATATTGGAGTAATACTGACATCCTTCACATTTGTCGACTATCTCTTTTGCCATTTCATTGGCCCTTGGCCAGTAAAATCCCACTCGGTATGCTTTAGCCACAATGGTCCGAGAGGACGCATGATGACCACAGGTCCCCGAGTGGATATCATTAAGGATCATCTGACCTTCTTCTCGTGTTATACACTTCTGACTGACTCCAGTCGCGCTTTCTCTATACAACTGTCCCTTTATGACTGTAAAGGCCTTGGATCGACGGACGATCTATTGAGCCTCTTCTTCGTCCTCTGGGAGTTCTTTCCTTAGGATGTACGCGACGTACGGTACTGTCCAATCGGGAGTGATGACCAAGACTTCCATGATCAGGTCGACCACAGCTGGAATTTGAACTTTAGTCGGATCTGTGGCACTTTTTGGCTGCGGGGCCTCTTCAGTGAAGGGATCCTCCTGAACTGATGGTGTGTGGATGTGTTCCAAAAACACATTGCTGGGAATGGCTTCTCTTTCGGAACCTATTTTTGCCAAATCATCAGCCGCTTGATTTTTTAGTCGGGGTATGTGATGAAGCTCTAACCCCTCGAATTTCTTCTCCAGCTTTCTCACTGCATTGCAATAACCAGTCATGGCTGGACTTCTGACGTCCCATTCCTGCATCACCTGATTAATCACCAAATCTGAATCGCCATAGACCATGAGGCGACGGACGCCGAGTGAAATGGCCATGCGCAACCCATACAAAAGTGCTTCATATTCCGCCTCGTTATTGGAGGAATCAAAGTGGATTTGAAGAACATATCTGAGCTTATCTCCTCGGGGGGAGATCAACACCACCCCGGCACCGGAACCATTCAGCATTTTGGAACCGTCGAAGAACATGGTCCAATGCTCCGAGTGAACCTGAGTCGGCAGTTGCTGTTCAATCCACTCGGCGACGAAATCTGCTATTGCCTGGTACTTGATAGCCTTCTTTGCCTCAAACTTGATATTTAGAGGAAGGAGTTCAATCGCCCATTTTGCCACTCGACCAGTTGCATCTCTGTTGTGCAGGATCTCTAACAATGGAGTGTCGCTGACGACTGTAATGGAATGATCAGAGAAGTAGTGAGAAACTTTCTTTGTGGTCATATAAATCCCATATACAAGCTTCTGATAATGAGGATATCTTTGCTTCGACGGGGTCAAAACTTCAGAAATATAATATACTGGGCGCTGAACTTTCAAGGCTTTTCCTTCTTCTTCCTGCTCGACCGTAAGTACCGTACTGACGACTTGTCCCGTGGCTGGGATGTAAAGCAGCAAAGGCTCCTTGCTGATTGGAGCAGCAAGCACCGGCTAGGTGGAGAGCAGAGCTTTGAGTTCTGCAAACGCTGCATCAGCTTCGGGAGTCCACTCGAACTTGTCGGACTTCTTCGTCAATCGGTAAAGAAGCAATGCCTTTTCACCGAGACGAGATATGAATCGACTTAAAGCGGCCAAGCAACCAGTAAGCTTCTGGACGTCGTGCACTCACACAGGACTTTTCATTCAGAGTATAGTACTGACTTTCTCTGGATTGGCGTTGATTCCCCGTTCGGAAACGAGAAAACTGAGTAATTTTCTGCCAGGAAGTCCGAATGTGCACTTTGATGGATTAAGCTTGATATCATACCTCCTGAGGTTGGCAAAGGTTTCAGCAAGGTTAGCCAGTAGGTCAGAACCCTTTCGTGACATGACCACAATGTCATCCATGTATGCTTCCACATTCTGACTGATTTGAGTGAGCAAACACTTCTGAATCATCCTCATGAACGTGGCTCCGAAATTCTTGAGGCCGAATGGCATGGTAACATAACAGAAGCACCCGAATGGAGTGATGAAAGCTGTTTTGATCTTGTCAGGTCCATACAGATGGATCTGATGGTACCCGGAATGGGCGTCTAAAAAAGACAGTCGCTCACATCCCGCAGTCGAGTCGACTATCTGATCGATGCGGGGGAGAGGAAATGATCTTTCGGGCAGGCCCGATTGATATGTTTAAAGTCAATGCACATGCGAAGTGACTTGTCCTTCTTGGGGACCATGACAACATTGGCGAGCCACTCGGAGTGGTAGATTTCTCGGATGAACTCCACTGCTAAGAGCCGAGCCACCTCCTCGCCAATGGCCTTTCTTTTCTGGACGGCGGACCGTCGGAGATGTTCCTTGACAGGTTTTACTTTTGAGTCGACTCTTAGGCGGTGCTCAGCCAGCTCCCTGGGAACACCCGGCATGTCAGAAGGCTTCCATGTGAAAATATCCTAGTTCTCACGGAGGAACTGGATGAGCACTTCTTCCTATTTGGGTCGAGTGTTGTCGAGATATGAGTTGGAGCAGCGCTGGGATCGGTCGGGTGGATGTGAGCTGTCTTCGTATCGCCAGTCGACTGAAAACCTGATTCTGTAGCGGGCTTCTTGGCTCGCAACAAATCACTCGAGTCTGCAGTCTTCTGGTATTCCTGCAGCTCCACCACTGCCATCTGAGCATCAACGATCTTTGAACCTTTCTGAAAACATTCTTCCGCTTTCTTCCGATTGCCCGTAATAGTGATCACACCTTTGGGGCCAGGCATCTTCAATTTGAGATACACATAACATGGTCGGGCCATGAAGCGTGCATAAGCCGGCCTGCCCAAAATAGCGTGGTAGGCACTCTGAAAGTCTACAACTTCAAGTGTCAACTTTTCTTTGCGGTAATTCTTGGAATCACCGAAAACCACATCAAGAGCAATCTGGCCGAGTGATTCAGCCTTCTTCCCAGGAATGACTCCATGGAAACTCATGTTGCTGGTACTTAGTTTAGACATCGGAATGCCCATCCCTTTCAACGTCTCAGCATATAATATGTTCAAACCACTACCACCATCCATCATGACTTTGGTCAGTCAAGTGCCTTCAACAACTGGGTCGACCACCAAAGCTTGCCTCCCAGGGGTGGCGATGTGCGTTGGGTGATCGGAACGGTCGAATGCTATGGTAGTCTGAGACCACTTTAGATAACTGGGTGTCGCCGGAGCAACCATATTCACCTCTCGGTTGATAACTTTCAGTCGACTTTTGCTTTCAACATCAGCAAAAATCATCAGGGTGGAATTGACCTGGGGGTATCCATCGTCACTATCCTCCTTGTCCTCAACTTTGTCCGACTCCTTTTCCTTATCTTTGGGCTGCTTGCCCTGGAACTGCTGGATCAAGAGTCGACACTGTCGAGTGGTATGTTTCGGGTAAATAAAATTACCCTCTTCATCTTTCTTGGTGTGGACGAGACATGGCAAGTCCAACACATCATTTCCGTCCTGATCTTTAACTTTCTTGTGGTTCCAAGGTCCTTTGGGTTTCCCTTTAAACTTTCCTTGGGTTACGGCCAAGGCTTCCCCAGGAGTAGCTGGCTCGGCTTTCTGCTTCTGTTTCCGATTGGAATTTCCTCCGGTTTCTTGGGCGACTGACTCGAGCTTGCCACTCCTGAGTTCATCCTCATCTTCACCATTAGCGTACTTGGTGGCAATCTCCATCATCCGATTCAGAGACATATCTCTAGTCCGACCGAATTTCAGATTCAGTTCTCTGTACTTGACGCCTTCTTTGAAGGTGCAGACTGCTTGGTGGTCAGGCACATTCTCTACCGTGTGATGTAACGTGATCCATCTCTGGATGTAATCCCTCAATGTTTCATTCGGCTTCTGCACGCAAGACCGCAATTCCGTCAGCCCTGCCGGTCGCTTGCATGTTCCTTCAAATGTGGTGACAAACACTCGGGCGAGATCTTCTTAAGTGTAAATGCTGCTGGGTGCTAACTGGTTTAGCCACGCTCTGGCCGAGCCCTCAAACATGAGAGGCAGGTGCTTCATGGCTAATTCATCATTGCCGCCACCAATCTGGACGGCCACTCGATAGTCTTCAAGCCAAGTATCGGGCTTGGACTCACCAGTGAACTTGCTGACTCCAGTCGCCAACCTGAAGTTGGGAGGAATCACGGCGGCGCTGATGGCTCTGCTAAAGCACTCTGGCCCCGAAACATGTGCTCTGCTGCTGGTAGGTGCATCTCTGTCGTGACCTTCTCGGTGAGCTCTGTTCCTGTCGACCAAACCTTGAACGAGAATGGATCTCGCATCAAAGCCTGGCTCCCTGGAGTAGACTGGAATCCTTTGCCCAACACTACAAGGGCGCTTGTCATCCTACTGTCGAGGCGCATACGACCCGCTCCTCGGGGGAGGGGTGGGCACTCGATGTCGATCATTACGATCGAATCGGTGATCATATTGCGCAGGGTTCCCATACTGATTACGCCCGTCCCCATGTCCCTCACGCCTCGGGGCGATCTTGGGCTATGAGCCGACTGGAATGTGTCTGCAGCAACGGATCTGCTGTGAATCCTGTTCCGCGACTGAGAAACAGCGGAATTCTGGTCCGCTGCTGCCCGGAGTAACGCTCTGATCTGCAGCAAGCCTCTGCCAGCGTCCGACTGAGAAGGCTGAATCGACTCTGCTATACGGGCTGCAGCCGCTAAATTCTGAATCGGAGTTCGATATACCTGCGGGGGCAGAAAGAGCTGACGTCGACTGGATTTGGGAACCCGTTGTCGCGCACGCTCGTCGAGTGCTTGCTGGAGGTTCTCCAATCGAGTGCGCTCGGCCAAGTTTGCCAAGCGCGCGTCCTCCAAGGCACGAGCCTCGGGGGTTTCTCCGACGATAGGAGTGTGCAGTGCATCCATGTTCCGGCGATGAAGTTCTTCTCTCTGCAGCGACGTGAGAGGCTCGGGGAGATATTCCACATGGGGACGCGACGGGTCGCCTCCACCCGCGCCTCCATCGGTGCGGGGAAAACTAGGAGGACTGGGTGGTCCATCGACCATCAGAACCTCTGCCGCCGGATCACTGCTGTCGCACTCGGATGCGGTCTCTGTAGAGCCAGTCGACAAATCGAACAGGCCGTAGAGGGATTCGTCGGGCTCGATCGCCGCAACTTGAGGGGTGGCCGACTGGCGTGCCACCGCGTGTCTCACCCACCACTGAAGTCTCGACCGACCAGAGCGCTTGCGCCGGCGGGAAACAGGGAGGGAGGACAGCACAGGAGCCGACCGATAGTGGGTCGACGGTTACCGCAAAAGGATGCCGCGGGCGCACACGCGAAAGTGCGTCGTCCCGCGGACAGGGAGCGTGTCCATGTCGAGCGGAGCCTCCTGAAGCCAAGCGGAGTCGTCGGCGATGAACGCGAACGCGCCGAGACGGATTTTGCGGCCCTCCACCAAAACTCCGCCGGAAACCATGATGATTCGGATCGGAAAAGATCGCAACTCCCCTAACAAATCGCTAAAACACCTGCCCCAAGGTGGGCGCCAACTGTCGTGGTTCTAAGTCTGACAGTAATGTAGGGGGGTAAGTATGGAGAGGCAAGATCCTAGCTATGGAGAAGTTGTAAGCACACGAGGTTTACGAGTTCAGGCCCTTCTCAGAGGAAGTAATATCCCTACGTCTCGGAGCCCAGAGGCGGTCGATTGGATTATGCGTGTATGGTTTACAGGGGTGCGAACCCTTTACACTGAGGAGGGGGTGGCTTATATAGAGTTCGCCGGACCACTCTGGCCCTCAGTTATGCAGGGTTTTAAATACATTAAGGTCAGGCGTTACTGGTAACGCCCCTAATAAAGTGCTATGATGACCATAAAGACTACTTAATAACCGACCGTTAGCATGCGGAGGGCCTTTAGGTCTCCTGGTCGTCGAGTGGTTGGGTCTTGGTCGAGTGGTTGCTTCTTGGTCGAGTGCCTTCGAGTCTGTCGAGTGGAACACTTCCAAGTCGATTGAAAGGTGATTTCTTCTAGAGTTGTCCTTGGGTAGGGCAGTTTGGACAGGTCCATGACCCTACCCTAGGTACATAGCTTCATCACAACCCGCCGGAGGCAAACCGGATCATGACACCCGGCGCACCGGTTCGGCCACATGCCACAGAGCCACCACGTATAATTACCGCTCCACCTCATTACGTGCCAACACCGCCAGGTCACTTCTCCAACCCTTTGGAAAACCTCATCCCAACGTCGGCTCATTTGGCGGCTCTCCCAATGGAAGGCGACTCACCAGCGGCAATGGAAACACGGAGGGTAAGAGAACTTCTTCAAACGGCTTTGGCGCAGCAGGATGCATACTACTACAGTCGAGCGAGGATTCACTCAACTCCTCGCCCAAGCCGGAGCCCGAGTTACAATAGGCACATGGAGTCCGCAGATATGTCAAGCAATGCTCAATGCCACAACTGGCCATACAAGCATGAGCCGGTGCGGAATGAAGCCCTTGACTTGGCGGATCAGGAGAGGATTCGTCAAGAGGCGGAACGAGCAGATCAAATGGCAGCAGATTAGGAGGCTCATCAAACCTTTCCGGCTTATCTAGCAACCTCGGTTGAGGCAGGAGTGGCCACAAGAACCGGCGGCGTGCCTTGCTTAGTGCCGGCTATACGCAATGAGCGTTTGCCAAAGGACTTCAAGGGGCCTCGTAAAGTGCATAACTACACGGCTGACCTACAGCCGGGGGCTAGGATTGAGAGTTACGAGGTGGCTATGGAATTGTTGGAGGTGAGTGATGCTGCAATTGCCAAGTATTTCACCATGATGTTAGATGGAACAGCTCGTACTTGCTTAAAGGGATAGCCACCCAATTCTATCGGCTCATGGGCGGAGTTGAAAGCCCGGTTCATCCAGAACTTTAAGGACACGTGTAAACAACCAATGTCGATTGTGGACCTTACCAATTGCAAGCAAGAGGATGGTGAATCCACAACCCATTGGGTGCGCCAGGTCAAGGAGATAATACATTGATCTGATAAGATGGATGCCGGCTCAGCAGTTTTAATGTTGGAGAAAAATTGCTGTTTTGAACCTCTGAAGCAGAAGCTGGGGCGGCTCAAACGTGACTGTAATGACATGGGAACGTTGATGGCGACTCTCGTCAACTATGCTGATTCTGATACTACCAAGGACCCGGCGTCTGATGAAGAAAAGGCAGCGAAGGAAAAGAAGAACGGCAACGACAAGGGTCACCAGCATAACCCGCCAAATCAGGGAGGTAATAAACGTAAGGCTGATGAGTTTGTTGCTAACACTAATGCACAGGGTGGAAATCAACGGAGCAAGGGCAGACAGCCCCCTCGGTCAGGCGGGTCAGGTCCCACCCTTGAGCAATTGTTAAATGAACCTTGTCCAAAGCACGACACCCGGGAGAAGCCAGCCACCCACCTGTGGAAAGATTGTATGATCATGAAAGCGTTTAAAAATTCAAAGACGTTTGATGGAGGTCACGGCCCAGGTGGCGGTTCAGGAGGAGGCGGTTTTCACAGCCCGGGCGCCGGTTCAGGCGGAAGAGGTTTTCACGGTCAAGGTTATCCTGGTCACCAAGGAGGTTATAATCAGCAACCCGGCCAAGGTAATCAGCAGCAGCAATCCGGTTATCAGAGCAACCCGAAGCAGCTGAGTAGTGGGCAATACCATGTATTTACCACCAGTTTATGTAAGAGGGACTAGAAGGTTCACAAGAGGGCCGTCAATGCCGTTGAGCCGGCGATTCCACATTATCTGCGTTGGTCCGAGTAGCCTATTGTGTGGAGCAGAGAGTATCACCCGCCCCGGGTTGATAATCTGGGTCACTTGGCTTTGGTAGTGTGTGTATTACACTGATCTGAACAAGGCTTGTCCGGCTGATCCTTTTGCTCTCCCCCGTATTGATCAGATCATTGATGCTACGGGAGGTTGCGCACATTTGAGTTTCTTGGATGCTTATTCCGGTTATCATCAGATTAAGATGGCGGTCAAGGATCAGGAGAAGACAACTTTTATTACTCCTTTTGTAGCTTTTTGCTATGTGTCTATGCCTTTTGGGCTTAAGAGTGCCCGGGCGACTTACCAGCGGTGTGTGCAGAATTGTCTTCACAATCAAATTGGGCACAAAGTTCATGCTTACGTGGATGATATAGTGGTAAAATCCAGGAAGGAGGAAACCATGGTCACAGGTCTGAAAGAGACTTTCGATAATCTCCGGATCTACAAAATGATGCTTAACCTGGCCAAGTGTGTTTTTTGAGTCCCAGCTGGCAAGCTCTTGGGTTTTTTGGTGTCCAACCGAGGTATTGAAGCTAACCCAGAGAAAATCAAAGCAATTGCATCTTTAGCCAAACCAACGTGCATCAATGACGTTCAGCGGCTGGCGGGTCATGTTGCGGCCTTGAGCTGGTTCATAAGCCGGTTAGGAGAGAAGGCAATGCCTTTGTATCAGATGATGAAGAAAACATATGATTTTATTTGGAGTGATGCTGCAAATACTGCTTTTGAGGATCTGAAGGCACAGCTTGCTGAGCCGCCGGTTCTTGCTACCCCAGTTGAAAAAGAGCCGCTGTTATTATATGTGGCCACAACTCACGGGTTGTTAGTGTGGCTATTGTGGTGGAGCGCAAGGAGGCCGGCAAGGAACATCTGGTTCAACGGCCGGTTTACTATGTCAGTGAGGTGTTGATTGAATCCAAGCAACGATATCCGCATTGGCAGAAACTCGTATATGGGGTATTCATGGCAAGCCGGAAGCTTAAACATTATTTCTAGGGTCACCCGATCACTGTGGTCAGCTCTGCTCCTTTGGGAGACATCATTCAAAACAGAAAAGCCACTGGGCGAGTCACCAAGTGGGCAATTGAGTTTGGGTCTCATGGGTTGAAGTATGTGCCGCGTACTGCGATCAAATCTCAAGCACTGGTTGATTTCATCAATGACTGGACAGAGATGCAGATGCCAGAAGAGAAACCAGATAACACATATTGGACTATTCATTTTGATGGGTCCAGACAGTTGGAAGGCTCGCGGGCTGGAGTTGTGTTAACTTCTCCGCGAGGTGACAAATTTTCTTATGTGTTACAGTTGATGTTTCCTTGCACTAACAACGCAACAGAATATGAAGCCTTGCTCCATGGTCTTCGAGTGGCGAAAGAGATGAGTTTGAGTCGGGTCAGATGTCTTGGCGACTCAGAACTAGTGGCTTAACAGGTATCTGGCAAGTGGGATTCCAAGGACCCTCTCATGGCGGCTTATCACCGGGAGGTTGATGCTGTTGCCGGACATTTTAAAAGTTATCAGGTGGAGCACATTGATCGTCGAAAGAACGAGGCGGCTGATGCCTTAAGGCGTTTGGGGTCTCAGCGTAAGCCGGTGCCGCCTAACACCTTTTTGGATGTTTTGCATAACCCCTCTGTCAAGTTGCCCACAGAAGAAGATTTAGCTGTTCCTGACCTGGAGGCGTAGTTGGTGGCGGCTCTTCATGTCATCCCAGATTGGACAGTACCGTTTTTGGCTTATATGACCCGGGGAGAGTTGCCAGCAGATGAGACTCTGGCTCGACAGATAACCCGGCGGTCTAAGTCAATGTCGATTTCAAATGGAGAATTATACCATCGCAGTGTCTCTGGAGCGTATCAGCGGTGCGTTTCCCCTTAAGAAGGTCAAGAAATACTTCCTGATATCCATGAAGGAGATTGTGGTCATCACGCCAGGTCGAAATCTCTAGTGGCCAAGGCTTTTCATTATGGCTTTTACTGGTTGACGGCTCACGCTGATGCAGAAGATCTGGTCAGTAGATGTGATGGGTGTCAAAAGATTGCATGACGGGCGCATGTGCCGGCTCAGGAGCTTGGGAGGATCCCTATCACTTGGCCATTTGTGGTCTGGGGGCTTGACATGGTGGGGCCTTTCAAAAGGTCCAAGGATAAAAAGACACATCTCTTGGTGGCAGTTGATAAATTCACTAAGTGGGTTGAGGCGGAGCCAGTGAGTAAGTGTGATGCGGCTACGGTGGTTCAGTTCATGAAAAAGGAGATCTCACATTTTGGTTTTCCACACAGCATTATCACTGACAATGGCACTAATCTATCCCAAGGAGCTATGGAGGAGTTTTGTCAACGTGAACACATCCGGCTTGATGTTTCTTCTGTAGCTCATCCTCAATCCAATGGTCAAGCTGAGAGAGCCAATTAGGAAATTTTGAAAGGTATAAGACCCTGGCTTATGGTTCCCTTACAGCGAACGCCGGGTTGTTGGGTAGAGGAATTACCCTCTGTGTTGTGGAGTATCAACACCACACCCAACAGGTCTACAGGTTACACACCTTTCTTCATGGTTTACGGGGCAGAAGCAGTGTTGCCTAGTGACATCCGTCATGACTCGCCCCGTGTGGCAGCCTATGTTGAAGCTAATAATGAACAAGCCAGACAGGAGGCGCTTGAATTGTTGGATGAAGAAAGAGACTTAGCAGCGGCCCGGTCAGCAATTTATCAACAGGACCTGCACCGTTATCACAGCCGCCGGGTTAAGTCCAGGACTTTTTAGGACGGCGACTTGGTGCTCCGGCTCATCCAGGATCTGTCAAATGCACACAAGTTATCCCCACCTTGGGAAGGACCCTTTGTGGTCAGTAAGAACTTAAACAACTGGTCATATTACCTCACTGATGTTCGAGAGCACAAAGACTCACGTAAGTCAGAGGAGGAGACCCACTGGCCGTGGAACATTGCTCAACTTCGGCCATACTACACCTAAGCCACCGGCTCTCACTACAAAAAAAATACACTTCCGTGATTATACGTGTTTGTAAGTGTAGGTCGTTTTTTTGTCATGCATGTACATCCATGACAAATTTATGACAGAATCAAGAGTCATACCTGTGCTGTCGTAGAAGTGTTCCATGACATTACCAAAATTATCACGCGTCACAAAAGTGCTTTCGTCAAGGGTGACCGACACGTGGCATCCACCGTAACGGAATGCCGTTAACCTATCGCGTCGGGTTTTGGATCCGATAACCCGTTAACAGCCCCGGCCAATGGGGACTTTCCACGTGTAAAATCATCATTGGCTAGAGGAAACATGTGTCAGCTCATCGTCAGGACAGATGTCATCCACTCACTCGACAGAAGGCGCCTATGATGCGTCGACATGTGGCATGACCCAACAAGTTTAAATGGGCCGGCCCAACTAAAGGCCCACAAGATTTTGCGGGCCATAATGGGCCGGCCCAGCTAAAGGCCCATGAGATTTTGTGGACCATAATGGACCGGCCCAGCTAAAGGCCCACAAGATTTCGCGGGCCATAATGGGCCGGCCCAGGTAAAGGCCCATAAGATTTTCGTGTGCCATAATAGGCCGGCCCAGGTAAAGGCCCACGGTGACTCTAGCCCATAATGAACAGTAATTTTCTTTATACCCATTAACGGCCCGTGATTTACATGGGCCGTTTCCATCCCGTATTAGCTTTCGGCCTATTGACGGCCCATACATTCTTGGGCTCCTTTTCGGCCCTCGATTACTTCCGGCCCGTTACTGGCATGTTCCCCTAATGGGCCAAATTCGGCCCATGGCAAGAGTCGGCCCGTTACTGGCCTGTTCCACTAATGGGCCAAATTCGGCCCATGGAAAGAGTCGGCACGTTACTGGCCTGTTACCCTAATGAGCCAAATTCGGCCCATGGCAAGAGTCGGCCCGTTTCAGGCCTGTTAACCTGTTGCGCCGTTTCCAGCCCGTCCTATATTCTGGCCCATTAATGACCCGTTATGCCTATGACAGAATTAAGCCGTTGCTGTCCTACGACCTGTTAACGGCCTGTTACCGTGCTGGGCCGATACCAATTACGCCCGATTATGGCCCATGTAGACCCATTTATCGGACGGCCCGAGGCCCACCGATTATAGGCCCATTTATCGAGGGCCCATAGGAGACCCATGGATCCTACGACCCGTATATGGCCCATGGTAGTTGCGGCCACTAGCAAACCAGGGGAAAAGAAGACTAGGAAATAAATAAGGCCGAAACTAACGCTTGGCTATTAAGGCGATTGCACAGACTACATGCACTCGGCATCAAAGATCGCCACCAGTGCAAATATAGGGAACACCCTGCACTATACAAAAATGGCTTGCTATTTTCTTCAGGCAGTGGCTGCACATTAAGAATAAATTTTGTATCGCACCAAAACAAATTACAACTATATAACAAATGGAAGGTTTGCATAAAACTTAACAGTCTAGCAGATAAATGCACCACCAGAAGTTCAGAAGCTTAGTTCATTTAACCTGACTGTTACGTTTTCATGCTGTATTGTCCGATGGAGCACCATAACCCTCGCCTTCATTTCCCCTAGGCTCCTGAACAACATAGCAAATGTCTGATAGTCTGGTTTCAAAACCATGCATATCTTGACGACATTGAGCAATGTTTCTCCTTGTTTCACAAAGGGTCTCTCTTAGGGAATGGACTTGTGTCTGGAGCGCAGATACAACATTGCTTTGAGCTTGCATATCTTGATCATGAGGCAGTTTGGATGATATTGCCTTAACAACCAACCCAGTATTACGCAGGAACGTGCTTTTGGCACTGTTAGTGGACAGGTACTGACCCACTGCAGCAAGAGCTGACATTGCGGTTATAGTTGCCTCGCCACCTTCAGAAGGTGGCGGTTCCACCATTTTTCCCATAGCTTGCTAAAAAGTTGAGGTTTTACATTAGTAGTACCAGAACAGAAGATATTAAGGAGGCAGCAAACCAAACAAAATAGCTTTGGTCTATATACAGAACTTATTCTGGTGAACCCATGTAAAATATTAGTTGTATTTTATTGCAAAGTACATAATAAAACCAGGTTCCAAACATATGACCATGTACCATCGCTAATGTATTGTCTATTTCTTCACATTATACTGAGGGCTAAGGTTAAAGAGACGAAGTTTATAATACGGTAAGCATAGTATGACGTCATTCATATCACAAAACAACTGAGAACAGACAAACAGGCAATTGTAACGTTGTGTGGGCAAGTCCAGCACGGAACTAGATTACGGGTCAAGATCAAAGGAACATCACTCCTCTCTTTTAAACCTTGTAAGGTGCAATGATACGCTAAGACAATTGTGTATAAAATTGAAAAGAGTAACAAACATTGGCTGCAAACCATGCAGTTCAAGGCACATGTCAGAGTAAGTAGTAGTTAAAAGGCATGAGGATTAAGGACTTACAACAGCGGCTTTGACTGGTGTAGTCATGCCCTTCTTCTTGCTGTTGTGACAGTCCTTGAAGATTTCCACAGCATTTGGTTCAGGTACTTTTTGGTCCTTGCGGGCTTTCCTCTTCATTTGGAACAAGTCAATATAGATCTGATAATATGGTACAGTGAAAAGAGTGAAACAGCAGCTAATTAGAAGAGCCTCGCAGTGTGCAATATAGCTACGAGATCCAGTCGTCTGTTGGAATTTCACTTTCGTATGGTTGGCCTTGTTCTTTGAACAGTTCACCTACAAGAAGATAGATTTGTGTGGCACATGCGTAAATAGGACTTCAACATGTGATCTGATGACATATATATATATATAATGTCCAGTCTTCATCAGATATATTTTCGACTGGAGATGTTTGTGCAAATTCACTGTTAGCCTTGCCTTCAAAGTGAGTTTTCCTCAAGTTATACCGATACTGTCGCAGAGCAGACTTGAAAACATGGGTGCAAGCTTTTCTGGTTGCATCATCTTGGCTATCCATCTTGAACCTCATCTATTGAAAATTATGGGAGTCTCATTATCAGCAACCTAGAAAGTATTGGACAGAGCAAGACGATATTACTAGTTTCCATACATAACCATACTTACAGATAAATGGTCGAGGAAGATGTTGAACTGGGTTTCATCTTTGTCATTCCTGTACTGAATCCATGTTGGGAGGATACGTACATGACACCTAACAGTAACCGCTGCCTCTGATACTAACTTGGCTGACTCTGTAGCATCACGTGGCCTTTTTAAACCTGCCTCAAAACGGATCTCCATTCTTCCTCCTCTAGATTTAGTTAACCTTTCAAGCATTATCTCTGATGTTTGTTTCCTCTTGCGCCTAGGTGCTAGTCCAACAACAAACATAGGAAGTGTTAGTGTACATCAAACTGTGAGACTACATATAAAGAAGCATGCAACTGTAACTTGACTCCAACAACTACCTTCTTGCTGTTGAAGCTCACAAGGTTCATCTGATATTGCCAACTCGTCTTGTGTCAAGAGTGCTTGGGAAGTAGTGTCAGGTGGCAAGGGAGCTTGAGAACATGCTGCTAGCTCAGTTGACGCACGAGTACGTCGTGCAGCTGGTAGTACTGTGGTAGGTGTTGCAAGAACTAGGGTTGTCTCTTCTTGTTTGGTGGCAGCTATTTGTTTCTGTTTGTCTTTTTTTTGCAACTCGTGTAGCATGGGATGCCGTGTTTGTAGAATTCTCTACTAGACTTTGACCTTCTATTGCACCATCAGTACCAGCAGAATCTGCTGGATTCATCCGCTTCTTATTCCCTGCCATTCTGTGTTTCTTCCTCTTTCTCTGTGCCATGTTAAGTCAAGTCGACAAGAAAAACGAATAACAATTTAGTTCTTCAGAAAAAATTGATGCGTGATGCAGACGAACTGAACTTTGATGTTAGACAACCACATGATAGGAGGATGTAATATGTATGAAAAATAGGACGGAAGAGATAACCAGAACTATGATGTGTAACCTAAGAAGAAGACATTTCACCAAATTAGAAGCAATGCAATGGAAGGTAGACACCATATGAAAGATGCTACAAATATCGCTCTGCCAAGTTAACAGTGTCTCATCATAAATGGCGTTTAAACAAATGTGAAGCAGTATAAGAAATAAATCATATGCAAGATGCAAACAACATCACACTACCATGTTAGAAGTCTGTCGTCATTAGTGCCATTGCATATTCACAGCATTGCATATTCACAGCTTATGATGTGTAAACTAAGGAGAAGGCATTTCAACAAATTAGAAGCAATGAAAGCTAGACACCATATGAAAAATGCAACGAATATCACTCTACCAAGTTAAAACTGTCTCGTCATAAGTGCCATTTCAACAAATTAGTAATACAAGCTAGAAAAGAATGTGAGATGTAACCTATATCAAACGTGTCTTATGATAAGTGATTGTTACAGGTTACACAATAGTAGTAATTTGATGTAAGAACATTGTGTGATAGACAGATATTGTATGTTCTAGAAACAGGAACACGTGTCTTATTCAAGTATAATGTGTAAAGTAAGCAAATGGAATTCAACAAAACTAGAAGCAATACAAGCTAGACATCACACATAACATGCAACCACATATAACAGTGCCAAGTTAGAGGGAGCACCGGTGATGCTGCACTAGGGGAGACGTGCTCATCATAAACACAGCTTTGTTGAGTGTCAATGCATGTGTTGTCTTGGAAATCATCTTGGGGGTGTGGAGGAGTAGAAACTGTAGAGGCCCTCCGTTTGGAAGGAGCACCTTTATCCGCTGCCTTGCTAACTTCCTTCCGCTTTATTGATTTTCAATTGTCAAGTAAAACCGACAAGAAAAAGCAATAAAATTCTCTCTTGAGAACTCATTCATGCATGATACTGACAATCACTACTTTGATGTAAGACAAACACATGATACCAGGATGGAATATGTATGAAAAATAGGACGGCATGGCATGTTCACAACTGTTTGTGTAAACTAAGCAGAAACCATTCCATCAAATAAGAAGCAATGCAAGCTAGACACCACATGAAAGATGCAACCAATATGATCTGCCAAGTTAAAAGCGTCCCATCACAAATGGAATTTCAACAAATTAGAAGCAGCGCATGCTATAAATCATATGAAAGATGCAACTAATATCGCACTACATATACTAAAGGTGTCTCGTCATGTTGATTGATGTGCGATACAAAAAAACAATAGTTTTATGTAAGGACATGCTTAATAGACAGATGTACTATGTACTAAATACAGGAAGGGATGTCACATTAACAGGTATAATGTATAAGCTAAGCAGACTAGCACATGCAGTTTAACCAGATTGGAAGAATAACAATCTAGACGCCATATGCAACATGCAACCACATATCACGCTACCAAGTTAGAGCAAGCACCTGCGATGCTAGTGTAGGGGAAATGCTGTAATCAACTACAGAGCTACGTTCACTATCTTCATCTAGCATTTCTGTTTCTTGAGAATCATGTCGGGAGGCTGACACTGCATTCTTTAAATGAGGAGTAGTCCCCTTGCCTGCCTGCCTCGTCATAAGTGATTGATGAGGGATACACAAGAACATTAGTTTGATGTAAGAACATGGTTAATACACAGATGTACTAGTATGTACCAAAAACAGAAAGGAATGTCTTATGCAAAGGTATAATGTGTAAGCTAAGAAGATGCAAATTTACCAAATTGGAAGCAATACAAGCTAGACATCCAGCTGGAGTGGTGAGCATGATCATCTAGGACCTGAGAGCCTAGTGGGAGGCGGGCTGCTTCGCCACCATCGCAGCTTTTTAGTTGGCTTCCAGGTGATGCCTATCTTTGCTGGCCTTGTCACTGGCTTGGCCAGTGCCCTATCTAGCTATTTGTCTTCTGGTGCTCACGGGATGGTGGTTCATGTAAAAAATATATCTTTCCTTATCTTACCGACTTCGGCCTTTCGAATACAAGCTAGACACCATATGGAACATGCAACCACATATGACACCGCGAAGTTAAAGCAAGCACCTGGGATGGTGGTTCATTGCGAGCAAGGTCATCAACTCCAGAGCTACGTTCCCCGTCTCCATCTGCTGACACTACACCCTTTAAAGCGTTGAAAGTGTCTTGCCTAGCCGCACACCAAACTGGAGCGAATTCTCTCTTTTCTTTTTGGCTTCTCTCATGGCAGCAGAGTCTGAAATACCCTTGCATAAAAGCACAACAGTGAGAGTAAGGGTGAAGTGTGTGCAGAACTAGTGCACTGTAAAAGTAGCAGATAGCAGGTGGCTGAAAAATAAATAACAGGAGACATATGATAGCTCTACAACATTGCATGGCAAACAAAATTAGATTCTACTCTGTATGATTTTGTAATATATGAGCACAGGAAATGCAGGTACTCCTCCAGCACACCACCACATGTGGTCATATCTAAGATAACAGTCGACTGAAAATAAATAGGTCAGTCGATTTTTTAATGAACCGTCCGATCTATAAGGAACGGGCAGATGGCCTTCGTCTACCTCCCGCTAGTCACTGTTGACGATCTTTCTCGAACCGCCGGTGACCACCGGCCCAGACCCCTGCCTCCGCCACCCCGCCCTCCCATCGACCTCACACCACCGCTGTCGTGGTTTTGTCACGGCAGATGTCCTATAGAAAGGACTTAGTCGTGGAGCCATCGCGACGGGTTAGCTTGAAGGGGTTATAGCGGACACAAGGACGCAAGAGAGTTTATACTAGTTCGGCCCCTTCGATGAAGGTAAAAGCCTACGTCTAGTTGTGATGGAATTGATGGGGTTTCGATGACTAGGGAGCAAATTAACAAGCTTCGCCTATGTCTCGAGTTGTTGTCTGTTGTCCTTAAACCGCCGCGGGGTCGTCCCCTTATATACACGGGTGACACCCGTCGGTTCATAGAGTCCCAACACCGGTCGATATTCGTACCCGGGTTGGTCTCTCCTTATTCCTAACTTATAATACAAGCTTATATACAACTTCCGGTTTACAGCTACAAGTCTTGAACCGGCTACGGGCCTTAGGCCCTCATCTGCCTTCTTGGGCTTTATCACTTCTGGAACTACTGATGAAGTTGACCCGGCCCAGATAGGCCGGTTTACGCCTAACAGTAATATCCTCAACATTAGGCCCCAAATTGATTTGAACGGGTTCATGTCAATCCTTTAACAAAAACTGCATCTTCAACGTCTTCTCATAAATTGGTAAACCGCCATGATGTCATCTTCTCTGATTATTGTAAACCGGAGTGACGTCACATGTCATCACGAAGATATCCATTATGCTTCTTTGTTTAATATATTTGCGGAACTCCGTTTCATGGCCCCTTGATTGTTGTGCCTGACACATGTCTTTTTGCCTTATAAATAGGACCGAAGGGTCATTTCCTTTCTCTTTCCCTTCTTCCCCTTCTGCTTCGTCTTCCTCGCATAGCCCGACTTCAGAGCTCCGCCGCCATCGTCGACCTCTGCCTCAACCTTGGCCGCTGCATCAACCTGGGCACACTAGAGCATCGCGGCAACCTTTCGCGTCTTCCGTAGCTCTGGTAAACCTTCTATCCTTTCCCCCGCAGATCTGTTTTAGGGTTTCACAGTTCTTCAGTATTCATCGTCTGCCTCTTTCTCATGCGATAGATCTTTAGATGAATCCGCAAATCTTTATTCTGTGCAATGATAGTTGTTTGACCTTCGCCTTCACTTATGCATCTCAAAACCATAGATCTATATGAACGTTTTGCTCATAGGTTCGGTACTGCTTCTTTTGAACCTCGAAGTATTTATCTCTTTTCTGAACTTGCTTCAGATCCAATGCTGTAAAGAAATCTTGGGAAACCTGTTTCTGCATACTTGTCCATCTGCAATCTGAGTTTTTCAATGCTTAGATCAGGCGGTTTAACCTTATAGAAATTTTTTTCCAAACCGGTATATGCCATTAGTCCCCTTGTTGAACCGCCAGATGTTGGTTGCTTCATGAAACTCCGGTTTAGATAGTTCTGTCTCCGGTTTAACAGTGCACATACCAACGTACCTTGATCAAATGCATTTTTGAACCGGGATCTTCTACCTTGTAGATTCCATCATGGCCAAGCAAGTATATGAGTGCAATTGGGTTCCTTCTCGCGTCACAGAGGCTCAACTGGACGACTTAGTCCTGATTGGTGCTTTAGGCAGCAAAGATACCATCCATTGGAGGGCTCCTGGCAAAGAATGCCCTCCCACACCTCGAGAAGGAGAGGTTGTTGTTTTTGTAGATCTCGTAGCCCGGGGCTTTAAGCCGCCCGGTTCTAAATTTTACCGGGATGTTTTAGCCGATTTCCAACTCCATCCACAAGACACTGGCCCCAACTCTGTTACAAATATGTGTCACTTCCAAGTGCTCTGTGAGGTGTTCTTTCAAGAGGAGCCCACAGTGGAATTGTTCAGAGACCTTTTCCATCTAAACCGCCGTACTGAGTTTACTGATGGCTCTAATACGGAGTTGGGTGGTATGGCGATTCAGAAAAGGAAAGAGGTCACATACCCTCACGCCAAGCTGCACAGCCACCCCAAAGAGTGGAATCAGACATGGTTCTACTACAAAGACACCTCCCCTGCTGGTGAGAATCCCTTGCCTGGCTTTCGTCCGGAGTAGCTCAGCAATACACACCCTTTTCCTCAAAGATTGACTGCCCAGGAGAGAAGCAAATATGCTCCCCAACTGTCAAAGCTCAGAGCCTTTATGGCCAACGGTTTAACAGGGGTTGATCTCGCTCGCTGTTGGATATCATGTAGCATACTGCCCCTTAGTCAGCGCTCCGGTTTGATGTGCGAGTATACTGACAGTGTTGATGACCCACTGCGACATTCAAAAATCCAGCTCTCCGATGAAGAAATCACACAGGCTGTGAATAAGATGTTGAATGAACCGGAACACGTCTGCGCTAGAACCGGCCTGCTTCCCTTCTGTGCCACCAACAAACCGCTAGTTGTAAGACTTTGATTTTTCTCTTTGCTGAATCTGGTATTGATATGTCTGGTCATTGTTTAATATCGGTGTCTGTGTAATTAGGGCAATGATCCGTTTTGGAGCAAAAAACTGCCGCAGGAGAAACCAGAAAAACCAGACAAACTGGAAAGAGCAACTCGGCAAAAGACTAAAGCTGTGAAGAAGACTGCCCACAGGAAAAGAACCACAACATCTTCTAATCCAGCCCCTGATGATGATGCGGATAATCCGGACCTTGAGGTAGAGCTTGACTCACTTGGTTTATTTTTCGTGCGTCTTATTGATGACGATATTTGTCAGGATGATGCCGAAGCCAGCCACGCGGATGCTGCAGAGGTAATTATTCTCTCTTCCGATTCAAAACCTTTACCTTCACAAAAAATCCGTCAGGAAAACCGGAAAGTTAAATTTTCTCATCCTCTTGCTTATTTGGATCCTAAATTTCTTATGAAGACCCAACAACACGAAGCTCGTCGCACAACCCGGCACAGCGGCCAGGTAGTTACCTCCGCCAGTTTACCGAACAGTCCGGTTAACGCCATTCAGAGGTCTCTAATTTGCTTGTCAGTGCTTGTCCTAAAGCGGGCTGCTTTAGTCAACCTCTTAATCCGTCTGACTCCGATTACCAGGTTACTTCCCACTCATCTTCTGGCGAGTCATCGGCTACTCAGCTGCCACCGCTCAAAACGGTGCTTGGGTAAGCTATACTTATTGTGATATTTGCAGTACATCGCCTTAGAACATATGCTGTATTTGATTTTGTTATTCTTCTCAGGGCCAAACCTAGGCCTAGCAAGAAGGCCCGCCTGGACAAAGCGGCCGAAGAACATGCCGTTCTTGAGCCAGGCAAGACACCCGATCTTGAAGCGGCTATTCCTGAGGATATACCCAATGATCCACCGCAGCAAGACGACGATCTTATTGCTGAAGAGAGACCTACTGATGCCTCATGTCCTGTCAATCAGCCCACAGGCTCCATCCGGATTAAAAGCTCCACCGGTCCAGCAAAACCTACTGACAAGCCAACAGCTCCAGTGCAAACCGGCGGTACCAAGGATGATGAGGTTGTCATTACTGGCACTGGCCATACTGAGCCAAGCAATCCTATCGCTTTGTCCAAACATTCCGCCAAAGAAGAATTTGCTGCCCTTGGCAAAGGCAAGTGGAACGCTGATCTGACGACTTACGATGCTCTGAACGCCCAAGATATCCATTCCGGCTATCTGAACCGGCTGTATACCAGTCGCGACTACGAAGCCGATCTGGTTAATATGATGATAGATAAATATGAGGTAACTTCCATATGCTCCATCCTGCTTGTATGCTTCCATTCTTGCTGACTCTCGTAGCCCCCAAGGCCGGTTTGTAATATTCTTTCAAACCGGGACTTACTAATATAAATCTTGAAGCTTTGAAATTCGCTGATGTAGCCCCCATGGGCCGGTTCAACTTAGCGTAGTTAAACCGGTACTTTAAGTAATTGAAATTGCCGCATTAGAATATATACGAGCAAATATCCATTAGCCCCCAAGTGCCAAGTTGAATACTTGTATTGATCTTGGGACTTTGTAAGCAATTGAAAGATGAAGATCGAATATGCATTAGCCCCCAAGTGCCAAGTGCATAACTTGTTATGTGGTTGGTACTTCAATCCATGTACCGTTTTGTTGAAGCATATAACTGTCTGCATGCAGGCTGAGCTGAAGACGAAAGAAAACCAAATCGCTGACCTCCAAGAAAACCTGAAAACCCAACAAGCTGAAACCTCCAAAGCAAAAGAGGAATTAGTCAGCGCTTTAAGCACCATGGAGCAGCTTAAGGAGAGCTTCAAGAAGAAGCAGGCGGATTGGGCCACTGAAAAGTCCACTTTAATCAAGCGAGCAGAGGATGCCGAGGCTGCACTAAAACTGGTGGCAGATGAACTGACCAGTATTGACTTCTGAATTGACTCGGCCTTCTTACAGAACTGCCGGTTTAACCCTTATGATATTTCAGGGACACGCACTGGTCACTTGGGTTCAGATGTGCAGAAAAAATTGAAAGCCGTCCACACGTTGGTCGAACAGCTGTATACTGGCGCACATCGGATCATCTGTACCGCATCTCACAACAAACTGGCGCCCACTTTGATTCAAGATACCCTGACAAAACTGTCAGTTCTTCCCGCCCGGGTTGAAGAGCTGAAGAAATCTGCTGCTCGAATCGGTGTGATCAATACCTTAATGCGGGCAAAAGCCTGGGTGCCGGATTTTGATCCTATTGAAGCGGCTCAGGGCTATCCCAGCTTGAAAGAAGGCGGGTCAGAATTTAGTGAAGCGGATCAGCGAGCCATAAACCGGGAGGTGCGTCCGCTAGCTTGTCAACTGGCTAAAGAAGCAGACTTGTCTCGTTATCAAGCTCAATATGATAATCAGAACAAGCGAATAGCTGCCCCAATTCATGAGTCGGAAAATCTTATCCCTCCAATCCGTAAGCACACATACGCTCCCGATATTGACCCGTCATTGCTGATTCATGATGAAGCTGTTTTTCAAGCATTAATGGGAATCGACAGGACAACTATTGATTTCCAGCCACTGGGTAGAGAAACGGAGGCTGAAGCGGCGCATGATGACCCACAACCATCAGGCCAGGCTGGTGACCAACCTTGAACCGGAAGCCGGTTTTGAAACTGCCTCTCCTTTGCGAAAAACAATGATATTATTATGGGCACCGTGTTGCCTTGTAATAGACTAGCTGTTACTTTTGATGTTGATATGCCTTCGTGCATAATTTGTTCTTCTTGTGGTGATAAACTTTCCAAAGCACTTTCTGCAATAAAAAACTCTTCAAGTGCCACCGCGGTTGTACCGTCCGGCAGAATATGATGTCTGCATATATGAAGTCAAAACATCCAAAAAATTCTTAAGTATATAACCAAATTTTTGCGATACATAATACCTGCCATCGTTGAGCATGAAGTTGGCTTGGCCAATCTTGAAGCGGAGTTTTGCAAACCCACACTGTTGGAGGAGATAAAAGCTCCTGTATATATATGACGCTGGTTTACCAGGTAAACCATGCCGGGTTATAATAAACACCGTGTTACTCCATAAGAGGATGTTAACAACAAGGATCAAACCGGGCAAATAGTCTCCGGATTGACATGAACTGTGTTCCGTCAATTGATTGGTTGAAAAACTTTGTCGTTTAAAAAACGCAATAAAAAGCAAAAACCCCCTTCAAAAAAAAGTGAAGCAAAAGCAATGACAAAACCGTTTGCAAAAAAGGTTTATTTGAGCTGATCAAATGGCGTTACCATGGCCAAACATGACCAAGCTCCCGTTAGGTGCAACTATGGTTCTAGTCAGCCAGGTCCCCAAATGAAACCGTGGCATTTATGCCGACCAAATGGCATGGTCATGGTTCGGGTTCGACCAAGCCCCCAAGTGATTCTGTGGCCTTAGGCCGATCAAGAGGCATGACTGGTTCAGACATGACCAAGTCCCCAAGTGATATAACATGATGCTTTTAAAAAGCGAACTCAAGGGGTAAACCGGAGGCCGCTTTAGAGCAACTCCGTGTAACCTCACATGATGTAAAGAACAGATACCCCGCTTTAGCTGAGGTTCCGGTTTATTATATTTAATCATAATATATACATTGTCGTAATATGTACATAAGTATAGCCAATGGCTCAGGTATAGTAAGGCCGAAGATGAGCTATGTTCCACGGCCTGTTGGTCTCCTCCTCTGATGTGCGTGAGTCTTTATGCTCTCGAATATCGATCAGATAGTATGACCCGTTGTGCAGATTCTTGCTAACCACGAGAGGCCCCTCCCAAGGTGGGGATAGCTTATGCATATCACTCTGATCTTGGATGAGCCGAAGCACCAAATCTCCTTCCTGAAAGGTTCTGGTTCTGACTCGGCGACTGTGATAACGACGAAGATCCTACTGGTAAATCGCCGACCGGGCGGCTGCGATGTCACGCTCTTCATCCAACCGGTCCAGAGCATCTTGCCGTGCCGTCTCATTGTCCGCTTCAATATAAGCCGTCACACGAGGTGAATCATGACGGATATCACTGGGGAGAACCGCCTCCGCTCCAGAAACCATGAAGAACGGTGTGTATCCTGTTGATCTGTTGGGTGTTGTATTGATGCTCCATAACACAGATGGTAATTCTTCTACCCAACAACCCGGCGTTCTCTGCAAAGGAACCATGAGCCGGGGCTTGATGCCTCTCAAGATCTCTTGATTAGCTCTTTCTGCTTGACCATTGGACTGTGGGTGTGCCACTGATGAAACATCGAGCCGGATGTGCTCCCGTTCGCAGAACTCCTTCATGGCACCTTTGGACAAATTGGTACCATTATCTGTAATGATACTGTGCGGAAAGCCAAACCGGAAAATCACCTTTTTGATGAACTGAACCGCCGTGGCCGCATCACACTTGCTAACAGGTTCTACCTCCACCCACTTTGTAAACTTGTCAACCGCCACTAGGAGGTGGGTCTTCTTATCTTTGGACCTTTTGAAAGGCCCAACCATATCCAGCCCCCAAGTCGCAAACGGCCAAGTAATTGGAATCATTCTCAATTCTTGAGCCGGTACATGAGCACGTCTTGAAAACCTTTGGCAACCATCACATTGTCTAACCAGATCCTCTGCATCAGCATGAGCAGTTAACCAATAGAAGCCATGGTGAAACGCTTTAGCCACCAGAGACTTTGAACCGGCATGGTGACCACAATCTCCTTCGTGGATCTCACGCAAAATTTCACGGCCTTCTTCAGGAGACACGCAGCATTGAAAAGCTCCTGATACACTGCAATGATGCAACTCACCGTTGATGATAGCCAAGGGCTTGGATCGCCGGATTATTTGCCGGGCCAGAATCTCATCCTCTGGCAACTCACCCCGGTTCTTGTACGCCAGATAAGGAAGCGTCCAATCCGGAATAACATGAAGAGCTGCCACCAATTGAGCCTCCGGATCAGGAATAGCCAAATCCTCTTCACCATGGATCTTGACCGACGGGTTGTGCAGCACATCCAGAAAAACATTGGGCAGGACCAGTTTGCGCTGAGAGCCCAACCGGCTTAAAGCGTCCGCCGCTTCATTTTTCCGCTGGTCCACGTGGTCCACCTGATAGCCTTTGAAATAACCTGCAACAATATCCACCTCACGACGATATGCTGCCTTGAGTGGGTCCTTGGAATCTCAAGTGCCAGACACCTGCTGAGCCACAAGGTCCGAGTCACCGAAGCACTTAACTCGACTTAGATTCATCTCCTTAGCCATCCGGAGACCATGGAGCAAGGCTTCATACTCAGCTGCATTGTTAGTACAAGGGAACATTAAGCGGAGAACATAACAAAACTTATCACCTCGTGGGGAAGTTAATATGACTCTAGCCCCCGAGCCTTCCAATTGCCTGGATCCGTCAAAATGGATGGTCCAATACGTATGATCCAACTTTTCTTCAGGTGCTTGCATTTCCGTCCAATCATTGATGAAATCAACAAGTGCTTGAGACTTAACCGCTGTCCGAGGCACATACTTCAAACCGTACGGCCCCAGCTCTATAGCCCACTTTGCAATCCGGCCAGTTGCTTCCCGGTTCTGGATGATATCTCCCAAAGGAGCAGAACTGACCACCGTAATTGGGTGCCCTTGGAAGTATTGTTTAAGCTTCCGGCTTGCCATAAAAACTCCATACACCAGCTTCTGCCAATGCGGATACCTTTGCTTGGACTCGATTAGTACCTCGCTGATATAATAGACCGGTCGTTGAACCGGATGCTCCTTACCTGCCTCCTTTCGCTCCACCACAATAGCCACGCTGACTGCCCGAGCATTAGCAGCAACATATAGCAGCAATGGCTCCTTGTCAATGGGAGCGGCGAGCACCGGCGGATTGGCCAATTGCCGCTTTAAGTCCTCAAACGCTTCATCAGCGGCGGAACTCCAGACAAACTGATCCGTCTTTTTCAGCATCTGATACAAAGGGATTGCCTTCTCACCAAGACGACTGATAAACCGGCTTAATGCTGCAATCCGGCCGGTCAGTCGTTGAACATCATTGATACACTTTGGCTTAGCCAGGGAGGTGATGGCCATGATCTTCTTTGGATTAGCCTCAGTTCCCCTGTTGGACACTAGAAAACCCAATAGCCTGCCCGCCGGTACACCAAAGACACACTTGTCCGGATTAAGCATCATCTTGTATGTCCTCAGGTTATCAAAGGTTTCCTTCAAATCATCAATCAAAGTCTCCTTCTCCCTAGACTTAACCACGATATCATCCACGTAAGCATGTACATTACGGCCAATTTGCTTGTGAAGACAATTTTGTAAACACCGTTGATAAGTTGCCTGGGCACTCTTGAGCCCGAAGGGCATAGACACATAGCAGAAGGCTCCAAAGGGAGTTATAAATGCCGTCTTCTCCTTGTCCTTAACTACCATTTTGATCTGATGATAGCCAGAATATGCATCCAAAAAACTTAAACGCTCACAACCCGCCGTAGCATCAATAATTTGATCAATACGGGTGAGGGAAAAGGATCTGCTGGACAAGCTTTATTAAGATCTATGTAATCCACACACATGCGCCAGGTGCCGTTTTTCTTGAGGACCAGCACCGGATTGGCAAGCCACTCAGGGTGAAAAACTTCAACAATAAAGCCGGCTGCTAAGAGCCTGGCTACCTCTTCTCTAATCGCCTTGCGTCTTTCTTCGTTAAACCGGTGGAGGAACTGTTTCACCGGTTTATATTTAGGATCCACATTAAGTGTGTGCTCAGTGAGTTGCCTCGGTACACCTGGCATGTCAGAGGGCTTCCATGCAAAAATGTCCCGATTCTCACGGATGAACTCGATGAGCGCGCTTTCCTATTTCGGATCCAAGTTGGCACTGATGCTAAACTGCTTGGACGAATCGCCAGGTACGAAGTCAACAAGCTTAGTTTCTGCTGCCGATTTGAACTTCGGGGCCGGATCATGCTCCGTAGTTGGCTTCTTCAACGGAGTCATGTCCGCCGGATCAACATTGTCTTTATAATACTTCAACCCCTCGGTGGCATAGACCGACTCTGCATAGGCCGCATCTCCTTCCTCACACTCCAAAGCGATTTTGCGGCTTCCGTGAACCGTTATTGTCCCCTTGTGACCCGGCATCTTGAGCTGCAAATACACATAACAGGGCCGAGCCATAAACTTGGCGTAGGCCGGTCGCCCAAACAGGGCATGATATGGACTTTGGATTTTCACCACTTCAAACATTAATGTCTCTGAGCTGGAATCATGATCATCCCCAAAGGCCATTTCCAGAGCTATCTTACCAACGGATATGCTGATCTGCCAGGCACTACACCGTGGAATACTGTATTAGATGGTTTGAGATTCTTATCTGTTAGTCCCATACGACGGAAGGTCTCATAGTACAGGATGTTAATGCAGCTCCCTCCATCCATGAGCACCTTGGTGAACTTGTAACCTCCCACCTGAGGCGCCACCACCAGAGCCAACTGACCCGAATTATCGACCTGGGGAGGGTGATCTTCTCTGCTCCATATGATTGGCTGTTCAGACCAACGTAAATAACAGGGTATGGTCGGTTCAACAGAGTTAACCGCCCGCCTCTGAACCTTCCGGTCTCGCTTGTCCAAGCTAGTGGTGAAGACATGGTACTGCCCATTACTCAGCTGCTTTGGGTTTCTCTGGTAACCTGACTGTTGCTGCTGTTGGTTGTAACCACCCTGGTTGTTCTGACTATTTTGACCATTATGTCTGCTCGGATTACCATTGAATCGTGAACCGGAACTTCCTCCACCGTAACCCGGCCCGGATCCTGAGCCACCGCCAGATTCGTGATCATACCGGAAATTATTAGAATTCTTGAACTCCTGCATAATAAAGCAATCCTTCCAAAGGTGGTTTGCTGGCGCCTCCTTCGTCCCATGTCTTGGACAGGGCTGGCTTAGCAGATAATTTAGGCGGTTTGGGTTAGGGTTGGGTGCTCCATTACGATTTTTCGGTCTACCCTTGCGTCGCTGGCCATTGTCCTGTGCGTTGGTATTAGCCACAAAGTCCATGTTACCATCCGCTTTACGCTTGCCTCCACCACCATTGCCTGCCCAGTGATGCTGCTGACCTTTGGAGCTGCTGTTCTTCTTCCCTTTCCCTGTCTTGTCATCATCAGATTCGGGATCCTTGGTACTATCAGAATCAGCATATTTCACCAAAGCGGCCATGAGGGTCCCCATGTCGGTGCAATGACGCTTCATCCGTCCCAACTTCAGCTTCAGGGGCCCAAACCGGCAGTTGCCTTCTAGGGTTAATACTGTGGTGTCAGCGTTGATGCGGTCTGAGGAGTGCAACACTTGTGAAACCCGGTGCACCCAATGAGTCGTTGATTCTCCTTCCTCCTGGACGCATGCAGCTAAGTCCACTATCGACATATGCTATTTACAGGTATCCTTGAAATTGCTGATAAACCGGGCTCGTAACTGGGCCCATGAACTGATATAATTAGCCGGCAAGCTTTTTAACCAAGTACGGGCCGTTCCTTCCAGCATCATGGTGAAGTATTTTGCACACGCCGCGTCATCCACATGAAGCATTTCCATGGCCATCTCATAGCTCTCCACCCATGTCTCTGGAGGTTGATCCGCTGTGTAATTTGGTACCTTGCGCGGGCCTTTGAAATCCTTGGGCAGGCGCACGTTGTGTAAAGCGGGGATAAGGCAAGGCACCCCCAAAGAACTAGAAGTAACACCAGGTTCAGTCGAGGTGGTTGGACGAACCAGCGTGAGCTGCTGAGCCTGATGTTGTGTGGCAAACTCGGCCGCCCTGCGCGTGCAGGCCCGGTCCACTACTCCCTGAGCGTTATCAGCACCACCCGTCGGGTTGTTGTCACGGGGTGCTCCACGTCGTTCATTACTCGACACTGCTGGTTCATCCATATGTCTGCTATAGCTCCGGCTTGGACGGGGGGTCGAGTGGATCCGGTCGCGGCTGTACGAGTACGCTTCCTGTTGGGCCAAAGCTTTCCTTAGAAGTTCCTTGACCCGTCGCGTCTCTACTGCCTGCGGCGAGTCACCTTCAATTGGAATGGCCTCCAGCCGTGCAGCAGCGACAACAAGATTGTCCATTGGGTTGGAGTAGTGACCCGGAGGTGTTAAAGCAGCCTGAGGTATAACGGTGTTTTGACAAGGTGGGTCCATCTGACGAGGCTGAACCGGTGCACCGGTCCCAGGGGCTTCTGCCTGGGTTCCCTCCAGCGGATTGCCGGTTCTTGGTCCTGGAGTGTTGAAAGGGTCTCTGGCCTCGAAAACCGGAGGTAAACGGGATCGGTGCTTCCTCCTCATGACTTCATGCGACGCGCTCTGGTCCAACATAAGTCTGTAGGCTTGTGCGTCTAAAGCGGCCCGCTCTGCGGCCATCCTGGTGTCCTCAGTTGCTAGATCCGCCTTGGCCTGGGTGATCTGTTCCTTTACCTTTGCAACCTCCGCGTTGTGAACGTCCTGATCCGGCGGATTAACTTCCGCCATAAGCACAGCCAACACATCAAATAGCTTTGATAGAACCTGAGCCGGCGGGCACACATGGCCTCCTGCCCCGGCAGCCGTCGCCGCTGCTGAACCGGAGATCGTTGTGGTAGCTGTCGAAGAATGAAGCGCTGCTTGCGTTCCGGCCATGAATATTCCGACCCGGTTGGGCAGATCAGGGGGGTCCGGAATACTGTCGCCATCGGAACAGCTCCCAATCCGGCCATCTTGTAGCTGATAAAGAGATTCGGTTTCTCCAGTCGAAGACTCTTGATCGGACGAACGACGGTCACGCCGTGAAATTCCAGTCCATCCTCATAACTTCCTCCATGGATGACTCCCACGAAGGCACGCTTCATGGCTGGTTTAATCCGGGCGGATCGTGTACGCTGAGCCGTCTCGACGAGGTCGGTGCAGATGTCTGGCTCAGGGCCCGGTTCACCGATCTTGCCAATGAAAACGTGAATGCCACCAAAGGGGACCTGGTACCCGTACTCAATTGAGCCGGCCTCGGGGCCCCAGCCTGCGTCGTTGATGTAGAGCTTGCCGTGACGACTCTTAGTCATCCGGCCTACAACGTAGCCCTCGAGTCCTTCAAAGAGGCCCTCCAAGAACCGGAAACCATCGTGCGATAGCACCACGGTGGGTGCAAACTGTCGTGGTTTTGTCATGGCAGATGTCCTAGAGAAAGGACTTAGTCGTGGAGGCATCACGACATGTTAGCTTGAAGGGGTTAAAGCGGACACAAGGACGCAAGAGATTTTATACTAGTTCGGCCCCTTCGATGAAGGTAAAAGCCTACGTCTAGTTGTGATGGAATTGATGGGGTTTCGATGACTAGGGAGCAAACAAGCTTCGCCTATGTCTCGAGTTGTTGTCTGTTGTCCTTAAACCGCCACCAGGTCGTCCCCTTATATACATGGGTGACACCCGTCGGTTCACAGAGTCCCAACACCGGTCGATATTCGTACCCGGGTTGGTCTCTCCTTATTCCTAACTTATAATACAAGCTTATATACAACTTCCGGTTTACAGCTACAAGTCTTGAACCGGCTACGGGCCTTAGGCCCTCATCTGCCTTCTTGGGCTTTATCACTTCTGGAACTACTGATGAAGTTGACCCGGCCCAGATAGGCCGGTTTATGCCCAGTAGTAATATCCTCAACAACCGCCGTGCTTGGCAGCGCCCCCAGGCCATCCCTCTAATCCCGGCCGACCTCCAGATCAGGCGCCAGTAGGTCTTGGCCACACACGCCTGTATGATAAACACCAAGGCGCTGCTTCCCCGGTGTAATAGGCGTACTAGCGCCTGTTACGCCGGGGAATGCTTCTGTTAATTGGGAGTCAAGTGGCCAGAAATTGAAATTCAGGGGGGCGACGGACCTCTAGCTAAGGTGAAATAGTATATGAGGATAAACCTTGTGCATCGCGAGTTACTAGGAACATCTAGTATCAAGAAGAAGCGGTCAACTAGTGTCTTCTGTGGCATGAATATCGTGCAAGCAGAGATGTAAGATTTGCACGAATAAGGGAAGAGGAGTACCTTTTTTGGTTGCCGGTGTGGTTACCTCCACAAGTCGCGCCGATTTTCTTCTTTTTACCGGGGAAACCGATGTTCTGGAGGGTGCAATCTTGGATGAACCCATGGCCAAATTGTTGGCTGTGTTGCCATGGCCATATGTCGGCGGAGGGGAAGCAGATCTGAGGCGGCGAAGGACGGCGTAGCAGGAACAACTCCGGTGCGGTGGAGGGTGGCGAAGTTGGAGCGGCAGCGGTGAGGCGCAGGATGGCGTGGTTGAACTGGCTTGGGTACGGACGGCTTGGCCTGGGCTTCAACTACTAGCCGTGGAGGGCATTGCGGTTGAGGTTGCGGTGGACGACGACATCGGGGTATCGGCTCCAGCGTGATGGAGGAGGGCGGTGGTTGATGGGTGGGATGGGGTGGCGGACGGAGGACGACGGGGTTTCGCGGTTGGTGGAGAGGTAGTTTTGGCACCCACGGAGTACGAATGGGGAATTGGACGGGAGGGGGGAACCATGTTTCGGTCTAGGACGTGCTTGTTTTTGGCTTTTTTGAACAGAAATGGGACACGCTTGTTTGAAATTTGGGGAAAGTACAAACTTTGCCCCCCTCTTAAATTTCAGACCTACTATGGGTCGGGGGTAGGATGGTAATCCTAGGTGTCCCAAATAGTGGGCGGGGGCGATTTCGGCCGCGCGCATGTGTGCATAGGCGGCCATTGTGTATGAATGTTTTTCGGATGCGGTTGCGTGGCGTCTAGATGAAGCTACAAACCTACCCTGATTTAGACCTTTGGACGTCGGGCCGGTAGGTTTCACGGGTCGGAGTTATTAGAAAAGTAATTTCCTTGTACTACCAAACATTGGTGTCACGCGGTTTCGGGCGAGTAGAGGCTCTTTTGGCGCTTTGTTCGAAATTTTGAAACACAAGCATTCAGGTTTAGAGTACTCTTGAACTATGAGGATTGACCTAAATATACAATGTTATATTTGACCATGTATGTTTGAAAACCTCATTAAATTATCCGCTTCTTTTTGAAATTTTGACACTTGAAAATCCTATAACTACGATTATTTTGGAATGGAGGAGCTAAATTTGAATCTATTTTGTACACGACTACATATGCTATTATGTACAAAATTAGAGCAAATATTGGTGCCCCCATAATTTAGGTATGGTTTACAAATGCCATGATATCAAATTCAAATAATTGAATGGACTTCATCTTGAATTTGATTTTTTTAAACCACCTTAAGTTGAATTCAAATGTATGCTAGTCATAGGTAGTAGCTATTTATAATGTCCATTGTGTAACTTTCGTATGTATAATGTGCTTTACACACACAACATGAACTATACTCATGTTTATATTCGATTGCTAAAGCGATGCATTGTCTGGAGTTCAAAATACTAACTATCTGGATCAATTGTGTCGAATAATAACATAGACATGCTCAAATTCGATAGAATATAGATGTCTGATGGATCAATGACCGCAAATATCATGATCCCATCCTAATATTTGGATACAACTTATATCTTTAATCAATGTGTAGAGCAGTCTTTTACGTGTAGTTTCACTCTCCACCGGTGGTCTCTCACACATGCTCACACACTCTCTCCTGAGGTGTCTTTCTCGCACACATGCTCTAGATATAACCCTCCCTACCTCTCGTAACCATTTACAACTGTTTTCACTAACCTTTATCACAAGCACTCTTCCTCTCGCAAACATACACACGCACAATCCTCATCGACCCTTTCTATATACATGGACCTGCCTACGTGTCTCATGTACGCACATTATCTTTACGCCTGTCTCTCACGCATTGTCTCACACTTCTCTTCCTAATCGACGAGTATGATTCTAGCAGAGCATTCTGTAGGATGCCCTTTAAAGTTAGGTTGGATGAATAGTAATATCAGAGATAAAGGGGTTACCTTAGTCCGAGAACCTAGGGTTACAAATCTTAACCGGCTTTGTTAGTGGACACAGTGTCCTTCAAAATTCTGCTATCTTTGTCTTGTACGACTAGTCATCCATGGGTCTTCCTAAATGCATCACGGGCTGACCAATGTGGCGCAGGACGGAACAGAATGAAGGGCCTCACCTCGACCCACCGGACCTCACGCGGTGACACACCCGCTGCCCCCACGTCTCATTATCTTCTCACATCCACACATACCAACACAAACACCACACACACAGAAAATTTCTCCTGGTGCCTCTATTCCCTCCCCCCTTGCATATACACACTCAAGGGAATGGAATGTCTTGTCGTGACGTCATATTTGTCTCTCTCTCTCTCTAGACCACTCTCATTTCTCATGCTATCTCTCCCACGCCCCCCCGTCGGCCCCTCTATCCATGCCTCTCTCTAATACGTAATACACACTCATATCTCTCTAGGCCCCGCCAAATGCATCAACTACACATTCACACATGTTACATCACGTACCCCACTGATCTAAAAAGCCCTCTCTTGACGTTTATTTCGCATACAACATTCCTTTTCAATAAAGTGTGGCCAAAAAATTATTTTAGAGTTTCTACATATATACAACATTACAAAGTTATATGGAGGAGTATGAACGCTAATTTGCATTGCATGGTGCCCACAATGATATTTATTCCGCACTGTGAATTTGTATATTTTCATACTATATACAAAGTTAGTCATAATAAAGAGAAATGAAGAGCATCTCTGTCTCCATCGCATACCCCCCTGTACACCCCTTTCACATATGCACACAAAACTATCTCCAGGTCCTCTAAAAGTAAGCCCCCAGAAAATTCACGCATGTTTCATCTTTCTCTCGCGATATATGCAATGACGATCATTGTATTTGAAGCGAAAGCACGATACGTACATTGGATTTCAGAATCCACTCATTACGGTCACCATTTACGTTTAGTGGTTATTATGCAGTCACAGGCTCAACGTACAACTCTGTATTTTCTCATGACATGACTAGTTGACCAGTTAAACGCTCCACGTGGCACCTCTAGTGTTGCATCACATTATCTCACTACCATCGTGCCCACCTGTCGACTTGTATCTACTCTGCATATACACTCTTATAAAATACATAAAATACACTCTTATAAAAAACAGAGTTGGAGATGATGGTGTGCCTGCCATCCTGCAATATAGGTCGTCCGATTTATATCTGACGGATAGGAAAGAAACTATGGCAATTTTGCAAAAAGGTACCCACACACCTCTCCACATTTGCAAATAAGGCCTTCCCTCGTTCATCATTTTCTCTCACAAGATAAACAAGTCATACAAATGCATCTTGATGTTACATGCAATGCACGGGCAACTTGCTAGTAAGAATGAAAACAAACGACAAAAAAAATATTTGGACGGTGGTTCGAAGTCATGACCGCGGGCACAGCGGACAAGGTAGCCTTGTACTGGTATGCTGAGCCGTCTGTTTTAACACACAGGAGCTGGTGTGGTTATTATACACACACGCACGCATGCACACGAACTGCGTCCACACAACACTCACACAAACACATGCACCCACGCACACACGCAACACTCACACGTACACACGCAGCCACGCACGCACGCAACACTCACACGCACGCACGGAACACTCACACGCACACACGCACGCATGCATGCACACACCAGTACACCACACGACCAACACACACTCTCACGCTTAAGTGCTCAACCTACACGTGCATGCGCACACATCAGGCCCTGACAGACACACACACAACCAGGTGATTCCCGCGCACGGGTTGGAGCCTTGTCGCGCCTATGTAAATTAGTGTTTATCTGAACTTTTGCCTATGCGAACTGACAGGTGGGAGCCACAACGAACATGGTCAATTTAACTAGTCAACATGGCGCTATGCAGACTATTTGGCCGGTCAACAGAGTGCAATCCGATGCTGAGCTGTGAGCAAGTGACTGTATAATCACCGCAAAACGTATATAGTGACTGTAATCAGCTTATTCTGAAGTTCGGTGACCGTATTACGCTTTTCTCTCTGTAGGCCTTCCAAAACTACATCTCTACACGTTCTCGCATGTTACATCTAGCAACTATGTAATACATCACTACTACTACACTCTAACACAATAAATCATATGTGTTTTTAGTTTTACTAGATATCATATTGTTACTTATAATTATTCAGTTTGCATACATTAAAATTGCCTTTGAAATGTATGGCCAGTATCATCTACCGCGCGGGAAAAATCCCGCCCTTTCCTGTTTAATCGGGTTTGTATCGTTGGATCGTGCGAAACAACAAAACTATAGTACTATATAGTACAAGTGACAGTTCACTGGGTCGTCGTGTCGTCTACTCCTCCGTCGTAAGATTGGAGTGCTCGCTTTCATAAATCTTCTAGTCCCTTTCGCCGACATGTGGGACATCAAGCTACCGGGTCCCCGTGCCATACCGTAATACAGTGCAGAGCAGCCGGGGTGAAGCACCCCAGTCATGGCGCCAGCGTAGTAATGAGCAATGAGGTGTCAAATCACAAAGCTGCACCTTTCCCGCAGTTAAGTTGGAGGGACGAAGCAACCATCATTTCACTCATTGCTGAATCCGCTTCTCCCTCATCTTCTTCACCTTAACCACGTGTTGCTTCTTCCGTTGTTCTTCCTCATGTGGGACGCAGATCGGCTTGGTAAAGCACTGACACGTGGGACCGCATGTTAGCAAACCGCCAGGACAACGTCCTTGGAAAATAAGAAGCCTAATGCTAGACTTACAAAGGGCTACATAGGTGCTACGTATACTTTCCATGTAATCTATATATGACCCCCTGATTTTCAGGTGCGGTGGGCCTAATCCTCTCCTTTAATCCAATCAAATAGTCCCACATCACATCAGTTCGTAACTTTATGTAAACCATTACGTGGATGTAGCATTGCTCAAATAAGAAACCTCCCCTGCCATCCGCGCGGCAAAATCACCTCCTTTTTACTAATCTCAATTCTATAATTTTTTAGATCAATATAATTGAGATTTGTATAGATAGCACACAGGAGCAAAACCAAGTGGTACGGTTAAGGGCATCCACAATGTGTAGCCAAATGTGAAAATAGCTTCTCCATCGTCTTCTTCGAGAAGCCATCTCACCGCTTAGTTATAGTAGTAATAGTAAAGGACTTCCTGGATGCAAATAAGGCGGTTGTCTCGGCTTGCAGGCGGCACATGCGAACGACTTACCGTGGTCTCCCTCAATGGTGTTCTCCGTCGAACGCACTTTGCCAAACCACAAAAAAAAATCGTCAACGTCACCGCAATGGGGAAGGAAGTCAAATATAGTTACTACCTCCATTTTTTAGTACACAAGGCCAGTATATCAAAATTACAATTTGCAAAGGGCCACTAACACTAATCGAGGCAAAATTGATGGGGTTAGCAACCAAGGACATTAATATCCCCTGCATGCATGAGGAAGTGAGAAGGTTGGTTTGCATGGCACTGCATTAATCAAGCGATGAGGAGTGAGATGGTTAGCTCTTTGGTCTTTGGAGAAAAAATACGCATTAATTGACACGTGAAACGAGGAATTGTATCGATTAAATCCCGTGAAGGAAAACCCAGCCTTTCTTTTTTAACACTAGTACTCCTAGTACGTACGTACTTATCCTGTTTGGGTCTAGGCCTTGCATTGCCAAACTTCACCACACATTTTTGCCAAGATTGCCTAAAGTTTTCAAAATGAGAAGGAGGTACACTTGCGCACGGCTATCGCGGTCGCACCGCACCCACACACGGTCGCTCCTGCACGCCGCTGTCGCACCGCACCCTCACACAGTCGCTCATGCACGCCGCAAACCCAACCAAGGGAACGCACCCTCACTGACACGTGCTATCGCATGTGAACACACCAAACTCAGCCATCCTATCGCTGACACATAATATTCGTTCATAGAGTATGTTTATCCAACCACATGTTGGGGAGTATCCGTACGGCCCGTGCGGTGGTCTGTTGGGGAAGAAGAAGAGGTGAGGAAGAAGGAAAGAAGGGTTAGGAGACGTAGGATATTCATCCAACCGCCTGAAATGGTAGACTGACCCAAGTCTGGCGACTTGCATAACAAATATATGTTTTTACACAGCAAAAGATCCATAAAAACAACAACATAAAGAAAAACTATCACTGCTCGCGGAAAGAGACAGCCTCGTCGTCTTTGGCTATCGGCGCAAACCAGCCGTCGCTGCCGACGTGTGTCTCCGCACCGTGGTTGTCCTTGGCCTACAGCTACTGGTTCAAGCAGAGCGTGCGGGCGCTCTGCACAGATGAGAGCACAGCCCGGTTCAAGTCGAGGACGTCCGGTTCCTCTTGCAGGAGGGCCTCGATGGCAGCGGCATCCGCGCGCTCCGCGTCGAGTCGAGCCTCCGCTGCCCGGTTCAACTCTAGGACGTCCGGTTCCGCCTGCAGGAGGGCGTCGATGAGAGCAGCATCCGTGCGCTCTGCGTCGAGTCGAGCCTCTATCGCCCGGTTCATGTCCAGGACGTCCGGTTCTGCCTGCAGGAGGGCCTCGATGGCAGCGGCATCCATGCGCTCCGCCCCAAGTTGAGCCTCCGCCGCTCGGTTCACATCCACGACATCCGGTTCCGCCTGCAGGAGAGCCTCGATGGCAGCGGCATGCGCGCGCTCCGCGTCGAGTTGAGCCTCTGCCTCCCGGTCCACCTTTAGTATCGCCATGTTGAACTGTTGGTTCGCCTACACCATGGGGGACTCAGACGCCGGCACGAAGTCGACGTCCATCGTCTCATACCCATCGGGGGCCTTCTGCGCCGCGACCTCCACCATGAACATTGGATCGGCTTCCTCCTCCTCGTAGCTTGGCTCTAGAGAACTCGGGGATTGGCCCGGCGCAAAGCGAGCTTGGGAACGGAGGTCTGTGGCGCCGACCGCCGCCGCGATTTCTGCGCGGTGCTCCGGCATCATCATCTTGTAGTAAGTGATCTTGCAGCGCACCATGGCTTTCCGGCAAACTAGGGGATGCTTGATGCGGGCTAGGGGATCGAAAGGTGGGGGAATGGGCTGGAGATTTGGTGTGGTTTTAGGGCAGTGGCTGGCGTAGGCCGAGCAGCGAAGATTCTGGTGTGAATAGTGGTTCCGGTGACGACCGGTCAATCGGTTTTGACTGTATATCGCTCTTGTGGCGTTCGCGTTGTAGCCCGACACGTTGGACCCTCCACGTCGCTCACCGAATGGAACACGCTTCATCTTGCATTTTCGCTCGCTCGTGGGACCGCAGTTAAGAGCAAACCGACGTCCCTCCCCCCTCCCCCGCCCGCATCATTTATTATACCACGACTCCCTCCATTTTATGCGGAGTAAATAAAAACAGAGGGAGTATACTACGGATGAGGATCCCCTGATGTGGCCGAACCCATTGAGTAACTGACATGCGGGGCCTAGCAAGCATGAGGTCCGCTAGTAAGTGAACGAAAGGGAGGGTAAGGCAGGGATACCTACGTCAGAGGATCCACTTCCACTATACTACTTTGACCAAATGTTAGAGTAATAATATATGACATGCAACTTACACAAATGTTAGAGTAATAATATATGACATGCAACTTACACAAAGCATACAGGGTCTAATGCGTTTTTTGAGGCTAACTTTGACCAAATGTTAGAGTAATAATATATGACATGCAACTTACACAAATGTTAGAGTAATAATATATGACATGCAACTTACACAAAGCATACAGGGTCTAATGCGTTTTTTGAGGCTAACTTTGACCAAATGTTAGAGTAATAATATATGACATGCAACTTACACAAAGCATACGGTCAAATTCGTATGTGAAAGGAGCATTATACATCTCATGTACTATTAATCTTGTCAATAGTCAAATTGGAAACCATCTCGAGTACAAATCTAGGAGTACGTACGAATCTAACAATATTTATTGGGCGTTGTTGAATGTTGATACCTTTTTGATCAAAGTAGATATACTTTGACTACACATAAAACTTATATGTAAACTAGAAAGGATAGGAGGGAGTATATTGTACGTTCAAAAACGAAACGAACATTGAATACCCTTTATATATGATTTGCGGATGCTATGATCACCGGTTCAAAATTTTGAATCCGCCTTAGGTATCACGTGCCCCCACTCGTTCCCTCTCAATTTCATCTCGGGGTCCGGAGATATATTGAAAGAGGACTAGGGTGGGTACATGCGAATGATACTCGGCGGAATGTTCAAATGAGGCATGCGGGAGGATGGACTCGACTGGAGGCCGACATGATCGATGGAGAAGAGGGTTGGAGAGGAATGAGAAATAAGAAAACGCCACATGATTATACTTGAACGGCTCAAATAAACAATAAGTTGTCTCGCTTGGCCTACATAGTGAAAGGCCTAAGTCGCAACGCGGAGCACTGACGCTCGAATATGGCCGGTCAAACAGGGAAACAGACATGTGGGGTACACCCGTCGGGATGACATAGCGCAGACTATTCCAATGGAGGAGCTGGCCCACGACCTCCTCGCCACCGACAACCATTCATGTGGGTCGTAGTGGCCAACAACGGGGCGCAGCTCCAGCACTGCCTCTGGGCACGGTGACCGCGGTGAGCGACACACTCATATCGTCGCTAGACAAGGTCGGTTTCAGTTTGCCGAGGGTGGCGTTAGTGCTGTGGCACGACCAACGGTATGTTTGGTTTGTGCCCAAGGTTGCCCCATCAAAGCATTGGGTAGCCAAAATTTTGGTTGAGGTATTGGTTGCCCATGATTTGGCCGACATTGGGAAAAAAAATGAACTTGAATTGGCTAGAGTTCATTGGCATGCCAAAGAAATGGCAACTATCCAAACAAAGACCAATCTTTTGGTCATGACCAAAGTTTTGGTTGAGGTATTGGTTGCCCATGATTTGGCCGACATTGGCAAGAAAAATGAACTAGAGTTGGCTAGAGTTCATTGGCATGCCAAAAAATGGCAACCATCCAAACAAAGACCAATCTTTTGGTCATGACCAAAATTTTGGCAAGGTGCACTTTGGCCACAATCCAAACACACCCCAACACCCGGCTCGTCGAGGATGCACGGGGCGCCATGACGCGTCCACAGAGTGGTGTAGCGCGGCCAACTGCATCCTCTGGACCTGAGACCATGCCGGGTCGTCTTGCTTTTTCAATGACATGCGGGGATCGCATGTGAGCAAAGGGCATCTCCAACGTTGCCACGACCGCAGCTGACTACCTTGGCACACCAAAACCCTCGTCCCTCGCGCCGTCGTGTGGTGCGTTCCTAGCCGGCGCCAGCTGCCCGCATTCATGCCGTTCGTTCGCATGTCGTCATTAAGAGGCTCGGTGCCCGCGGAACCAACTCCGGCGACTTAATGACGCACCCGGACGCTTGGCCTCACCGGAATGCGCTACTTAAAGCGGCAACGCTTAGCTAACCTCCACACCATAGCGCATCGTCCTCCAACCTGGAACCACATCCGCCATGACCGCAAGCGCGAACGCTCTGTGGGAGAGCTTGTCCTCGGGGATGGAGCTCGAGGTCGCCGCCCTCGCTCAAGTCGCCGCACAAGTGGTGGCCACGCTGGCGGCCGACGACGGGAGCACCGTCAACCACGCGTCCTACTTGTCACCGTCCAACGTTCGGCACCGCCGAGGTCGGGGACTCCTCCAAGGATGAGTAGGGCATGGGAGGCGGCAGGGCATGGTGTGCCAACTGGCCGGTCCGTCTCCCGTGTTCTACTTTTCCTCGCCGGAGACCGCACCTTCACTTCAAGGGTCTTGAACCCCGCCCCCGTACATGGAGATCACAGATGGAGGACGTCGGTCGCTGCCGTAGAATAGGTTTAGCTTCGGGTTTCTTTTATTTTTTTGTCCTATGGAAGTTCGAAATGTAATGAAAATCTGCCGTGTTTGCATTAATCTCGGCCGGTGTATATGAACTTTCACAATAATATACATATTGTAGGAGTACTAGCAAGATGCCCGTGCGTTGCACGGAAGATCAAGATCTTGTGGGAGAAAAGGATGAACGAGGGAAAGCCTTATCTACAAATGTGGAGAGGAGTGCGGGTAAATTTTCATAGTTTCCTTCCTATCCATTAGATATATATCGGACGGCCTATATTGCAGGATCGGACACATGTTTCTAAACTACGGGAACCTACGAAAGGGTTAACGTAAATTGCCTCTCTCTCTCCTCCCCTGATTTTCATGGTGGTGGGCCCCTCCGTCCCCCCAATCTACAATCAACAACTCACACGTTTCACATTACGTTAATTACGTAACTGGGATTACGTAGGTGTAGCATTACTCGTCCTAAAAACCCAACTAAGACAACCTCCCAGCATATCGCGCGGGAAAAGACCCGGTCGCACCGTTTTAGTCGGGATTACCGGATTACTAGTAGTAGTATCGATGGATTGCGTGAAGCAACAGATTCTTTTTGAGGGGGCGAAGCACCTAGTTTAAAAGGAAAAAATGTGGTACACTCACAACACTCCTGTCGCGGTCGCATTGCACCCCACACGCGTTCGGTCCTGCACACGAGTCACGCAAACGGAACGCGCTTCAGCTTGCCTCTTCACTGACACGTGGTACTGCACTTGGAGAAACCGACCATGCGCCAAACTCCCCCCGCCCACCGCGCGAAAATCCTCCTCCCCCCCACACCCAAAAATTCCCCCCAAATCCGATTCAACCGCCCTTCGGCCAACTAGCCAATAATATTCCCCAAACCCCCCCCCTATCCCCCTCCACTCCATTCGCTCCGCCAAAGCCGCCCTCCCCGCCGCGCCGATACGTCGGCGCCGCGGTTCGGTGATCCTCTTGCTCCCACAGTACGCTCTCGTAGACTACCGTCCTCTAGCCGCGCTGCCACCTCTGGCTACGTTCTTGTGGAGGCGCACGGCGGTCAGCGCCACCACCGCTGGCGATGTTCGTGTGGAGACGCACGACGGTCAGCTTCTCCCACGGTACACGCATTCTAGACCGAGGCCCTGTTCATGTCGGTGTAGCGCTGAATGTTAGCTAATAGACGCTGTTAATCTCACTGTTTGCCGAAGTAGTTTACAGTCAATATGCTCTGCTTAAGAAGCTTCCTTGCCCTGTTCTGCACTCAATCTGCTTAGCTGAGATGGCATGACAAGGCCGATTAGTTGCTAAAATATCCTGCCATATATTTATTGTGACGTAGATTGCCATGGTCTAGTAGCCAATCTGTTAGCTGAAATAGCTCTACACCATTTTATACTCGATCTTTGTTGCTGCGATGGCCTTCGATAGTTCGATGGCTGTGTGCTCGGCCTCATTGACTGCTAAAACAGCCTGCCATAATTTGGCACTCAAATCTGTTTGCTGAATTAGCTTTACATATATTTTGTTACTTAGATCTGCTCGTCCAAATATCTTGCCATAGCTTTAGACATTGGCCTAGGTATTTTTTTCTGGACTTCATAAAAAATCATATATGGTTTTCCTATAATATCTAGTAGAAGAACTAATTTGTATGTCTAACAGATGGACAGGACTTGGATAACTTCTTCTCGAAGATTCTCCGCTGCATATGTCGAGGGGGTTGAAAACTTCATGAACTTTATCAGAGCTGAGTACGGTGGTCCGAAATCAGATGTGCTCTGCCCGTGTAGCAGTTGTATGAATTCAGTTACAAGACCCAACTCAACTGTGCAAAATCATCTACACTTGTATGGGATGTCAGTCACATATACTAGGTGGGTTCATCATGGTGAAGCTGTGAACGTCAATGTTATTGACTACGTGGAAGCAGCAGATCACCATCTTGATCTGCCTGATGCTCAGGTGGAAGAGGAGGAAGAGGTGGTGGTGGCGGAGCCAGTGAGTTTGACCAACATTGAAACAATGCTACGAAATGCTCGTGCATTCCGTGAACTTTCACCTGTAGAAGAAAAATGGTGGGGCCGCATGTTGTAACAATGCAACTTTCCTGTCACCCCAGGAAATAAGCTATCAGTATTCTCAGCCATGGTCACCTTTCTTTAGGTGAAGACATCTGAGCGGATGACCAACAAATCATTCGATGCGATGTTGGCTGCTTTTCGCGAATCTTTCCCAGATGCGTCTGAGCTGCCACACACCTACAGTAAAATGAAGAATTTCCTTCGTGCAGTTGGAATTGGATATGATATGATCCATGTTTGTAAGAATAATTGTGTTCTGTTCCGGAAGGATTATGCCAACTTAAGTGAATGCCCGAAATGCAAATCATCAAGATGGAAAGATGGCGATGCTATGAAGAGGATTCCTCATAATGTTCTGAGACATTTTCCAATTATACCAAGATTGCAGAGGTTGTTTCATGATGGTGAAACAAGAGAGGATGTACTGTGGCATTCTAGGAACCAGGAGTACACAGATCAGAATGTAATGATCCATCCATCTCATGGTAGTGAGTGGAAATGCTTCAATGGTAAACACAAAGAGTTTGCTGCTGACCTGAGAAACATTAGACTTGGCTTAGCTTCAACTGGATTTAACCCATTTGGCCACCAGAGCGCCACATATAGCATGTGGCCAGTGCTTGTTATCCCTTACAACATGCCTCCAAATGTCTGCACTAAAGAATCAAACTACATGATGGCCTTGCTCATCCCAGGTCCAAAAAGTCCTGGAAAGGATTTTGATTTGTTCATGGAGCCTCTTGTGGAGGAACTTCAACAGCTATGAAATGGTGTTCTCACTCGAGACCTATATAGCAGCCCACCAGCTGATTTCTTTCTGCGTGCTGTTATAATTTGGTGCATCCATGATTATCCGGCTTTGGGCACTATGTCAGGGCGAATGACACATGGTTACAAAGCATGTGTTCGCTGTGACAGGAATCCGCTGTCATACGCAATACTTAGCAAGATCTGTTACATTGGACACCGCTGTTTCCTTGCCAAGGACAAGCCGCATCCTAGAAAATACCGAAGACATGTGTTCAATGCAAAGCATGAAAACCGTGATGCGCCAAAGAGGCTCACCGCCGATGAGTTGCAAGTGGAATTAGAGAAGGTCAGGCATATTACACCAGGAAACCATCCTGCTAATGGTAGAGGGAAAAGGAAGCGTGGCAGGGTAGAAGAGAGATTATTGTTTACTGCAGGTCCACTTTGTGGGACTTGGAGTATTGGAAAGATTTGGATTTGAGGCATAATATTGATGTGATGCACATCGAGAAAAATATATGTGACAGCATTATTGGCACACTTCTTAATATTGAAGGCAGGACGAAAGATACCTTAAAATCTAGGATTGATTTGACGCACCTGGGTATCAGAAAGGATTTGCAGGTGCAAGATGAAGGTAAACCACGGGATATGGCACCAGCTTTGTACGTCGTGGACAAGGTAAAAAGAAAAGAATTCTGTGAGGTCCTGTCACATGTGAGATTCCCACATGGATTTGCTTCCAACCCTGAAAGGAGAGTCAGTGTAGATGGAAACAAGGTACAAGGGTTGAAAACTCATGACTGCCACGTCCTACTTCAAAGGTTTTTACCTGTTATCCTTAGAGGATTGGGCCGCCCTGACTAATACAGAGCAGTTGCAGAGTTGGGACAATTCTTCAGGGAACTCTACAGTAGGAATATCAGGATAGATGCTTTGGAGCATCTAAGAGACAAGATACCAACTATCCTATGCGACCTTGAGAAGATATATCGTCCAGCCTTCTTTGATGTGATGGTGCATTTGGCTGTCCATCTACCTGGTGAGGCACTACTTAGAGGTCCAGTACAGTATGGCTGGATGTACCCTATTGAAAGGCGGCTAGGCACTTTCAAGGGCTATGTTAGGAACAGAGCTAGACCCGAGGGTTCCATTGCAGAGGCCTACATTGCTACAGAAGCGTTGACATTCCGCTCAAAATACATTGAAACAGCAGATCAGCTTAGCAAAGAGGTGGGTGAAGACAATCCCGGGCTCAATGTTTTCGATTATTCTGTTCGAGTTACATGGAAGAGTCGAAAAGAGGACAAACCTAATGATTTGGACAAAATGGTTTGGTATGTGTTGAATAACTGTCCTGAGATACTACCTTATATCAAGTAAGTGCAGTACTGCAGCTTATACATCGTAATCTAGTAAACTTGCAGCACATTCTTATATATTTAGATGTTTGACGCGATTACTATGTTGTGTAGCATCTACAAAGAGGAGTTACTGCCGCAAAATCCAAGAAACATTGACAAACTGGTTATGGCAGGATTTGCGAAATGGTTCAAGAACCATGTAAGCTTTCGAAGTGCACTGTCAGTTTTTTTTAATATATTGAGTACATAAGATGATCAGCTTGTCTATTTTCTAACCATAGGTTAAGAAGATGCGGGAGGATGGGCAGGCAGTTGATGATGCCCTTTACTCACTAGCAATGGGTCCTGATACTCGGGTAAGACATTATGGATCTTGCGTTGTTGGAGATGTGCGCTACAACACCCTTGCACGAGACGAAGGCAGGAAGACACAAAACAGTGCCATCATGAGCACGGATACGTTTGACAAAGAGAAACTTGAAATGTATGCTAACATAATAGACATTATTCAGTTGTAGTATATCTCCAGTTTCGAGGATCATCAATGTGTGGTTCTGTTCTGCTGTCGTTGGTATAACCCGTTTTCCAGGATCGCAAAACCCAGAGCCGATGATTATTTCAAATCCATCAATGTCAAGGCGGCGTACCAGACCAACGAGCCTTTTATTTTGGCAAATCAAGCAACACAGATATTTTTCTTGGAAGACACATTTGCACATTGCGATGACTGGAGAGTATTGCAAAGGTTTGAGCAGAGGGATTCATTTAATGAAGTTGCACAACAAGATGATGCTTACACTGCTCGTGATGTACAAGATAACACAGATGTTCCTAATATCTTTGAGAACCATCACGTCAATGACGCCGGCAAAAAGATTGCCTGTCGTGCTGTGGACATACAAGAGTTGATCAAGAAGAAGCCAACGTTCGAGGACGTTGAGGACGAAGAAGAAGATGACACTATGGGGAATTACGATTCAGACTGATACACATGGCGAAGATGTTGACGCTACTGCTGCGGATGATGATTACATTGCTTTTGTCGTATTTTCCTGCCAGGAGACGTTTTTTTATCTACTATGTGAAATTTGTTTGCTATGACAACTGAAACCTGATGAACATGTTGTTTAGTATTTTGTTGTGAGAACATCACTTGTTTTATGTATGCTGATTTGTGTTTGGTGATTGTATGACAACTAAACCATGATGACATTGTTGTTTAGTTGTACTCATATTTGGCTGTGAGACTTGAATTTGATGACATAGTTTGTTGTTGGACTGCAATTTGCTCGACGTCTTCGAATGAGAACAAAGCTGACCCAACAGGGCCTCTGCTATTTATTTATTTATATGACCAAAAGGGGATACCCACTGATTTCCATTAATAGGAATCATTAGATGTTCACAACACTACGCCCAGCCTGCCACATAGGTTTCATTCATTACTAGTTTCAGCAAAGTGCTCATGTCATAGCCACTGAATACATCACGAGTGCTACATACACTGCAAATAAAGAGACAATCATCCTACAGAGCACATCGATTTTGCCCATTATCTTCACAAGCTCTTTCATCTCCTCATTGCTGTCAAGGCCGTTCAGCAGCTGTTGCTTGTCCATGATCAGAGGAACTGCATCTTTAAGCTTCTGCTCTGCATCTTCCTCTTCTGCCGTTCCTTCAGTTACTTGTCCAACACCCCAACCTGCTGGTATTGGGATTCCTCGGCTAACCAAATAATCAGTGTAGTTGCATTGCCCCACATCAGCAACTTCCCAGAAATACAAATCACACGAATCTTCCCTTTTCTGCACGAATCAAATTGGTAGACCATCAACCAAACTATTAAAAAATCAGCAACTGAAAGCAGCAGAACAACACTTAAACATATTATTACCCCATGATTCGGGCATTTGTAGAAGACTCGGCCAGGGTTGCGGATTGTGGTTGAGACGCGACGGATGACTCTGCATGATTTGCAGCAGTGGCACCACACCAACGGCAGCAGGTTGCGATGAGCAATCAGCTGCGGTGCGCGTGCCGGCGAGGGTGTGATGAGGCCCACAAGCGATGGTACGGGTTGCGACTTGGCGCATATCTGGTTGTTGCCTACTGAAGAGCAGGTGGACGAGCAGCCAGCGGACATGGTTGCTGCGGCCAGAGCTTCTGATGCTAGGCAGAGTAAGTAGAGAAGAGGAGAAGCGAATGTTGGATATGTCAGTTTCATTACTTGCAGAGTAGCATAGCACCATATATAGTCATAGTCTAGGTTTGGATTCGAACCAGCTACAGGAGCACGTCTTTCTTTTTTCTAAAACTCGGCAATGTCTCATTACTGGTACACTAGCTTGTTCTGTACGCCTTCCCAAGTCTTTGATTTTCTTTCCCTTTTTTGCGAGGAAGGAAGGAGGACAAAATTGAGAGTTCCTCGGACTCAAACCCAAGACCTCTCGGTTGAAAATCAAGGGTGCTCGTCACTTATGTGGCGAACGTTCCCTGTGAGGAGGACGGCAGACGAACGCATTTTCCTCGCAGTTTTCTTCCTATATATAAAAAAGTATGCTACTTGGTGTCCGCTTAGTAACCAAACGATTGTGCCAACCTTGACCGTTGGATTGACATTCAACGTCTGTCGCGTTTCTTCAGTCTCTTCTTCCTCGAGCTGCCAAAGCCAAGCCAGCGCCGGCGGGACCGCCTGCTCCCGCCTCCCACGGCTGGCTGTGATCTGCCCCGGCTCCTGTTTGTTCCCGTCCGAGGCCTCACCATCGTCCTCCGCCATAGTTCGCTTGCCGCGGCGCCGCCCTCCGGTGTTGTCAACATGGTCAACAACCGAGAGGAATAAGGAGATGATTGTACATGGTGAGGATGACAGTAGGGACCCAGCAGCGCGCGCAGTAATTTTGTTTTTTGGGACGGAGAAGGGTATCCACTGGGTAGTGCGGGACCCGTGGCCTGTCTAGCCCAGGCTTTTGTTTCATATGTTTAGCACATGACCAGCCCAATTTGTTTTTTTTTTCTTTCTGAAAATTGCTAGCCAGCTATTTTGTTTTTTGCAGAATAACCAACGTAGGCCTACTTGCTTTTCTACGCCCTGTTGGGCCGGAAATCTTTCAAGACGAGGATGGATGCATTATGCCCAGAAAATGGGCTATAAGTAATAAGAAATGGGCTATAAGTAATAATAAATGGGCTGTAAAATGAAAAAATACAGCAAACATACAATTAGTTCCAAAATACAGTTTTCTTTCGATTTTTATATTTTAAATTTCATTGTTCTTGTGCGGGTAAAATTTCATTCAATTTAAATTAAAGTATATTTAGATTTAAAATTAATTTGAATCTGGCTAGAAATTTCGGGTTGTATGCTGTTTGGGACAGATTTGGAGGCTGACTTGTGGGTCTACTAGGTTGACGTGTACTTTGGCTTTGTCAACTTAGTCCACAAACGATTCTAGCAGCAGTGACCGTTCGATGTTAATCCAGCGGCCGTGCTGCTTCTTCAATATCTGATCTCTTGCTCCAGCCGCCCAAACCAGCTTCGGTGGGACTACCTGCTCCCGCCTCCCATGGCCGGCTGTGCTGCCGCACCGCCCAGCCTACTTCATTGCTGGCCAGGCCATTCCTCTACTCACCCACACCTCCTGTTATATTCCGGCGATGGCAACCGGACCAGTAAACCCTCGTACTCGCCACCGCGTGGGCAACCATTGTCGAGTCTTCCCCGGCTCCGTGTCGTTCCCTTCCTAGGCCTCGCCGTCGTCCACCACCATGGTGCAATCGGAGCGGCCTAGTCAACTTGGTCAACGAACGACATCCATCGGCTGTGGACTGTACGCGCAAAATAATGATTCCTCCACCTGACAGCTGGGACCCACCGGAAGGGCCTCTGTATTTCGCGAAAAAAACATTCCCCCCGCTGACATGTCGGACCAACTAGCTATATCTTCGCACGCAAGGATGTGCCTCCTTATTACGCACAAAAAAATGAATACCCCCTGCTAGCTGGGACCCACCATAGTGGGAGGATGACTTGTGGGCCAACAAAGTTTATGGGGACAGAGGGCTTTGTCAACTTAGTCAATATGAACGATTCTAGCTCTAGTGACCGTACGATGTCCATCCAACGGCCGTAGTGCTTCTTCAACCTCTGGCCTTCTTGCTCCAGCCACCCAAAGCAGCGCTGGTCGTGTTGCATGCTCCTACTTCCCGTGTCCGGCTGTGCTGCCACGGAGGCCTCACCGCCCCCTACTATTCGCACCGCTGGCCAGGCCCTGCGGCGACGGCAGCCTCACACCGTAGCCGAACCAATGAACCTCGTACTCCTCTCCACGCGGGCTTCGACTCCCGCGTCTTCCTCGGCTCTGCATCGTCCCCTTCCTAGGCCTCGCCGTCGTCCACCATCGTGGTGCTCTCCGCGCGGCATGGTCAACGTGGTCAAGGAACGACTTCCATCGGAAGAGTACTGTACGTGGAGAGGCTGACAGCTGGGTCCACGGCCACAGCCCAGTTTTTTTGTGACTTGCCAAGTAAGTCGCTTTGTCAGGCCTGTTTGGGCTGCAAATCTTTGAAGACGAGGAGAGCTTTCATTCGGCTGGCCGAGAAAATGGCCCATCAGTAGTGAGAAATGGGGTGTACATTTTTAAAACACATCAAACCAGCAATTAGTTTCGAATATCTTTTTTTTTCATTTCAAGATTTTAAATTACATTAATTTTTATGCATGGAGAATTTGTTGGATTTTATATTGATATACATTTATTTTTTAAATCAGTTTGAATGTGAGTCGAAATTTCGGGATTAAAAATAGTTCGGACCGCACCGAAATATGCAATATTTTGTATAATTTTTTAACCATGGCCACAATTTGGGATGTAATGCTAACAAAAAGAATATGGGCTCCAAAAAAAACCGCAAGAATTAACAAATGGGCTGAAAATTATTAGAAATAATGGCAGATGGGATGTATGCTGTTTTCCACAGATTTGAGGCTTTCCTAAAAAAAAGGTTACCCACAAGAAGTGACTGTTGGATGTCCATCCAACGGCCGTCGTGCTTCTTCAATCTCTGCTCTTCCTGCTCCAGCCGCTCAAACAAGCGCCGGCGGGACTGCCTGCTCCCTCCTCGCCGCGGCCGGCTGTGTAGCCACGCAGGCCTCACCGCCCCATCGTACTCCCATCGCTAGCCTAGCCATCCCTCTACTCACCCACACCTGCTGTTATTCTCCGGCGATGATAGACGAACCAATAAACCCTCCTACAGTCGTACTCCCCTCCGCGTGGGAAACAACTGCCGAGTCTTCCCTGCCTCCGTGTCGTTCCCTTCCTAGGCCTCGCCGTCGTCTACTGCCCTGCTGCTCTCGGCGCGGCTTGGTCAACGACTGACATGCATCTAAAGTGGACTGTACGTGGAGAGGCCGACAGCTGGGTCCACGGCCGCACGCAAGGAAATACCTCCTTATTACGCGCAAAATAATGATTCCTCCACCTGACATCAGGGACCCACCGAAAGGGCCTCTATATTTCGCGAAAAAAACGTTACCGCCGCTGACAGCTCGGACCCACCAGCTATATCTTCGCACGCAAGGAAGTGCCTCCTTATTACGCACAAAACAATGAATACTCCCCTGTTAGCTGGGCCCAGTATAGTGGCAGGCTGACTTGTGGGCCTACTAAGTTGACGGGGATGGAGGGCTTTGTCAACTTAGTCAATATGCACGATTCTAGCTCCAGTGACCGTACGATGTCCATCCAATGGTCGTAGTGCTTCTTCAACCTCTGGTCTTCTTGCTCCAGCCGCCCAAACCAGCGCTGGTCGTGCCTCGTGCTCCTGCCTCCCATGGCCGGCTGCGATGCGGCGGAGGCCTCACTGCACCCTACTACTCATACCACTGGCCAGGCCATCCCTCTACTCACCCACACCCCCTGTTACTCTGCGGCGACGGCAGCCTCACACCGCAGCGAACCAGTGCCCTCGTACTCCTCTACGTGTGGGCATCCACTGCCGCGTCTTCCCCGGATCCGGGTCGTCCCCTTCAAAGGCCTCGCCGTCATCCACCGCCCTGGTGCTCTCGGCACGGCGTGGTCAACGTGGTCAAGGAACGGCTTCCATCGGACGTGGACTGTATGTGGAGAGGCTGACAGCTGGGTCCACGGCCGCAGCAAGGAAGTGCCTCCTTATTACGTGCAAAATTATTATTCCTCCACCTGACAGCGGGGACCCACCGGACGGGCCACCGTATTTCGCCCCCCTGACTGCTGGGACCCACCAGCTACATCTTCGCACGCAAGGAAGTGCCTGACAGTCGGGACCCACCTAGTCGAAGCGTACGTAGCGTTGTCATTCTGGTCGCGATTGTGTACGTACATATATATTGGTGGATGTAGAGGCGCGCACGTGTCGTAGTAGAGGCGGCCAGGGTTCAAGAAAGAAAATATGGCCACGTATGTGTACATACGGGCGGGGTCTCGAACGCCTACTCGCGCATACGTATGGCGAGGGCTCGTTGACATGGCTGGGTCAGAATGGAGAAACAACGTCATCGTCGTGTTCATGGGGAGGCAACGGAATGCGTCGTGTTCATGGGGAGGCAACGGAATGCGTCGTGTTCATGGGGAGGCAACGGAATGCGTCGTGTTCATCGGGTGGCAACGGAACGCGTGGGAGCCAACCGGCTGGGTCGGAACTGAATGCGTGGTCGTGTTCATCAGGAGGGTTTGGACGGAACAGGTGATGGAAACGAGGCCTGGCGTACCGCACAACGGAGGAAACGAACCTCCTACGTTCGGAACGCGGTCCTGTTGATCGGGAGGGGTCTGGTGTACCGCAAAACGGAGGAAACGGACCTCCTACGGTCGAAATGGGGTTCCTATTGATCGGGAGGGGTGTGGCGTACCGCAAAACGGACGAAACGGACCTCCTACGGTCGAAACGGGGGTCCTGTTCATCGGGAGGGGTGTGGCGTACCACAAAACGGGACTCCACGGGATACTTTTCATCTCCACTGTTGACCCCCTCCAGCCTCCATGAGCTAATGTTCATCCACCGTTGACCTCCTCCAGCCTCCACCTACGACTGTTCATCCACGGGCTCCTGTTCATCCAGCCTCCACCGCGCGCTACTCCACCGGCTACTGTTCAACCAGCCCTCTCCACGGGCTCCTGTTCAACCACCCCTCCACGGGCTACTGTTCATCCTGCCCTCCACCGTCTACTGTTCATCCTGCCCTCCACGGGGTGGTCCTGTTCATCCAGCCCTCCACGGGGTCCTGTTCATCCAGCCCAACCGGCTCGATCGATCAAGGTCCTGTTCATCCAGAGGCAACACCACGGGGTCCTGTTCATCCACCCCCACCGAGAACTGCTCATCCAAACTCCCCACCCCCCACAACAATCATTGTTCATCCAGAGGCAGCATCGATCGGCTTCAGTTAGCCGCAGTAGCGAACGAATCGCTTGATCGGGTTCAGTTAACAGCCATCGATCGATCGCTCGGGTTCAGCAATGTGTAGCCTGCAGTGCAATCGCTCTGGTTCAGTTAGAGCCCAACGCCTCGCTCGGGTTCAGTTAGAGCCAACGCCTCGCACACACGCACGTACGTGTACGAGAGAAATGCGCATCGCTCGGCCCCCGACCTCCCACCGTAACCAGGAACTTCCTGAAATTTTCCTCGCCCTCGCTTCTACCACGGTTTTTTCTGTCATGGACGGCCCAAAGAATGTCATGCAGCTGCGTCTCCGGCCCGCCCAGGACGAAAAGCCCATTTTCTGTCATGATTTTTTGTCATAGAAGTAGGAGCCCACCACATCTATGATGATACCGGGTTTTGTCACAATTATCGTCATAGAAGTGTCATATGTATGACAGAATTTTTTTTGTTCGGCCCAAAATGTCACAGATGTGTCTTTTTTTGTAGTGTCTCATCATGTACATACGTTAACATTGTGTATACCATGATAAGCACTAAAGTAAGACCATTGGTGTCTTTTCTTTTCAAAGACTATGCATCTTTGTTATTTCTTATTTTCAAATGACTATTAAGGAGCCGATCATATTTGAATCAAGTTTAACCTTCTTGGTCCAGCTTATGATTGTATCCGAATCTGGCTGCAACTCTCATGGTCACTTGGGGGCTTCCTGTTCAAACATAGGTCGTATTCGAACCAAAGAGAACATAGCTGTCATAACCCTCTTGATCGGCTCAAGGCCAAACTCACTTGGGGGCTTCTTGATCGTATCTGAATCATAGCTTAACCCCTCTTGAGTCCAGCTTGGATCGTATTCAAATCAGGT